>NW_027520043.1:681650-1022475 GCF_051989625.1 Stigmatopora argus
AAACATTTTCGACCATTTTTGACATTTTCCCAAATTTACCGATCTTTTCCAAAACTTTCTGCGGGCTTTCAATGCACTATTCCTGGGTTGATTTTAAACATTTTTGACCATTTTTGACATTTTCCCAAATTTACCGATCTTTTCCAAAACTTTCTGCGGGCTTTCAATGCACTATTCCTGGGTTGATTTTAAACATTTTCGACCATTTTTGACATTTTCCCAAATATACCGATCTTTTCCAAAACTTTCTGCGGGCTTTCAATGCACTATTCCTGGGTTGATTTTAAACATTTTTGACCATTTTTGACATTTTCCCAAATTTACCGATCTTTTCCAAAACTTTCTGCGGGCTTTCAATGCACTATTCCTGGGTTGATTTTAAACATTTTCGACCATTTTTGACATTTTCCCAAATTTACCGATCTTTTCCAAAACTTTCTGCGGGCTTTCAATGCACTATTCCTGGGTTGATTTTTAACATTTTCGACCATTTTTGACATTTTCCCAAATATACCGATCTTTTCCAAAACTTTCTGCGGGCTTTCAATGCACTATTCCTGGGTTGATTTTAAACATTTTTGACCATTTTTGACATTTTCCCAAATTTACCGATCTTTTCCAAAACTTTCTGCGGGCTTTCAATGCACTATTCCTGGGTTGATTTTAAACATTTTCGACCATTTTTGACATTTTCCCAAATTTACCGATCTTTTCCAAAACTTTCTGCGGGCTTTCAATGCACTATTCCTGGGTTGATTTTAAACATTTTCGACCATTTTTGACATTTTCCCAAATTTACCGATCTTTTCCAAAACTTTCTGCGGGCTTTCAATGCACTATTCCTGGGTTGATTTTAAACATTTTCGACCATTTTTGACATTTTCCCAAATTTACCGATCTTTTCCAAAACTTTCTGCGGGCTTTCAATGCACTATTCCTGGGTTGATTTTAAACATTTTCGACCATTTTTGACATTTTCCCAAATTTACCGATCTTTTCCAAAACTTTCTGCGGGCTTTCAATGCACTATTCCTGGGTTGATTTTAAACATTTTCGACCATTTTTGACATTTTCCCAAATTTACCGATCTTTTCCAAAACTTTCTGCGGGCTTTCAATGCACTATTTCTGGGTTGATTTTAACCATTTTCGACCATGTTTAACATTTTTCCAACTTTTTCCACATGTTCCAATGTACGCACTGGGCCGCTATGGAACCCGCAGAACTCTGCCACACTGTGGACATTTTTTTTACTGCAATTAGGGTCAAATTGCCGGGTCAAAAGTGTCATTTCTTCGGGTAAATCACCCTCCTGGGCCCGGTTTTAATGTTTAAAAAGGTCAAATATTTGTATTAAATATATAATATTTGTATTTGATCGATGAGTGCTGATTTAAAACCAATTTTAGTGCATTTTGGGCACTTTTGAGAATGGTCGTATGTCGTCGTATTTGGTCGCGCCGACGTTTATGGCTGTCTTTTACCCAGGAAAATCACCTCCAGTGCCCGATATTCATGTCTGCACTTTGCCTGGGTTGACCCCAACCCAACCCCTAACTCTAACCCAAACCCAAACCCAAACCCATCTGTGGAGCCCTGTACGCCGCCTAGAGCTAAATAACGTTTTAAAAATTAAAAAAAAAAAAAAAAAAATTCTACCCCTGGTAGACCCAAAAAAAATTTCTAGCGCTGGTAGACCCAGAAAAAATTTCTGCGGTCTTTCGATGCACTATTCCTGGGTTGATTTTAAACATTTTCGACCATTTTTGACATTTTCCCAAATTTACCGATCTTTTCCTAAACTTTCTGCGGGCTTTCAATGCACTATTCCTGGGTTGATTTTAAACATTTTTGACCATTTTTGACATTTTCCCAAATTTACCGATCTTTTCCAAAACTTTCTGCGGGCTTTCAATGCACTATTCCTGGGTTGATTTTAAACATTTTCGACCATTTTTGACATTTTCCCAAATATACCGATCTTTTCCAAAACTTTCTGCGGGCTTTCAATGCACTATTCCTGGGTTGATTTTAAACATTTTTGACCATTTTTGACATTTTCCCAAATTTACCGATCTTTTCCAAAACTTTCTGCGGGCTTTCAATGCACTATTCCTGGGTTGATTTTAAACATTTTCGACCATTTTTGACATTTTCCCAAATTTACCGATCTTTTCCAAAACTTTCTGCGGGCTTTCAATGCACTATTCCTGGGTTGATTTTAAACATTTTCGACCATTTTTGACATTTTCCCAAATTTACCGATCTTTTCCAAAACTTTCTGCGGGCTTTCAATGCACTATTCCTGGGTTGATTTTAAACATTTTCGACCATTTTTGACATTTTCCCAAATTTACCGATCTTTTCCAAAACTTTCTGCGGGCTTTCAATGCACTATTCCTGGGTTGATTTTAAACATTTTCGACCATTTTTGACATTTTCCCAAATTTACCGATCTTTTCCAAAACTTTCTGCGGGCTTTCAATGCAATATTCCTGGGTTGATTTTAAACATTTTCGACCATTTTTGACATTTTCCCAAATTTACCGATCTTTTCCAAAACTTTCTGCGGGCTTTCAATGCACTATTCCTGGGTTGATTTTAAACATTTTCGACCATTTTTGACATTTTCCCAAATTTACCGATCTTTTCCAAAACTTTCTGCGGGCTTTCAATGCACTATTCCTGGGTTGATTTTAAACATTTTCGACCATTTTTGACATTTTCCCAAATTTACCGATCTTTTCCAAAACTTTCTGCGGGCTTTCAATGCACTATTCCTGGGTTGATTTTAAACATTTTCGACCATTTTTGACATTTTCCCAAATTTACCGATCTTTTCCAAAACTTTCTGCGGGCTTTCAATGCACTATTCCTGGGTTGATTTTAAACATTTTTGACCATTTTTGACATTTTCCCAAATTTACCGATCTTTTCCAAAACTTTCTGCGGGCTTTCAATGCACTATTCCTGGGTTGATTTTAAACATTTTCGACCATTTTTGACATTTTCCCAAATTTACCGATCTTTTCCAAAACTTTCTGCGGGCTTTCGGTGCACTATTCCTGGGTTGATTTTAAACATTTTCGACCATTTTTGACATTTTCCCAAATTTACCGATCTTTTTCCAAAACTTTCTGCGGGCTTTCGATGCACTATTATCGACAGATACCAGGTTTCATCGTCGAGCTCCGTATATTTTTCGAGTTTCAGCACTTTTAAAATCGGCGGGGGTTCGCCCCGAGTCGATCCGAGAATAGTGCACCGTGAGCGGATTGGGTCGGCTGATGCCCCGCTGAATTTCTGAGCTCCAGAAATTTTTCTAAGTCCCTCCACACTTAGAAAAAAAAACGCTTAAATTTAAGCGGATTTTTTCTAAGTCCCTCCACACTTAGAAAAAAAACGCTTAAATTTAAATTTACCGATCTTTTCCAAAACTTTCTGCGGGCTTTCGGTGCACTATTCCTGGGTTAATTTTAAACATTTTCGACCATTTTTGACATTTTCCCAAATTTACCGATCTTTTCCAAAACTTTCTGCGGGCTTTCAATGCACTATTTCTGGGTTGATTTTAAACATTTTCGACCATTTTTGACATTTTCCCAAATTTACCGATCTTTTCCAAAACTTTCTGCGGGCTTTCAATGCACTATTCCTGGGTTGATTTTAAACATTTTTGACCATTTTTGACATTTTCCCAAATTTACCGATCTTTTCCAAATCTTTCTGCGGGCTTTCAATGCACTATTCCTGGGTTGATTTTAAACATTTTCGACCATTTTTGACATTTTCCCAAATTTACCGATCTTTTCCAAAACTTTCTGCGGGCTTTCAATGCACTATTTCTGGGTTGATTTTAACCATTTTCGACCATTTTTAACATTTTTCCAACTTTTTCCACATGTTCCAATGTACGCACTGGGCCGCTATGGAACCCGCAGAACTCTGCCACACTGTGGACATTTTTTTTTACTGCAATTAGGGTCAAATTGCCGGGTCAAAAGTGTCATTTCTTCGGGTAAATCACCCTCCTGGGCCCGGTTTTAATGTTTAAAAAGGTCAAATATTTGTATTAAATATATAATATTTGTATTTGATCGATGAGTGCTGATTTAAAACCAATTTTAGTGCATTTTGGGCACTTTTGAGAATGGTCGTATGTCGTCGTATTTGGTCGCGCCGACGTTTATGGCTGTCTTTTACCCAGGAAAATCACCTCCAGTGCCCGATATTCATGTCTGCACTTTGCCTGGGTTGACCCCAACCCAACCCCTAACTCTAACCCAAACCCAAACCCAAACCCATCTGTGGAGCCCTGTACGCCGCCTAGAGCTAAATAACGTTTTAAAAATTAAAAAAAAAAAAAAAAAAATTCTACCCCTGGTAGACCCAAAAAAAAATTCTAGCGCTGGTAGACCCAGAAAAAATTTCTGCGGTCTTTCGATGCACTATTCCTGGGTTGATTTTAAACATTTTCGACCATTTTTGACATTTTCCCAAATTTACCGATCTTTTCCTAAACTTTCTGCGGGCTTTCAATGCACTATTCCTGGGTTGATTTTAAACATTTTTGACCATTTTTGACATTTTCCCAAATTTACCGATCTTTTCCAAAACTTTCTGCGGGCTTTCAATGCACTATTCCTGGGTTGATTTTAAACATTTTCGACCATTTTTGACATTTTCCCAAATATACCGATCTTTTCCAAAACTTTCTGCGGGCTTTCAATGCACTATTCCTGGGTTGATTTTAAACATTTTTGACCATTTTTGACATTTTCCCAAATTTACCGATCTTTTCCAAAACTTTCTGCGGGCTTTCAATGCACTATTCCTGGGTTGATTTTAAACATTTTCGACCATTTTTGACATTTTCCCAAATTTACCGATCTTTTCCAAAACTTTCTGCGGGCTTTCAATGCACTATTCCTGGGTTGATTTTAAACATTTTCGACCATTTTTGACATTTTCCCAAATTTACCGATCTTTTCCAAAACTTTCTGCGGGCTTTCAATGCACTATTCCTGGGTTGATTTTAAACATTTTCGACCATTTTTGACATTTTCCCAAATTTACCGATCTTTTCCAAAACTTTCTGCGGGCTTTCAATGCACTATTCCTGGGTTGATTTTAAACATTTTCGACCATTTTTGACATTTTCCCAAATTTACCGATCTTTTCCAAAACTTTCTGCGGGCTTTCAATGCAATATTCCTGGGTTGATTTTAAACATTTTCGACCATTTTTGACATTTTCCCAAATTTACCGATCTTTTCCAAAACTTTCTGCGGGCTTTCAATGCACTATTCCTGGGTTGATTTTAAACATTTTTGACCATTTTTGACATTTTCCCAAATTTACCGATCTTTTCCAAAACTTTCTGCGGGCTTTCAATGCACTATTCCTGGGTTGATTTTAAACATTTTCGACCATTTTTGACATTTTCCCAAATTTACCGATCTTTTCCAAAACTTTCTGCGGGCTTTCAATGCACTATTCCTGGGTTGATTTTAAACATTTTCGACCATTTTTGACATTTTCCCAAATTTACCGATCTTTTCCAAAACTTTCTGCGGGCTTTCAATGCACTATTCCTGGGTTGATTTTAAACATTTTTGACCATTTTTGACATTTTCCCAAATTTACCGATCTTTTCCAAAACTTTCTGCGGGCTTTCAATGCACTATTCCTGGGTTGATTTTAAACATTTTCGACCATTTTTGACATTTTCCCAAATTTACCGATCTTTTCCAAAACTTTCTGCGGGCTTTCGGTGCACTATTCCTGGGTTGATTTTAAACATTTTCGACCATTTTTGACATTTTCCCAAATTTACCGATCTTTTTCCAAAACTTTCTGCGGGCTTTCGATGCACTATTATCGACAGATACCAGGTTTCATCGTCGAGCTCCGTATATTTTTCGAGTTTCAGCACTTTTAAAATCGGCGGGGGTTCGCCCCGAGTCGATCCGAGAATAGTGCACCGTGAGCGGATTGGGTCGGCTGATGCCCCGCTGAATTTCTGAGCTCCAGAAATTTTTCTAAGTCCCTCCACACTTAGAAAAAAAACGCTTAAATTTAAGCGGATTTTTTCTAAGTCCCTCCACACTTAGAAAAAAAACGCTTAAATTTAAGCGGATTTTTTCTAAGTCCCTCCACACTTAGAAAAAAAACGCTTAAATTTAAGCGGATTTTTTCTAAGTCCCTCCACACTTAGAAAAAAAACGCTTAAATTTAAGCGGATTTTTTCTAAGTCCCTCCACACTTAGAAAAAAAACGCTTAAATTTAAGCGGATTTTTTCTAAGTCCCTCCACACTTAGAAAAAAAACGCTTAAATTTAAGCGGATTTTTTCTAAGTCCCTCCACACTTAGAAAAAAAACGCTTAAATTTAAATTTACCGATCTTTTCCAAAACTTTCTGCGGGCTTTCAATGCACTATTCCTGGGTTGATTTTTAACATTTTCGACCATTTTTGACATTTTCCCAAATATACCGATCTTTTCCAAAACTTTCTGCGGGCTTTCAATGCACTATTCCTGGGTTGATTTTAAACATTTTTGACCATTTTTGACATTTTCCCAAATTTACCGATCTTTTCCAAAACTTTCTGCGGGCTTTCAATGCACTATTCCTGGGTTGATTTTAAACATTTTCCACCATTTTTGACATTTTCCCAAATTTACCGATCTTTTCCAAAACTTTCTGCGGGCTTTCAATGCACTATTCCTGGGTTGATTTTAAACATTTTCGACCATTTTTGACATTTTCCCAAATTTACCGATCTTTTCCAAAACTTTCTGCGGGCTTTCAATGCACTATTCCTGGGTTGATTTTAAACATTTTCGACCATTTTTGACATTTTCCCAAATTTACCGATCTTTTCCAAAACTTTCTGCGGGCTTTCAATGCACTATTCCTGGGTTGATTTTAAACATTTTCGACCATTTTTGACATTTTCCCAAATTTACCGATCTTTTCCAAAACTTTCTGCGGGCTTTCAATGCACTATTCCTGGGTTGATTTTAAACATTTTCGACCATTTTTGACATTTTCCCAAATTTACCGATCTTTTCCAAAACTTTCTGCGGGCTTTCAATGCACTATTTCTGGGTTGATTTTAACCATTTTCGACCATGTTTAACATTTTTCCAACTTTTTCCACATGTTCCAATGTACGCACTGGGCCGCTATGGAACCCGCAGAACTCTGCCACACTGTGGACATTTTTTTTACTGCAATTAGGGTCAAATTGCCGGGTCAAAAGTGTCATTTCTTCGGGTAAATCACCCTCCTGGGCCCGGTTTTAATGTTTAAAAAGGTCAAATATTTGTATTAAATATATAATATTTGTATTTGATCGATGAGTGCTGATTTAAAACCAATTTTAGTGCATTTTGGGCACTTTTGAGAATGGTCGTATGTCGTCGTATTTGGTCGCGCCGACGTTTATGGCTGTCTTTTACCCAGGAAAATCACCTCCAGTGCCCGATATTCATGTCTGCACTTTGCCTGGGTTGACCCCAACCCAACCCCTAACTCTAACCCAAACCCAAACCCAAACCCATCTGTGGAGCCCTGTACGCCGCCTAGAGCTAAATAACGTTTTAAAAATTAAAAAAAAAAAAAAAAAAATTCTACCCCTGGTAGACCCAAAAAAAATTTCTAGCGCTGGTAGACCCAGAAAAAATTTCTGCGGTCTTTCGATGCACTATTCCTGGGTTGATTTTAAACATTTTCGACCATTTTTGACATTTTCCCAAATTTACCGATCTTTTCCTAAACTTTCTGCGGGCTTTCAATGCACTATTCCTGGGTTGATTTTAAACATTTTTGACCATTTTTGACATTTTCCCAAATTTACCGATCTTTTCCAAAACTTTCTGCGGGCTTTCAATGCACTATTCCTGGGTTGATTTTAAACATTTTCGACCATTTTTGACATTTTCCCAAATTTACCGATCTTTTCCAAAACTTTCTGCGGGCTTTCGGTGCACTATTCCTGGGTTGATTTTAAACATTTTCGACCATTTTTGACATTTTCCCAAATTTACCGATCTTTTTCCAAAACTTTCTGCGGGCTTTCGATGCACTATTATCGACAGATACCAGGTTTCATCGTCGAGCTCCGTATATTTTCGAGTTTCTGCACTTTTAAAATCGGCGGGGGTTCGCCCCGAGTCGATCCGAGAATAGTGCACCGTGAGCGGATTGGGTCGGCTGATGCCCCGCTGAATTTCTGAGCTCCAGAAATTTTTCTAAGTCCCTCCACACTTAGAAAAAAAACGCTTAAATTTAAGCGGATTTTTTCTAAGTCCCTCCACACTTAGAAAAAAAACGCTTAAATTTAAGCGGATTTTTTCTAAGTCCCTCCACACTTAGAAAAAAAACGCTTAAATTTAAGCGGATTTTTTCTAAGTCCCTCCACACTTAGAAAAAAAACGCTTAAATTTAAGCGGATTTTTTCTAAGTCCCTCCACACTTAGAAAAAAAACGCTTAAATTTAAATTTACCGATCTTTTCCAAAACTTTCTGCGGGCTTTCGGTGCACTATTCCTGGGTTGATTTTAAACATTTTCGACCATTTTTGACATTTTCCCAAATTTACCGATCTTTTCCAAAACTTTCTGCGGGCTTTCAATGCACTATTCCTGGGTTGATTTTAAACATTTTTGACCATTTTTGACATTTTCCCAAATTTACCGATCTTTTCCAAAACTTTCTGCGGGCTTTCAATGCACTATTCCTGGGTTGATTTTAAACATTTTCGACCATTTTTGACATTTTCCCAAATTTACCGATCTTTTCCAAAACTTTCTGCGGGCTTTCAATGCACTATTCCTGGGTTGATTTTAAACATTTTTGACCATTTTTGACATTTTCCCAAATTTACCGATCTTTTCCAAAACTTTCTGCGGGCTTTCAATGCACTATTCCTGGGTTGAATTTAAACATTTTTGACCATTTTTGACATTTTCCCAAATTTACCCATCTTTTCCAAAACTTTCTGCGGGCTTTCAATGCACTATTCCTGGGTTGATTTTAAACATTTTTGACCATTTTTGACATTTTCCCAAATTTACCGATCTTTTCCAAAACTTTCTGCGGGCTTTCAATGCACTATTCCTGGGTTGATTTTAAACATTTTCGACCATTTTTGACATTTTCCCAAATTTACCGATCTTTTCCAAAACTTTCTGCGGGCTTTCAATGCACTATTTCTGGGTTGAGTTTAACCATTTTCGACCATGTTTAACATTTTTCCAACTTTTTCCACATGTTCCAATGTACGCACTGGGCCGCTATGGAACCCGCAGAACTCTGCCACACTGTGGACATTTTTTTTTACTGCAATTAGGGTCAAATTGCCGGGTCAAAAGTGTCATTTCTTCGGGTAAATCACCCTCCTGGGCCCGGTTTTAATGTTTAAAAAGGTCAAATATTTGTATTAAATATATAATATTTGTATTTGATCGATGAGTGCTGATTTAAAACCAATTTTACTGCATTTTGGGCACTTTTGAGAATGGTCGTATGTCGTCGTATTTGGTCGCGCCGACGTTTATGGCTGTCTTTTACCCAGGAAAATCACCTCCAGTGCCCGATATTCATGTCTGCACTTTGCCTGGGTTGACCCCAACCCAACCCCTAACTCTAACCCAAACCCAAACCCATCTGTGGAGCCCTGTACGCCGCCTAGAGCTAAATAACGTTTTAAAAATTAAAAAAAAAAAAAAAAAATTCTACCCCTGGTAGACCCAAAAAAAATTTCTAGCGCTGGTAGACCCAGAAAAAATTTCTGCGGGCTTTCGATGCACTATTCCTGGGTTGATTTTAAACATTTTCGACCATTTTTGACATTTTCCCAAATTTACCGATCTTTTTCCAAAACTTTCTGCGGGCTTTCGATGCACTATTATCGACAGATACCAGGTTTCATCGTCGAGCTCCGTATATTTTTCGAGTTTCAGCACTTTTAAAATCGGCGGGGGTTCGCCCCGAGTCGATCCGAGAATAGTGCACCGTGAGCGGATTGGGTCGGCTGATGCCCCGCTGAATTTCTGAGCTCCAGAAATTTTTCTAAGTCCCTCCACACTTAGAAAAAAAACGCTTAAATTTAAGCGGATTTTTTCTAAGTCCCTCCACACTTAGAAAAAAAACGCTTAAATTTAAGCGGATTTTTTCTAAGTCCCTCCACACTTAGAAAAAAAAACGCTTAAATTTAAGCGGATTTTTTCTAAGTCCCTCCACACTTAGAAAAAAAACGCTTAAATTTAAGCGGATTTTTTCTAAGTCCCTCCACACTTAGAAAAAAAACGCTTAAATTTAAGCGGATTTTTTCTAAGTCCCTCCACACTTAGAAAAAAAACGCTTAAATTTAAATTTACCGATCTTTTCCAAAACTTTCTGCGGGCTTTCGGTGCACTATTCCTGGGTTGATTTTAAACATTTTCGACCATTTTTGACATTTTCCCAAATTTACCGATCTTTTCCAAAACTTTCTGCGGGCTTTCGGTGCACTATTCCTGGGTTGATTTTAAACATTTTCGACCATTTTTGACATTTTCCCAAATTTACCTATCTTTTTCCAAAACTTTCTGCGGGCTTTCGATGCACTATTATCGACAGATACCAGGTTTCATCGTCGAGCTCCGTATATTTTTCGAGTTTCAGCACTTTTAAAATCGGCGGGGGTTCGCCCCGAGTCGATCCGAGAATAGTGCACCGTGAGCGGATTGGGTCGGCTGATGCCCCGCTGAATTTCTGAGCTCCAGAAATTTTTCTAAGTCCCTCCACACTTAGAAAAAAAAACGCTTAAATTTAAGCGGATTTTTTCTAAGTCCCTCCACACTTAGAAAAAAAACGCTTAAATTTAAGCGGATTTTTTCTAAGTCCCTCCACACTTAGAAAAAAAACGCTTAAATTTAAGCGGATTTTTTCTAAGTCCCTCCACACTTAGAAAAAAAACGCTTAAATTTAAGCGGATTTTTTCTAAGTCCCTCCACACTTAGAAAAAAAACGCTTAAATTTAAGCGGATTTTTTCTAAGTCCCTCCACACTTAGAAAAAAAACGCTTAAATTTAAATTTACCGATCTTTTCCAAAACTTTCTGCGGGCTTTCGGTGCACTATTCCTGGGTTGATTTTAAACATTTTCGACCATTTTTGACATTTTCCCAAATTTACCGATCTTTTCCAAAACTTTCTGCGGGCTTTCAATGCACTATTCCTGGGTTGATTTTAAACATTTTTGACCATTTTTGACATTTTCCCAAATTTACCGATCTTTTCCAAAACTTTCTGCGGGCTTTCAATGCACTATTCCTGGGTTGATTTTAAACATTTTCGACCATTTTTGACATTTTCCCAAATTTACCGATCTTTTCCAAAACTTTCTGCGGGCTTTCAATGCACTATTCCTGGGTTGATTTTAAACATTTTTGACCATTTTTGACATTTTCCCAAATTTACCGATCTTTTCCAAAACTTTCTGCGGGCTTTCAATGCACTATTCCTGGGTTGATTTTAAACATTTTCGACCATTTTTGACATTTTCCCAAATTTACCGATCTTTTCCAAAACTTTCTGCGGGCTTTCAATGCACTATTCCTGGGTTGATTTTAAACATTTTCGACCATTTTTGACATTTTCCCAAATTTACCGATCTTTTCCAAAACTTTCTGCGGGCTTTCAATGCACTATTTCTGGGTTGATTTTAACCATTTTCGACCATGTTTAACATTTTTCCAACTTTTTCCACATGTTCCAATGTACGCACTGGGCCGCTATGGAACCCGCAGAACTCTGCCACACTGTGGACATTTTTTTTTACTGCAATTAGGGTCAAATTGCCGGGTCAAAAGTGTCATTTCTTCGGGTAAATCACCCTCCTGGGCCCGGTTTTAATGTTTAAAAAGGTCAAATATTTGTATTAAATATATAATATTTGTATTTGATCGATGAGTGCTGATTTAAAACCAATTTTAGTGCATTTTGGGCACTTTTGAGAATGGTCGTATGTCGTCGTATTTGGTCGCGCCGACGTTTATGGCTGTCTTTTACCCAGGAAAATCACCTCCAGTGCCCGATATTCATGTCTGCACTTTGCCTGGGTTGACCCCAACCCAACCCCTAACTCTAACCCAAACCCAAACCCAAACCCATCTGTGGAGCCCTGTACGCCGCCTAGAGCTAAATAACGTTTTAAAAATTAAAAAAAAAAAAAAAAAAATTCTACCCCTGGTAGACCCAAAAAAAATTTCTAGCGCTGGTAGACCCAGAAAAAATTTCTGCGGTCTTTCGATGCACTATTCCTGGGTTAATTTTAAACATTTTCGACCATTTTTGACATTTTCCCAAATTTACCGATCTTTTCCAAAACTTTCTGCGGGCTTTCAATGCACTATTCCTGGGTTGATTTTAAACATTTTTGACCATTTTTGACATTTTCCCAAATTTACCGATCTTTTCCAAAACTTTCTGCGGGCTTTCAATGCACTATTCCTGGGTTGATTTTAAACATTTTTGACCATTTTTGACATTTTCCCAAATTTACCGATCTTTTCCAAAACTTTCTGCGGGCTTTCAATGCACTATTCCTGGGTTGATTTTAAACATTTTCGACCATTTTTGACATTTTCCCAAATATACCGATCTTTTCCAAAACTTTCTGCGGGCTTTCAATGCACTATTCCTGGGTTGATTTTAAACATTTTTGACCATTTTTGACATTTTCCCAAATTTACCGATCTTTTCCAAAACTTTCTGCGGGCTTTCAATGCACTATTCCTGGGTTGATTTTAAACATTTTCGACCATTTTTGACATTTTCCCAAATTTACCGATCTTTTCCAAAACTTTCTGCGGGCTTTCAATGCACTATTCCTGGGTTGATTTTAAACATTTTCGACCATTTTTGACATTTTCCCAAATTTACCGATCTTTTCCAAAACTTTCTGCGGGCTTTCAATGCACTATTCCTGGGTTGATTTTAAACATTTTCGACCATTTTTGACATTTTCCCAAATTTACCGATCTTTTCCAAAACTTTCTGCGGGCTTTCAATGCACTATTCCTGGGTTGATTTTAAACATTTTCGACCATTTTTGACATTTTCCCAAATTTACCGATCTTTTCCAAAACTTTCTGCGGGCTTTCAATGCACTATTCCTGGGTTGATTTTAAACATTTTCGACCATTTTTGACATTTTCCCAAATTTACCGATCTTTTCCAAAACTTTCTGCGGGCTTTCAATGCACTATTCCTGGGTTGATTTTAAACATTTTTGACCATTTTTGACATTTTCCCAAATTTACCGATCTTTTCCAAAACTTTCTGCGGGCTTTCAATGCACTATTCCTGGGTTGATTTTAAACATTTTCGACCATTTTTGACATTTTCCCAAATATACCGATCTTTTCCAAAACTTTCTGCGGGCTTTCAATGCACTATTCCTGGGTTGATTTTAAACATTTTTGACCATTTTTGACATTTTCCCAAATTTACCGATCTTTTCCAAAACTTTCTGCGGGCTTTCAATGCACTATTCCTGGGTTGATTTTAAACATTTTCGACCATTTTTGACATTTTCCCAAATTTACCGATCTTTTCCAAAACTTTCTGCGGGCTTTCAATGCACTATTCCTGGGTTGATTTTAAACATTTTCGACCATTTTTGACATTTTCCCAAATTTACCGATCTTTTCCAAAACTTTCTGCGGGCTTTCAATGCACTATTCCTGGGTTGATTTTAAACATTTTCGACCATTTTTGACATTTTCCCAAATATACCGATCTTTTCCAAAACTTTCTGCGGGCTTTCAATGCACTATTCCTGGGTTGATTTTAAACATTTTTGACCATTTTTGACATTTTCCCAAATTTACCGATCTTTTCCAAAACTTTCTGCGGGCTTTCAATGCACTATTCCTGGGTTGATTTTAAACATTTTCGACCATTTTTGACATTTTCCCAAATTTACCGATCTTTTCCAAAACTTTCTGCGGGCTTTCAATGCACTATTCCTGGGTTGATTTTAAACATTTTCGACCATTTTTGACATTTTCCCAAATTTACCGATCTTTTCCAAAACTTTCTGCGGGCTTTCAATGCACTATTCCTGGGTTGATTTTAAACATTTTCGACCATTTTTGACATTTTCCCAAATTTACCGATCTTTTCCAAAACTTTCTGCGGGCTTTCAATGCACTATTCCTGGGTTGATTTTAAACATTTTCGACCATTTTTGACATTTTCCCAAATTTACCGATCTTTTCCAAAACTTTCTGCGGGCTTTCAATGCACTATTCCTGGGTTGATTTTAAACATTTTCGACCATTTTTGACATTTTCCCAAATTTACCGATCTTTTCCAAAACTTTCTGCGGGCTTTCAATGCACTATTTCTGGGTTGATTTTAACCATTTTCGACCATGTTTAACATTTTTCCAACTTTTTCCACATGTTCCAATGTACGCACTGGGCCGCTATGGAACCCGCAGAACTCTGCCACACTGTGGACATTTTTTTTTACTGCAATTAGGGTCAAATTGCCGGGTCAAAAGTGTCATTTCTTCGGGTAAATCACCCTCCTGGGCCCGGTTTTAATGTTTAAAAAGGTCAAATATTTGTATTAAATATATAATATTTGTATTTGATCGATGAGTGCTGATTTAAAACCAATTTTACTGCATTTTGGGCACTTTTGAGAATGGTCGTATGTCGTCGTATTTGGTCGCGCCGACGTTTATGGCTGTCTTTTACCCAGGAAAATCACCTCCAGTGCCCGATATTCATGTCTGCACTTTGCCTGGGTTGACCCCAACCCAACCCCTAACTCTAACCCAAACCCAAACCCATCTGTGGAGCCCTGTACGCCGCCTAGAGCTAAATAACGTTTTAAAAATTAAAAAAAAAAAAAAAAATTCTACCCCTGGTAGACCCAAAAAAAATTTCTAGCGCTGGTAGACCCAGAAAAAATTTCTGCGGGCTTTCGATGCACTATTCCTGGGTTGATTTTAAACATTTTCGACCATTTTTGACATTTTCCCAAATTTACCGATCTTTTTCCAAAACTTTCTGCGGGCTTTCGATGCACTATTATCGACAGATACCAGGTTTCATCGTCGAGCTCCGTATATTTTTCGAGTTTCAGCACTTTTAAAATCGGCGGGGGTTCGCCCCGAGTCGATCCGAGAATAGTGCACCGTGAGCGGATTGGGTCGGCTGATGCCCCGCTGAATTTCTGAGCTCCAGAAATTTTTCTAAGTCCCTCCACACTTAGAAAAAAAACGCTTAAATTTAAGCGGATTTTTTCTAAGTCCCTCCACACTTAGAAAAAAAACGCTTAAATTTAAGCGGATTTTTTCTAAGTCCCTCCACACTTAGAAAAAAAAACGCTTAAATTTAAGCGGATTTTTTCTAAGTCCCTCCACACTTAGAAAAAAAACGCTTAAATTTAAGCGGATTTTTTCTAAGTCCCTCCACACTTAGAAAAAAAACGCTTAAATTTAAGCGGATTTTTTCTAAGTCCCTCCACACTTAGAAAAAAAACGCTTAAATTTAAATTTACCGATCTTTTCCAAAACTTTCTGCGGGCTTTCGGTGCACTATTCCTGGGTTGATTTTAAACATTTTCGACCATTTTTGACATTTTCCCAAATTTACCGATCTTTTCCAAAACTTTCTGCGGGCTTTCGGTGCACTATTCCTGGGTTGATTTTAAACATTTTCGACCATTTTTGACATTTTCCCAAATTTACCTATCTTTTTCCAAAACTTTCTGCGGGCTTTCGATGCACTATTATCGACAGATACCAGGTTTCATCGTCGAGCTCCGTATATTTTTCGAGTTTCAGCACTTTTAAAATCGGCGGGGGTTCGCCCCGAGTCGATCCGAGAATAGTGCACCGTGAGCGGATTGGGTCGGCTGATGCCCCGCTGAATTTCTGAGCTCCAGAAATTTTTCTAAGTCCCTCCACACTTAGAAAAAAAAACGCTTAAATTTAAGCGGATTTTTTCTAAGTCCCTCCACACTTAGAAAAAAAACGCTTAAATTTAAGCGGATTTTTTCTAAGTCCCTCCACACTTAGAAAAAAAACGCTTAAATTTAAGCGGATTTTTTCTAAGTCCCTCCACACTTAGAAAAAAAACGCTTAAATTTAAGCGGATTTTTTCTAAGTCCCTCCACACTTAGAAAAAAAACGCTTAAATTTAAATTTACCGATCTTTTCCAAAACTTTCTGCGGGCTTTCGGTGCACTATTCCTGGGTTGATTTTAAACATTTTCGACCATTTTTGACATTTTCCCAAATTTACCGATCTTTTCCAAAACTTTCTGCGGGCTTTCAATGCACTATTCCTGGGTTGATTTTAAACATTTTTGACCATTTTTGACATTTTCCCAAATTTACCGATCTTTTCCAAAACTTTCTGCGGGCTTTCAATGCACTATTCCTGGGTTGATTTTAAACATTTTCGACCATTTTTGACATTTTCCCAAATTTACCGATCTTTTCCAAAACTTTCTGCGGGCTTTCAATGCACTATTCCTGGGTTGATTTTAAACATTTTTGACCATTTTTGACATTTTCCCAAATTTACCGATCTTTTCCAAAACTTTCTGCGGGCTTTCAATGCACTATTCCTGGGTTGATTTTAAACATTTTCGACCATTTTTGACATTTTCCCAAATTTACCGATCTTTTCCAAAACTTTCTGCGGGCTTTCAATGCACTATTCCTGGGTTGATTTTAAACATTTTCGACCATTTTTGACATTTTCCCAAATTTACCGATCTTTTCCAAAACTTTCTGCGGGCTTTCAATGCACTATTTCTGGGTTGATTTTAACCATTTTCGACCATGTTTAACATTTTTCCAACTTTTTCCACATGTTCCAATGTACGCACTGGGCCGCTATGGAACCCGCAGAACTCTGCCACACTGTGGACATTTTTTTTTACTGCAATTAGGGTCAAATTGCCGGGTCAAAAGTGTCATTTCTTCGGGTAAATCACCCTCCTGGGCCCGGTTTTAATGTTTAAAAAGGTCAAATATTTGTATTAAATATATAATATTTGTATTTGATCGATGAGTGCTGATTTAAAACCAATTTTAGTGCATTTTGGGCACTTTTGAGAATGGTCGTATGTCGTCGTATTTGGTCGCGCCGACGTTTATGGCTGTCTTTTACCCAGGAAAATCACCTCCAGTGCCCGATATTCATGTCTGCACTTTGCCTGGGTTGACCCCAACCCAACCCCTAACTCTAACCCAAACCCAAACCCAAACCCATCTGTGGAGCCCTGTACGCCGCCTAGAGCTAAATAACGTTTTAAAAATTAAAAAAAAAAAAAAAAAAATTCTACCCCTGGTAGACCCAAAAAAAATTTCTAGCGCTGGTAGACCCAGAAAAAGTTTCTGCGGTCTTTCGATGCACTATTCCTGGGTTAATTTTAAACATTTTCGACCATTTTTGACATTTTCCCAAATTTACCGATCTTTTCCAAAACTTTCTGCGGGCTTTCAATGCACTATTCCTGGGTTGATTTTAAACATTTTTGACCATTTTTGACATTTTCCCAAATTTACCGATCTTTTCCAAAACTTTCTGCGGGCTTTCAATGCACTATTCCTGGGTTGATTTTAAACATTTTTGACCATTTTTGACATTTTCCCAAATTTACCGATCTTTTCCAAAACTTTCTGCGGGCTTTCAATGCACTATTCCTGGGTTGATTTTAAACATTTTCGACCATTTTTGACATTTTCCCAAATATACCGATCTTTTCCAAAACTTTCTGCGGGCTTTCAATGCACTATTCCTGGGTTGATTTTAAACATTTTTGACCATTTTTGACATTTTCCCAAATTTACCGATCTTTTCCAAAACTTTCTGCGGGCTTTCAATGCACTATTCCTGGGTTGATTTTAAACATTTTCGACCATTTTTGACATTTTCCCAAATTTACCGATCTTTTCCAAAACTTTCTGCGGGCTTTCAATGCACTATTCCTGGGTTGATTTTAAACATTTTCGACCATTTTTGACATTTTCCCAAATTTACCGATCTTTTCCAAAACTTTCTGCGGGCTTTCAATGCACTATTCCTGGGTTGATTTTAAACATTTTCGACCATTTTTGACATTTTCCCAAATTTACCGATCTTTTCCAAAACTTTCTGCGGGCTTTCAATGCACTATTCCTGGGTTGATTTTAAACATTTTCGACCATTTTTGACATTTTCCCAAATTTACCGATCTTTTCCAAAACTTTCTGCGGGCTTTCAATGCACTATTCCTGGGTTGATTTTAAACATTTTCGACCATTTTTGACATTTTCCCAAATTTACCGATCTTTTCCAAAACTTTCTGCGGGCTTTCAATGCACTATTCCTGGGTTGATTTTAAACATTTTTGACCATTTTTGACATTTTCCCAAATTTACCGATCTTTTCCAAAACTTTCTGCGGGCTTTCAATGCACTATTCCTGGGTTGATTTTAAACATTTTCGACCATTTTTGACATTTTCCCAAATATACCGATCTTTTCCAAAACTTTCTGCGGGCTTTCAATGCACTATTCCTGGGTTGATTTTAAACATTTTTGACCATTTTTGACATTTTCCCAAATTTACCGATCTTTTCCAAAACTTTCTGCGGGCTTTCAATGCACTATTCCTGGGTTGATTTTAAACATTTTCGACCATTTTTGACATTTTCCCAAATTTACCGATCTTTTCCAAAACTTTCTGCGGGCTTTCAATGCACTATTCCTGGGTTGATTTTAAACATTTTCGACCATTTTTGACATTTTCCCAAATTTACCGATCTTTTCCAAAACTTTCTGCGGGCTTTCAATGCACTATTCCTGGGTTGATTTTAAACATTTTCGACCATTTTTGACATTTTCCCAAATATACCGATCTTTTCCAAAACTTTCTGCGGGCTTTCAATGCACTATTCCTGGGTTGATTTTAAACATTTTTGACCATTTTTGACATTTTCCCAAATTTACCGATCTTTTCCAAAACTTTCTGCGGGCTTTCAATGCACTATTCCTGGGTTGATTTTAAACATTTTCGACCATTTTTGACATTTTCCCAAATTTACCGATCTTTTCCAAAACTTTCTGCGGGCTTTCAATGCACTATTCCTGGGTTGATTTTAAACATTTTCGACCATTTTTGACATTTTCCCAAATTTACCGATCTTTTCCAAAACTTTCTGCGGGCTTTCAATGCACTATTCCTGGGTTGATTTTAAACATTTTCGACCATTTTTGACATTTTCCCAAATTTACCGATCTTTTCCAAAACTTTCTGCGGGCTTTCAATGCACTATTCCTGGGTTGATTTTAAACATTTTCGACCATTTTTGACATTTTCCCAAATTTACCGATCTTTTCCAAAACTTTCTGCGGGCTTTCAATGCACTATTCCTGGGTTGATTTTAAACATTTTCGACCATTTTTGACATTTTCCCAAATTTACCGATCTTTTCCAAAACTTTCTGCGGGCTTTCAATGCACTATTTCTGGGTTGATTTTAACCATTTTCGACCATGTTTAACATTTTTCCAACTTTTTCCACATGTTCCAATGTACGCACTGGGCCGCTATGGAACCCGCAGAACTCTGCCACACTGTGGACATTTTTTTTTACTGCAATTAGGGTCAAATTGCCGGGTCAAAAGTGTCATTTCTTCGGGTAAATCACCCTCCTGGGCCCGGTTTTAATGTTTAAAAAGGTCAAATATTTGTATTAAATATATAATATTTGTATTTGATCGATGAGTGCTGATTTAAAACCAATTTTAGTGCATTTTGGGCACTTTTGAGAATGGTCGTATGTCGTCGTATTTGGTCGCGCCGACGTTTATGGCTGTCTTTTACCCAGGAAAATCACCTCCAGTGCCCGATATTCATGTCTGCACTTTGCCTGGGTTGACCCCAACCCAACCCCTAACTCTAACCCAAACCCAAACCCAAACCCATCTGTGGAGCCCTGTACGCCGCCTAGAGCTAAATAACGTTTTAAAAATTAAAAAAAAAAAAAAAAATTGCTACCCCTGGTAGACCCCAAAAAAATTTCTAGCGCTGGTAGACCCAGAAAAAATTTCTGCGGTCTTTCGATGCACTATTCCTGGGTTAATTTTAAACATTTTCGACCATTTTTGACATTTTCCCAAATTTACCGATCTTTTCCAAAACTTTCTGCGGGCTTTCAATGCACTATTCCTGGGTTGATTTTAAACATTTTTGACCATTTTTGACATTTTCCCAAATTTACCGATCTTTTCCAAAACTTTCTGCGGGCTTTCAATGCACTATTCCTGGGTTGATTTTAAACATTTTCGACCATTTTTGACATTTTCCCAAATATACCGATCTTTTCCAAAACTTTCTGCGGGCTTTCAATGCACTATTCCTGGGTTGATTTTAAACATTTTTGACCATTTTTGACATTTTCCCAAATTTACCGATCTTTTCCAAAACTTTCTGCGGGCTTTCAATGCACTATTCCTGGGTTGATTTTAAACATTTTCGACCATTTTTGACATTTTCCCAAATTTACCGATCTTTTCCAAAACTTTCTGCGGGCTTTCAATGCACTATTCCTGGGTTGATTTTAAACATTTTCGACCATTTTTGACATTTTCCCAAATTTACCGATCTTTTCCAAAACTTTCTGCGGGCTTTCAATGCACTATTCCTGGGTTGATTTTAAACATTTTCGACCATTTTTGACATTTTCCCAAATTTACCGATCTTTTCCAAAACTTTCTGCGGGCTTTCAATGCACTATTCCTGGGTTGATTTTAAACATTTTCGACCATTTTTGACATTTTCCCAAATTTACCGATCTTTTCCAAAACTTTCTGCGGGCTTTCAATGCACTATTCCTGGGTTGATTTTAAACATTTTCGACCATTTTTGACATTTTCCCAAATTTACCGATCTTTTCCAAAACTTTCTGCGGGCTTTCAATGCACTATTCCTGGGTTGATTTTAAACATTTTCGACCATTTTTGACATTTTCCCAAATTTACCGATCTTTTCCAAAACTTTCTGAGGGCTTTCAATGCACTATTCCTGGGTTGATTTTAAACATTTTCGACCATTTTTGACATTTTCCCAAATTTACCGATCTTTTCCAAAACTTTCTGCGGGCTTTCAATGCACTATTCCTGGGTTGATTTTAAACATTTTCGACCATTTTTGACATTTTCCCAAATTTACCGATCTTTTCCAAAACTTTCTGCGGGCTTTCAATGCACTATTCCTGGGTTGATTTTAAACATTTTCGACCATTTTTGACATTTTCCCAAATTTACCGATCTTTTCCAAAACTTTCTGCGGGCTTTCAATGCACTATTCCTGGGTTGATTTTAAACATTTTCGACCATTTTTGACATTTTCCCAAATTTACCGATCTTTTCCAAAACTTTCTGCGGGCTTTCAATGCACTATTCCTGGGTTGATTTTAAACATTTTTGACCATTTTTGACATTTTCCCAAATTTACCGATCTTTTCCAAAACTTTCTGCGGGCTTTCAATGCACTATTCCTGGGTTGATTTTAAACATTTTCGACCATTTTTGACATTTTCCCAAATTTACCGATCTTTTCCAAAACTTTCTGCGGGCTTTCAATGCACTATTCCTGGGTTGATTTTAAACATTTTCGACCATTTTTGACATTTTCCCAAATATACCGATCTTTTCCAAAACTTTCTGCGGGCTTTCAATGCACTATTCCTGGGTTGATTTTAAACATTTTTGACCATTTTTGACATTTTCCCAAATTTACCGATCTTTTCCAAAACTTTCTGCGGGCTTTCAATGCACTATTCCTGGGTTGATTTTAAACATTTTCGACCATTTTTGACATTTTCCCAAATTTACCGATCTTTTCCAAAACTTTCTGCGGGCTTTCAATGCACTATTCCTGGGTTGATTTTAAACATTTTCGACCATTTTTGACATTTTCCCAAATTTACCGATCTTTTCCAAAACTTTCTGCGGGCTTTCAATGCACTATTCCTGGGTTGATTTTAAACATTTTCGACCATTTTTGACATTTTCCCAAATTTACCGATCTTTTCCAAAACTTTCTGCGGGCTTTCAATGCACTATTCCTGGGTTGATTTTAAACATTTTCGACCATTTTTGACATTTTCCCAAATTTACCGATCTTTTCCAAAACTTTCTGCGGGCTTTCAATGCACTATTCCTGGGTTGATTTTAAACATTTTTGACCATTTTTGACATTTTCCCAAATTTACCGATCTTTTCCAAAACTTTCTGCGGGCTTTCAATGCACTATTCCTGGGTTGATTTTAAACATTTTCGACCATTTTTGACATTTTCCCAAATATACCGATCTTTTCCAAAACTTTCTGCGGGCTTTCAATGCACTATTCCTGGGTTGATTTTAAACATTTTTGACCATTTTTGACATTTTCCCAAATTTACCGATCTTTTCCAAAACTTTCTGCGGGCTTTCAATGCACTATTCCTGGGTTGATTTTAAACATTTTCGACCATTTTTGACATTTTCCCAAATTTACCGATCTTTTCCAAAACTTTCTGCGGGCTTTCAATGCACTATTCCTGGGTTGATTTTTAACATTTTCGACCATTTTTGACATTTTCCCAAATATACCGATCTTTTCCAAAACTTTCTGCGGGCTTTCAATGCACTATTCCTGGGTTGATTTTAAACATTTTTGACCATTTTTGACATTTTCCCAAATTTACCGATCTTTTCCAAAACTTTCTGCGGGCTTTCAATGCACTATTCCTGGGTTGATTTTAAACATTTTCGACCATTTTTGACATTTTCCCAAATTTACCGATCTTTTCCAAAACTTTCTGCGGGCTTTCAATGCACTATTCCTGGGTTGATTTTAAACATTTTCGACCATTTTTGACATTTTCCCAAATTTACCGATCTTTTCCAAAACTTTCTGCGGGCTTTCAATGCACTATTCCTGGGTTGATTTTAAACATTTTCGACCATTTTTGACATTTTCCCAAATTTACCGATCTTTTCCAAAACTTTCTGCGGGCTTTCAATGCACTATTCCTGGGTTGATTTTAAACATTTTCGACCATTTTTGACATTTTCCCAAATTTACCGATCTTTTCCAAAACTTTCTGCGGGCTTTCAATGCACTATTCCTGGGTTGATTTTAAACATTTTCGACCATTTTTGACATTTTCCCAAATTTACCGATCTTTTCCAAAACTTTCTGCGGGCTTTCAATGCACTATTTCTGGGTTGATTTTAACCATTTTCGACCATGTTTAACATTTTTCCAACTTTTTCCACATGTTCCAATGTACGCACTGGGCCGCTATGGAACCCGCAGAACTCTGCCACACTGTGGACATTTTTTTTACTGCAATTAGGGTCAAATTGCCGGGTCAAAAGTGTCATTTCTTCGGGTAAATCACCCTCCTGGGCCCGGTTTTAATGTTTAAAAAGGTCAAATATTTGTATTAAATATATAATATTTGTATTTGATCGATGAGTGCTGATTTAAAACCAATTTTAGTGCATTTTGGGCACTTTTGAGAATGGTCGTATGTCGTCGTATTTGGTCGCGCCGACGTTTATGGCTGTCTTTTACCCAGGAAAATCACCTCCAGTGCCCGATATTCATGTCTGCACTTTGCCTGGGTTGACCCCAACCCAACCCCTAACTCTAACCCAAACCCAAACCCAAACCCATCTGTGGAGCCCTGTACGCCGCCTAGAGCTAAATAACGTTTTAAAAATTAAAAAAAAAAAAAAAAAAATTCTACCCCTGGTAGACCCAAAAAAAATTTCTAGCGCTGGTAGACCCAGAAAAAATTTCTGCGGTCTTTCGATGCACTATTCCTGGGTTGATTTTAAACATTTTCGACCATTTTTGACATTTTCCCAAATTTACCGATCTTTTCCTAAACTTTCTGCGGGCTTTCAATGCACTATTCCTGGGTTGATTTTAAACATTTTTGACCATTTTTGACATTTTCCCAAATTTACCGATCTTTTCCAAAACTTTCTGCGGGCTTTCAATGCACTATTCCTGGGTTGATTTTAAACATTTTCGACCATTTTTGACATTTTCCCAAATATACCGATCTTTTCCAAAACTTTCTGCGGGCTTTCAATGCACTATTCCTGGGTTGATTTTAAACATTTTTGACCATTTTTGACATTTTCCCAAATTTACCGATCTTTTCCAAAACTTTCTGCGGGCTTTCAATGCACTATTCCTGGGTTGATTTTAAACATTTTCGACCATTTTTGACATTTTCCCAAATTTACCGATCTTTTCCAAAACTTTCTGCGGGCTTTCAATGCACTATTCCTGGGTTGATTTTAAACATTTTCGACCATTTTTGACATTTTCCCAAATTTACCGATCTTTTCCAAAACTTTCTGCGGGCTTTCAATGCACTATTCCTGGGTTGATTTTAAACATTTTCGACCATTTTTGACATTTTCCCAAATTTACCGATCTTTTCCAAAACTTTCTGCGGGCTTTCAATGCACTATTCCTGGGTTGATTTTAAACATTTTCGACCATTTTTGACATTTTCCCAAATTTACCGATCTTTTCCAAAACTTTCTGCGGGCTTTCAATGCAATATTCCTGGGTTGATTTTAAACATTTTCGACCATTTTTGACATTTTCCCAAATTTACCGATCTTTTCCAAAACTTTCTGCGGGCTTTCAATGCACTATTCCTGGGTTGATTTTAAACATTTTCGACCATTTTTGACATTTTCCCAAATTTACCGATCTTTTCCAAAACTTTCTGCGGGCTTTCAATGCACTATTCCTGGGTTGATTTTAAACATTTTCGACCATTTTTGACATTTTCCCAAATTTACCGATCTTTTCCAAAACTTTCTGCGGGCTTTCAATGCACTATTCCTGGGTTGATTTTAAACATTTTCGACCATTTTTGACATTTTCCCAAATTTACCGATCTTTTCCAAAACTTTCTGCGGGCTTTCAATGCACTATTCCTGGGTTGATTTTAAACATTTTTGACCATTTTTGACATTTTCCCAAATTTACCGATCTTTTCCAAAACTTTCTGCGGGCTTTCAATGCACTATTCCTGGGTTGATTTTAAACATTTTCGACCATTTTTGACATTTTCCCAAATTTACCGATCTTTTCCAAAACTTTCTGCGGGCTTTCAATGCACTATTCCTGGGTTGATTTTAAACATTTTCGACCATTTTTGACATTTTCCCAAATTTACCGATCTTTTCCAAAACTTTCTGCGGGCTTTCGGTGCACTATTCCTGGGTTGATTTTAAACATTTTCGACCATTTTTGACATTTTCCCAAATTTACCGATCTTTTTCCAAAACTTTCTGCGGGCTTTCGATGCACTATTATCGACAGATACCAGGTTTCATCGTCGAGCTCCGTATATTTTTCGAGTTTCAGCACTTTTAAAATCGGCGGGGGTTCGCCCCGAGTCGATCCGAGAATAGTGCACCGTGAGCGGATTGGGTCGGCTGATGCCCCGCTGAATTTCTGAGCTCCAGAAATTTTTCTAAGTCCCTCCACACTTAGAAAAAAAAACGCTTAAATTTAAGCGGATTTTTTCTAAGTCCCTCCACACTTAGAAAAAAAACGCTTAAATTTAAATTTACCGATCTTTTCCAAAACTTTCTGCGGGCTTTCGGTGCACTATTCCTGGGTTAATTTTAAACATTTTCGACCATTTTTGACATTTTCCCAAATTTACCGATCTTTTCCAAAACTTTCTGCGGGCTTTCAATGCACTATTTCTGGGTTGATTTTAAACATTTTCGACCATTTTTGACATTTTCCCAAATTTACCGATCTTTTCCAAAACTTTCTGCGGGCTTTCAATGCACTATTCCTGGGTTGATTTTAAACATTTTTGACCATTTTTGACATTTTCCCAAATTTACCGATCTTTTCCAAATCTTTCTGCGGGCTTTCAATGCACTATTCCTGGGTTGATTTTAAACATTTTCGACCATTTTTGACATTTTCCCAAATTTACCGATCTTTTCCAAAACTTTCTGCGGGCTTTCAATGCACTATTTCTGGGTTGATTTTAACCATTTTCGACCATTTTTAACATTTTTCCAACTTTTTCCACATGTTCCAATGTACGCACTGGGCCGCTATGGAACCCGCAGAACTCTGCCACACTGTGGACATTTTTTTTTACTGCAATTAGGGTCAAATTGCCGGGTCAAAAGTGTCATTTCTTCGGGTAAATCACCCTCCTGGGCCCGGTTTTAATGTTTAAAAAGGTCAAATATTTGTATTAAATATATAATATTTGTATTTGATCGATGAGTGCTGATTTAAAACCAATTTTAGTGCATTTTGGGCACTTTTGAGAATGGTCGTATGTCGTCGTATTTGGTCGCGCCGACGTTTATGGCTGTCTTTTACCCAGGAAAATCACCTCCAGTGCCCGATATTCATGTCTGCACTTTGCCTGGGTTGACCCCAACCCAACCCCTAACTCTAACCCAAACCCAAACCCAAACCCATCTGTGGAGCCCTGTACGCCGCCTAGAGCTAAATAACGTTTTAAAAATTAAAAAAAAAAA
This sequence comes from Stigmatopora argus, assembly GCF_051989625.1. Classification (NCBI taxonomy): domain Eukaryota; kingdom Metazoa; phylum Chordata; class Actinopteri; order Syngnathiformes; family Syngnathidae; genus Stigmatopora; species Stigmatopora argus. The sequence goes on from NW_027520043.1 coordinate 708,257, forward strand.
AAAAAAAATTCTACCCCTGGTAGACCCAAAAAAAAATTCTAGCGCTGGTAGACCCAGAAAAAATTTCTGCGGTCTTTCGATGCACTATTCCTGGGTTGATTTTAAACATTTTCGACCATTTTTGACATTTTCCCAAATTTACCGATCTTTTCCTAAACTTTCTGCGGGCTTTCAATGCACTATTCCTGGGTTGATTTTAAACATTTTTGACCATTTTTGACATTTTCCCAAATTTACCGATCTTTTCCAAAACTTTCTGCGGGCTTTCAATGCACTATTCCTGGGTTGATTTTAAACATTTTTGACCATTTTTGACATTTTCCCAAATTTACCGATCTTTTCCAAAACTTTCTGCGGGCTTTCAATGCACTATTCCTGGGTTGATTTTAAACATTTTCGACCATTTTTGACATTTTCCCAAATATACCGATCTTTTCCAAAACTTTCTGCGGGCTTTCAATGCACTATTCCTGGGTTGATTTTAAACATTTTTGACCATTTTTGACATTTTCCCAAATTTACCGATCTTTTCCAAAACTTTCTGCGGGCTTTCAATGCACTATTCCTGGGTTGATTTTAAACATTTTCGACCATTTTTGACATTTTCCCAAATTTACCGATCTTTTCCAAAACTTTCTGCGGGCTTTCAATGCACTATTCCTGGGTTGATTTTAAACATTTTCGACCATTTTTGACATTTTCCCAAATTTACCGATCTTTTCCAAAACTTTCTGCGGGCTTTCAATGCACTATTCCTGGGTTGATTTTAAACATTTTCGACCATTTTTGACATTTTCCCAAATTTACCGATCTTTTCCAAAACTTTCTGCGGGCTTTCAATGCACTATTCCTGGGTTGATTTTAAACATTTTCGACCATTTTTGACATTTTCCCAAATTTACCGATCTTTTCCAAAACTTTCTGCGGGCTTTCAATGCAATATTCCTGGGTTGATTTTAAACATTTTCGACCATTTTTGACATTTTCCCAAATTTACCGATCTTTTCCAAAACTTTCTGCGGGCTTTCAATGCACTATTCCTGGGTTGATTTTAAACATTTTTGACCATTTTTGACATTTTCCCAAATTTACCGATCTTTTCCAAAACTTTCTGCGGGCTTTCAATGCACTATTCCTGGGTTGATTTTAAACATTTTCGACCATTTTTGACATTTTCCCAAATTTACCGATCTTTTCCAAAACTTTCTGCGGGCTTTCAATGCACTATTCCTGGGTTGATTTTAAACATTTTCGACCATTTTTGACATTTTCCCAAATTTACCGATCTTTTCCAAAACTTTCTGCGGGCTTTCAATGCACTATTCCTGGGTTGATTTTAAACATTTTTGACCATTTTTGACATTTTCCCAAATTTACCGATCTTTTCCAAAACTTTCTGCGGGCTTTCAATGCACTATTCCTGGGTTGATTTTAAACATTTTCGACCATTTTTGACATTTTCCCAAATTTACCGATCTTTTCCAAAACTTTCTGCGGGCTTTCGGTGCACTATTCCTGGGTTGATTTTAAACATTTTCGACCATTTTTGACATTTTCCCAAATTTACCGATCTTTTTCCAAAACTTTCTGCGGGCTTTCGATGCACTATTATCGACAGATACCAGGTTTCATCGTCGAGCTCCGTATATTTTTCGAGTTTCAGCACTTTTAAAATCGGCGGGGGTTCGCCCCGAGTCGATCCGAGAATAGTGCACCGTGAGCGGATTGGGTCGGCTGATGCCCCGCTGAATTTCTGAGCTCCAGAAATTTTTCTAAGTCCCTCCACACTTAGAAAAAAAACGCTTAAATTTAAGCGGATTTTTTCTAAGTCCCTCCACACTTAGAAAAAAAAACGCTTAAATTTAAGCGGATTTTTTCTAAGTCCCTCCACACTTAGAAAAAAAAACGCTTAAATTTAAGCGGATTTTTTCTAAGTCCCTCCACACTTAGAAAAAAAACGCTTAAATTTAAGCGGATTTTTTCTAAGTCCCTCCACACTTAGAAAAAAAACGCTTAAATTTAAGCGGATTTTTTCTAAGTCCCTCCACACTTAGAAAAAAAACGCTTAAATTTAAGCGGATTTTTTCTAAGTCCCTCCACACTTAGAAAAAAAACGCTTAAATTTAAATTTACCGATCTTTTCCAAAACTTTCTGCGGGCTTTCAATGCACTATTCCTGGGTTGATTTTTAACATTTTCGACCATTTTTGACATTTTCCCAAATATACCGATCTTTTCCAAAACTTTCTGCGGGCTTTCAATGCACTATTCCTGGGTTGATTTTAAACATTTTTGACCATTTTTGACATTTTCCCAAATTTACCGATCTTTTCCAAAACTTTCTGCGGGCTTTCAATGCACTATTCCTGGGTTGATTTTAAACATTTTCGACCATTTTTGACATTTTCCCAAATTTACCGATCTTTTCCAAAACTTTCTGCGGGCTTTCAATGCACTATTCCTGGGTTGATTTTAAACATTTTCGACCATTTTTGACATTTTCCCAAATTTACCGATCTTTTCCAAAACTTTCTGCGGGCTTTCAATGCACTATTCCTGGGTTGATTTTAAACATTTTCGACCATTTTTGACATTTTCCCAAATTTACCGATCTTTTCCAAAACTTTCTGCGGGCTTTCAATGCACTATTCCTGGGTTGATTTTAAACATTTTCGACCATTTTTGACATTTTCCCAAATTTACCGATCTTTTCCAAAACTTTCTGCGGGCTTTCAATGCACTATTCCTGGGTTGATTTTAAACATTTTCGACCATTTTTGACATTTTCCCAAATTTACCGATCTTTTCCAAAACTTTCTGCGGGCTTTCAATGCACTATTTCTGGGTTGATTTTAACCATTTTCGACCATGTTTAACATTTTTCCAACTTTTTCCACATGTTCCAATGTACGCACTGGGCCGCTATGGAACCCGCAGAACTCTGCCACACTGTGGACATTTTTTTTACTGCAATTAGGGTCAAATTGCCGGGTCAAAAGTGTCATTTCTTCGGGTAAATCACCCTCCTGGGCCCGGTTTTAATGTTTAAAAAGGTCAAATATTTGTATTAAATATATAATATTTGTATTTGATCGATGAGTGCTGATTTAAAACCAATTTTAGTGCATTTTGGGCACTTTTGAGAATGGTCGTATGTCGTCGTATTTGGTCGCGCCGACGTTTATGGCTGTCTTTTACCCAGGAAAATCACCTCCAGTGCCCGATATTCATGTCTGCACTTTGCCTGGGTTGACCCCAACCCAACCCCTAACTCTAACCCAAACCCAAACCCAAACCCATCTGTGGAGCCCTGTACGCCGCCTAGAGCTAAATAACGTTTTAAAAATTAAAAAAAAAAAAAAAAAAATTCTACCCCTGGTAGACCCAAAAAAAATTTCTAGCGCTGGTAGACCCAGAAAAAATTTCTGCGGTCTTTCGATGCACTATTCCTGGGTTGATTTTAAACATTTTCGACCATTTTTGACATTTTCCCAAATTTACCGATCTTTTCCTAAACTTTCTGCGGGCTTTCAATGCACTATTCCTGGGTTGATTTTAAACATTTTTGACCATTTTTGACATTTTCCCAAATTTACCGATCTTTTCCAAAACTTTCTGCGGGCTTTCAATGCACTATTCCTGGGTTGATTTTAAACATTTTCGACCATTTTTGACATTTTCCCAAATTTACCGATCTTTTCCAAAACTTTCTGCGGGCTTTCGGTGCACTATTCCTGGGTTGATTTTAAACATTTTCGACCATTTTTGACATTTTCCCAAATTTACCGATCTTTTTCCAAAACTTTCTGCGGGCTTTCGATGCACTATTATCGACAGATACCAGGTTTCATCGTCGAGCTCCGTATATTTTCGAGTTTCTGCACTTTTAAAATCGGCGGGGGTTCGCCCCGAGTCGATCCGAGAATAGTGCACCGTGAGCGGATTGGGTCGGCTGATGCCCCGCTGAATTTCTGAGCTCCAGAAATTTTTCTAAGTCCCTCCACACTTAGAAAAAAAAACGCTTAAATTTAAGCGGATTTTTTCTAAGTCCCTCCACACTTAGAAAAAAAACGCTTAAATTTAAGCGGATTTTTTCTAAGTCCCTCCACACTTAGAAAAAAAACGCTTAAATTTAAGCGGATTTTTTCTAAGTCCCTCCACACTTAGAAAAAAAACGCTTAAATTTAAGCGGATTTTTTCTAAGTCCCTCCACACTTAGAAAAAAAACGCTTAAATTTAAATTTACCGATCTTTTCCAAAACTTTCTGCGGGCTTTCGGTGCACTATTCCTGGGTTGATTTTAAACATTTTCGACCATTTTTGACATTTTCCCAAATTTACCGATCTTTTCCAAAACTTTCTGCGGGCTTTCAATGCACTATTCCTGGGTTGATTTTAAACATTTTTGACCATTTTTGACATTTTCCCAAATTTACCGATCTTTTCCAAAACTTTCTGCGGGCTTTCAATGCACTATTCCTGGGTTGATTTTAAACATTTTCGACCATTTTTGACATTTTCCCAAATTTACCGATCTTTTCCAAAACTTTCTGCGGGCTTTCAATGCACTATTCCTGGGTTGATTTTAAACATTTTTGACCATTTTTGACATTTTCCCAAATTTACCGATCTTTTCCAAAACTTTCTGCGGGCTTTCAATGCACTATTCCTGGGTTGAATTTAAACATTTTTGACCATTTTTGACATTTTCCCAAATTTACCCATCTTTTCCAAAACTTTCTGCGGGCTTTCAATGCACTATTCCTGGGTTGATTTTAAACATTTTTGACCATTTTTGACATTTTCCCAAATTTACCGATCTTTTCCAAAACTTTCTGCGGGCTTTCAATGCACTATTCCTGGGTTGATTTTAAACATTTTCGACCATTTTTGACATTTTCCCAAATTTACCGATCTTTTCCAAAACTTTCTGCGGGCTTTCAATGCACTATTTCTGGGTTGAGTTTAACCATTTTCGACCATGTTTAACATTTTTCCAACTTTTTCCACATGTTCCAATGTACGCACTGGGCCGCTATGGAACCCGCAGAACTCTGCCACACTGTGGACATTTTTTTTTACTGCAATTAGGGTCAAATTGCCGGGTCAAAAGTGTCATTTCTTCGGGTAAATCACCCTCCTGGGCCCGGTTTTAATGTTTAAAAAGGTCAAATATTTGTATTAAATATATAATATTTGTATTTGATCGATGAGTGCTGATTTAAAACCAATTTTACTGCATTTTGGGCACTTTTGAGAATGGTCGTATGTCGTCGTATTTGGTCGCGCCGACGTTTATGGCTGTCTTTTACCCAGGAAAATCACCTCCAGTGCCCGATATTCATGTCTGCACTTTGCCTGGGTTGACCCCAACCCAACCCCTAACTCTAACCCAAACCCAAACCCATCTGTGGAGCCCTGTACGCCGCCTAGAGCTAAATAACGTTTTAAAAATTAAAAAAAAAAAAAAAAAATTCTACCCCTGGTAGACCCAAAAAAAATTTCTAGCGCTGGTAGACCCAGAAAAAATTTCTGCGGTCTTTCGATGCACTATTCCTGGGTTGATTTTAAACATTTTCGACCATTTTTGACATTTTCCCAAATTTACCGATCTTTTCCTAAACTTTCTGCGGGCTTTCAATGCACTATTCCTGGGTTGATTTTAAACATTTTCGACCATTTTTGACATTTTCCCAAATTTACCGATCTTTTTCCAAAACTTTCTGCGGGCTTTCGATGCACTATTATCGACAGATACCAGGTTTCATCGTCGAGCTCCGTATATTTTTCGAGTTTCAGCACTTTTAAAATCGGCGGGGGTTCGCCCCGAGTCGATCCGAGAATAGTGCACCGTGAGCGGATTGGGTCGGCTGATGCCCCGCTGAATTTCTGAGCTCCAGAAATTTTTCTAAGTCCCTCCACACTTAGAAAAAAAACGCTTAAATTTAAGCGGATTTTTTCTAAGTCCCTCCACACTTAGAAAAAAAACGCTTAAATTTAAGCGGATTTTTTCTAAGTCCCTCCACACTTAGAAAAAAAACGCTTAAATTTAAGCGGATTTTTTCTAAGTCCCTCCACACTTAGAAAAAAAAACGCTTAAATTTAAGCGGATTTTTTCTAAGTCCCTCCACACTTAGAAAAAAAACGCTTAAATTTAAGCGGATTTTTTCTAAGTCCCTCCACACTTAGAAAAAAAAACGCTTAAATTTAAATTTACCGATCTTTTCCAAAACTTTCTGCGGGCTTTCGGTGCACTATTCCTGGGTTGATTTTAAACATTTTCGACCATTTTTGACATTTTCCCAAATTTACCGATCTTTTCCAAAACTTTCTGCGGGCTTTCGGTGCACTATTCCTGGGTTGATTTTAAACATTTTCGACCATTTTTGACATTTTCCCAAATTTACCTATCTTTTTCCAAAACTTTCTGCGGGCTTTCGATGCACTATTATCGACAGATACCAGGTTTCATCGTCGAGCTCCGTATATTTTTCGAGTTTCAGCACTTTTAAAATCGGCGGGGGTTCGCCCCGAGTCGATCCGAGAATAGTGCACCGTGAGCGGATTGGGTCGGCTGATGCCCCGCTGAATTTCTGAGCTCCAGAAATTTTTCTAAGTCCCTCCACACTTAGAAAAAAAAACGCTTAAATTTAAGCGGATTTTTTCTAAGTCCCTCCACACTTAGAAAAAAAACGCTTAAATTTAAGCGGATTTTTTCTAAGTCCCTCCACACTTAGAAAAAAAACGCTTAAATTTAAGCGGATTTTTTCTAAGTCCCTCCACACTTAGAAAAAAAACGCTTAAATTTAAGCGGATTTTTTCTAAGTCCCTCCACACTTAGAAAAAAAACGCTTAAATTTAAGCGGATTTTTTCTAAGTCCCTCCACACTTAGAAAAAAAACGCTTAAATTTAAATTTACCGATCTTTTCCAAAACTTTCTGCGGGCTTTCGGTGCACTATTCCTGGGTTGATTTTAAACATTTTCGACCATTTTTGACATTTTCCCAAATTTACCGATCTTTTCCAAAACTTTCTGCGGGCTTTCAATGCACTATTCCTGGGTTGATTTTAAACATTTTTGACCATTTTTGACATTTTCCCAAATTTACCGATCTTTTCCAAAACTTTCTGCGGGCTTTCAATGCACTATTCCTGGGTTGATTTTAAACATTTTTGACCATTTTTGACATTTTCCCAAATTTACCGATCTTTTCCAAAACTTTCTGCGGGCTTTCAATGCACTATTCCTGGGTTGAATTTAAACATTTTTGACCATTTTTGACATTTTCCCAAATTTACCCATCTTTTCCAAAACTTTCTGCGGGCTTTCAATGCACTATTCCTGGGTTGATTTTAAACATTTTTGACCATTTTTGACATTTTCCCAAATTTACCGATCTTTTCCAAAACTTTCTGCGGGCTTTCAATGCACTATTCCTGGGTTGATTTTAAACATTTTCGACCATTTTTGACATTTTCCCAAATTTACCGATCTTTTCCAAAACTTTCTGCGGGCTTTCAATGCACTATTTCTGGGTTGAGTTTAACCATTTTCGACCATGTTTAACATTTTTCCAACTTTTTCCACATGTTCCAATGTACGCACTGGGCCGCTATGGAACCCGCAGAACTCTGCCACACTGTGGACATTTTTTTTTACTGCAATTAGGGTCAAATTGCCGGGTCAAAAGTGTCATTTCTTCGGGTAAATCACCCTCCTGGGCCCGGTTTTAATGTTTAAAAAGGTCAAATATTTGTATTAAATATATAATATTTGTATTTGATCGATGAGTGCTGATTTAAAACCAATTTTACTGCATTTTGGGCACTTTTGAGAATGGTCGTATGTCGTCGTATTTGGTCGCGCCGACGTTTATGGCTGTCTTTTACCCAGGAAAATCACCTCCAGTGCCCGATATTCATGTCTGCACTTTGCCTGGGTTGACCCCAACCCAACCCCTAACTCTAACCCAAACCCAAACCCATCTGTGGAGCCCTGTACGCCGCCTAGAGCTAAATAACGTTTTAAAAATTAAAAAAAAAAAAAAAAAATTCTACCCCTGGTAGACCCAAAAAAAATTTCTAGCGCTGGTAGACCCAGAAAAAATTTCTGCGGGCTTTCGATGCACTATTCCTGGGTTGATTTTAAACATTTTCGACCATTTTTGACATTTTCCCAAATTTACCGATCTTTTTCCAAAACTTTCTGCGGGCTTTCGATGCACTATTATCGACAGATACCAGGTTTCATCGTCGAGCTCCGTATATTTTTCGAGTTTCAGCACTTTTAAAATCGGCGGGGGTTCGCCCCGAGTCGATCCGAGAATAGTGCACCGTGAGCGGATTGGGTCGGCTGATGCCCCGCTGAATTTCTGAGCTCCAGAAATTTTTCTAAGTCCCTCCACACTTAGAAAAAAAACGCTTAAATTTAAGCGGATTTTTTCTAAGTCCCTCCACACTTAGAAAAAAAACGCTTAAATTTAAATTTACCGATCTTTTCCAAAACTTTCTGCGGGCTTTCGGTGCACTATTCCTGGGTTGATTTTAAACATTTTCGACCATTTTTGACATTTTCCCAAATTTACCGATCTTTTCCAAAACTTTCTGCGGGCTTTCGGTGCACTATTCCTGGGTTGATTTTAAACATTTTCGACCATTTTTGACATTTTCCCAAATTTACCTATCTTTTTCCAAAACTTTCTGCGGGCTTTCGATGCACTATTATCGACAGATACCAGGTTTCATCGTCGAGCTCCGTATATTTTTCGAGTTTCAGCACTTTTAAAATCGGCGGGGGTTCGCCCCGAGTCGATCCGAGAATAGTGCACCGTGAGCGGATTGGGTCGGCTGATGCCCCGCTGAATTTCTGAGCTCCAGAAATTTTTCTAAGTCCCTCCACACTTAGAAAAAAAAACGCTTAAATTTAAGCGGATTTTTTCTAAGTCCCTCCACACTTAGAAAAAAAACGCTTAAATTTAAGCGGATTTTTTCTAAGTCCCTCCACACTTAGAAAAAAAACGCTTAAATTTAAGCGGATTTTTTCTAAGTCCCTCCACACTTAGAAAAAAAAACGCTTAAATTTAAGCGGATTTTTTCTAAGTCCCTCCACACTTAGAAAAAAAACGCTTAAATTTAAGCGGATTTTTTCTAAGTCCCTCCACACTTAGAAAAAAAACGCTTAAATTTAAATTTACCGATCTTTTCCAAAACTTTCTGCGGGCTTTCGGTGCACTATTCCTGGGTTGATTTTAAACATTTTCGACCATTTTTGACATTTTCCCAAATTTACCGATCTTTTCCAAAACTTTCTGCGGGCTTTCAATGCACTATTCCTGGGTTGATTTTAAACATTTTTGACCATTTTTGACATTTTCCCAAATTTACCGATCTTTTCCAAAACTTTCTGCGGGCTTTCAATGCACTATTCCTGGGTTGATTTTAAACATTTTCGACCATTTTTGACATTTTCCCAAATTTACCGATCTTTTCCAAAACTTTCTGCGGGCTTTCAATGCACTATTCCTGGGTTGATTTTAAACATTTTTGACCATTTTTGACATTTTCCCAAATTTACCGATCTTTTCCAAAACTTTCTGCGGGCTTTCAATGCACTATTCCTGGGTTGATTTTAAACATTTTCGACCATTTTTGACATTTTCCCAAATTTACCGATCTTTTCCAAAACTTTCTGCGGGCTTTCAATGCACTATTCCTGGGTTGATTTTAAACATTTTCGACCATTTTTGACATTTTCCCAAATTTACCGATCTTTTCCAAAACTTTCTGCGGGCTTTCAATGCACTATTTCTGGGTTGATTTTAACCATTTTCGACCATGTTTAACATTTTTCCAACTTTTTCCACATGTTCCAATGTACGCACTGGGCCGCTATGGAACCCGCAGAACTCTGCCACACTGTGGACATTTTTTTTTACTGCAATTAGGGTCAAATTGCCGGGTCAAAAGTGTCATTTCTTCGGGTAAATCACCCTCCTGGGCCCGGTTTTAATGTTTAAAAAGGTCAAATATTTGTATTAAATATATAATATTTGTATTTGATCGATGAGTGCTGATTTAAAACCAATTTTAGTGCATTTTGGGCACTTTTGAGAATGGTCGTATGTCGTCGTATTTGGTCGCGCCGACGTTTATGGCTGTCTTTTACCCAGGAAAATCACCTCCAGTGCCCGATATTCATGTCTGCACTTTGCCTGGGTTGACCCCAACCCAACCCCTAACTCTAACCCAAACCCAAACCCAAACCCATCTGTGGAGCCCTGTACGCCGCCTAGAGCTAAATAACGTTTTAAAAATTAAAAAAAAAAAAAAAAAAATTCTACCCCTGGTAGACCCAAAAAAAATTTCTAGCGCTGGTAGACCCAGAAAAAATTTCTGCGGTCTTTCGATGCACTATTCCTGGGTTAATTTTAAACATTTTCGACCATTTTTGACATTTTCCCAAATTTACCGATCTTTTCCAAAACTTTCTGCGGGCTTTCAATGCACTATTCCTGGGTTGATTTTAAACATTTTTGACCATTTTTGACATTTTCCCAAATTTACCGATCTTTTCCAAAACTTTCTGCGGGCTTTCAATGCACTATTCCTGGGTTGATTTTAAACATTTTCGACCATTTTTGACATTTTCCCAAATATACCGATCTTTTCCAAAACTTTCTGCGGGCTTTCAATGCACTATTCCTGGGTTGATTTTAAACATTTTTGACCATTTTTGACATTTTCCCAAATTTACCGATCTTTTCCAAAACTTTCTGCGGGCTTTCAATGCACTATTCCTGGGTTGATTTTAAACATTTTCGACCATTTTTGACATTTTCCCAAATTTACCGATCTTTTCCAAAACTTTCTGCGGGCTTTCAATGCACTATTCCTGGGTTGATTTTAAACATTTTCGACCATTTTTGACATTTTCCCAAATTTACCGATCTTTTCCAAAACTTTCTGCGGGCTTTCAATGCACTATTCCTGGGTTGATTTTAAACATTTTCGACCATTTTTGACATTTTCCCAAATTTACCGATCTTTTCCAAAACTTTCTGCGGGCTTTCAATGCACTATTCCTGGGTTGATTTTAAACATTTTCGACCATTTTTGACATTTTCCCAAATTTACCGATCTTTTCCAAAACTTTCTGCGGGCTTTCAATGCACTATTCCTGGGTTGATTTTAAACATTTTCGACCATTTTTGACATTTTCCCAAATTTACCGATCTTTTCCAAAACTTTCTGCGGGCTTTCAATGCACTATTCCTGGGTTGATTTTAAACATTTTTGACCATTTTTGACATTTTCCCAAATTTACCGATCTTTTCCAAAACTTTCTGCGGGCTTTCAATGCACTATTCCTGGGTTGATTTTAAACATTTTCGACCATTTTTGACATTTTCCCAAATATACCGATCTTTTCCAAAACTTTCTGCGGGCTTTCAATGCACTATTCCTGGGTTGATTTTAAACATTTTCGACCATTTTTGACATTTTCCCAAATTTACCGATCTTTTCCAAAACTTTCTGCGGGCTTTCAATGCACTATTCCTGGGTTGATTTTAAACATTTTCGACCATTTTTGACATTTTCCCAAATTTACCGATCTTTTCCAAAACTTTCTGCGGGCTTTCAATGCACTATTCCTGGGTTGATTTTAAACATTTTCGACCATTTTTGACATTTTCCCAAATTTACCGATCTTTTCCAAAACTTTCTGCGGGCTTTCAATGCACTATTCCTGGGTTGATTTTAAACATTTTTGACCATTTTTGACATTTTCCCAAATTTACCGATCTTTTCCAAAACTTTCTGCGGGCTTTCAATGCACTATTCCTGGGTTGATTTTAAACATTTTCGACCATTTTTGACATTTTCCCAAATTTACCGATCTTTTCCAAAACTTTCTGCGGGCTTTCAATGCACTATTCCTGGGTTGATTTTAAACATTTTCGACCATTTTTGACATTTTCCCAAATATACCGATCTTTTCCAAAACTTTCTGCGGGCTTTCAATGCACTATTCCTGGGTTGATTTTAAACATTTTTGACCATTTTTGACATTTTCCCAAATTTACCGATCTTTTCCAAAACTTTCTGCGGGCTTTCAATGCACTATTCCTGGGTTGATTTTAAACATTTTCGACCATTTTTGACATTTTCCCAAATTTACCGATCTTTTCCAAAACTTTCTGCGGGCTTTCAATGCACTATTCCTGGGTTGATTTTAAACATTTTCGACCATTTTTGACATTTTCCCAAATTTACCGATCTTTTCCAAAACTTTCTGCGGGCTTTCAATGCACTATTCCTGGGTTGATTTTAAACATTTTCGACCATTTTTGACATTTTCCCAAATTTACCGATCTTTTCCAAAACTTTCTGCGGGCTTTCAATGCACTATTCCTGGGTTGATTTTAAACATTTTCGACCATTTTTGACATTTTCCCAAATTTACCGATCTTTTCCAAAACTTTCTGCGGGCTTTCAATGCACTATTCCTGGGTTGATTTTAAACATTTTCGACCATTTTTGACATTTTCCCAAATTTACCGATCTTTTCCAAAACTTTCTGCGGGCTTTCAATGCACTATTCCTGGGTTGATTTTAAACATTTTCGACCATTTTTGACATTTTCCCAAATTTACCGATCTTTTCCAAAACTTTCTGCGGGCTTTCAATGCACTATTCCTGGGTTGATTTTAAACATTTTTGACCATTTTTGACATTTTCCCAAATTTACCGATCTTTTCCAAAACTTTCTGCGGGCTTTCAATGCACTATTCCTGGGTTGATTTTAAACATTTTCGACCATTTTTGACATTTTCCCAAATATACCGATCTTTTCCAAAACTTTCTGCGGGCTTTCAATGCACTATTCCTGGGTTGATTTTAAACATTTTTGACCATTTTTGACATTTTCCCAAATTTACCGATCTTTTCCAAAACTTTCTGCGGGCTTTCAATGCACTATTCCTGGGTTGATTTTAAACATTTTCGACCATTTTTGACATTTTCCCAAATTTACCGATCTTTTCCAAAACTTTCTGCGGGCTTTCAATGCACTATTCCTGGGTTGATTTTTAACATTTTCGACCATTTTTGACATTTTCCCAAATATACCGATCTTTTCCAAAACTTTCTGCGGGCTTTCAATGCACTATTCCTGGGTTGATTTTAAACATTTTTGACCATTTTTGACATTTTCCCAAATTTACCGATCTTTTCCAAAACTTTCTGCGGGCTTTCAATGCACTATTCCTGGGTTGATTTTAAACATTTTCGACCATTTTTGACATTTTCCCAAATTTACCGATCTTTTCCAAAACTTTCTGCGGGCTTTCAATGCACTATTCCTGGGTTGATTTTAAACATTTTCGACCATTTTTGACATTTTCCCAAATATACCGATCTTTTCCAAAACTTTCTGCGGGCTTTCAATGCACTATTCCTGGGTTGATTTTAAACATTTTTGACCATTTTTGACATTTTCCCAAATTTACCGATCTTTTCCAAAACTTTCTGCGGGCTTTCAATGCACTATTCCTGGGTTGATTTTAAACATTTTCGACCATTTTTGACATTTTCCCAAATTTACCGATCTTTTCCAAAACTTTCTGCGGGCTTTCAATGCACTATTCCTGGGTTGATTTTAAACATTTTCGACCATTTTTGACATTTTCCCAAATTTACCGATCTTTTCCAAAACTTTCTGCGGGCTTTCAATGCACTATTCCTGGGTTGATTTTAAACATTTTCGACCATTTTTGACATTTTCCCAAATTTACCGATCTTTTCCAAAACTTTCTGCGGGCTTTCAATGCACTATTCCTGGGTTGATTTTAAACATTTTCGACCATTTTTGACATTTTCCCAAATTTACCGATCTTTTCCAAAACTTTCTGCGGGCTTTCAATGCACTATTCCTGGGTTGATTTTAAACATTTTCGACCATTTTTGACATTTTCCCAAATTTACCGATCTTTTCCAAAACTTTCTGCGGGCTTTCAATGCACTATTCCTGGGTTGATTTTAAACATTTTTGACCATTTTTGACATTTTCCCAAATTTACCGATCTTTTCCAAAACTTTCTGCGGGCTTTCAATGCACTATTCCTGGGTTGATTTTAAACATTTTCGACCATTTTTGACATTTTCCCAAATATACCGATCTTTTCCAAAACTTTCTGCGGGCTTTCAATGCACTATTCCTGGGTTGATTTTAAACATTTTTGACCATTTTTGACATTTTCCCAAATTTACCGATCTTTTCCAAAACTTTCTGCGGGCTTTCAATGCACTATTCCTGGGTTGATTTTAAACATTTTCGACCATTTTTGACATTTTCCCAAATTTACCGATCTTTTCCAAAACTTTCTGCGGGCTTTCAATGCACTATTCCTGGGTTGATTTTTAACATTTTCGACCATTTTTGACATTTTCCCAAATATACCGATCTTTTCCAAAACTTTCTGCGGGCTTTCAATGCACTATTCCTGGGTTGATTTTAAACATTTTTGACCATTTTTGACATTTTCCCAAATTTACCGATCTTTTCCAAAACTTTCTGCGGGCTTTCAATGCACTATTCCTGGGTTGATTTTAAACATTTTCGACCATTTTTGACATTTTCCCAAATTTACCGATCTTTTCCAAAACTTTCTGCGGGCTTTCAATGCACTATTCCTGGGTTGATTTTAAACATTTTCGACCATTTTTGACATTTTCCCAAATTTACCGATCTTTTCCAAAACTTTCTGCGGGCTTTCAATGCACTATTCCTGGGTTGATTTTAAACATTTTCGACCATTTTTGACATTTTCCCAAATTTACCGATCTTTTCCAAAACTTTCTGCGGGCTTTCAATGCACTATTCCTGGGTTGATTTTAAACATTTTTGACCATTTTTGACATTTTCCCAAATTTACCGATCTTTTCCAAAACTTTCTGCGGGCTTTCAATGCACTATTCCTGGGTTGATTTTAAACATTTTCGACCATTTTTGACATTTTCCCAAATTTACCGATCTTTTCCAAAACTTTCTGCGGGCTTTCAATGCACTATTCCTGGGTTGATTTTTAACATTTTCGACCATTTTTGACATTTTCCCAAATATACCGATCTTTTCCAAAACTTTCTGCGGGCTTTCAATGCACTATTCCTGGGTTGATTTTAAACATTTTTGACCATTTTTGACATTTTCCCAAATTTACCGATCTTTTCCAAAACTTTCTGCGGGCTTTCAATGCACTATTCCTGGGTTGATTTTAAACATTTTCGACCATTTTTGACATTTTCCCAAATTTACCGATCTTTTCCTAAACTTTCTGCGGGCTTTCAATGCACTATTCCTGGGTTGATTTTAAACATTTTTGACCATTTTTGACATTTTCCCAAATTTACCGATCTTTTCCAAAACTTTCTGCGGGCTTTCAATGCACTATTCCTGGGTTGATTTTAAACATTTTCGACCATTTTTGACATTTTCCCAAATATACCGATCTTTTCCAAAACTTTCTGCGGGCTTTCAATGCACTATTCCTGGGTTGATTTTAAACATTTTTGACCATTTTTGACATTTTCCCAAATTTACCGATCTTTTCCAAAACTTTCTGCGGGCTTTCAATGCACTATTTCTGGGTTGATTTTAACCATTTTCGACCATTTTTAACATTTTTCCAACTTTTTCCACATGTTCCAATGTACGCACTGGGCCGCTATGGAACCCGCAGAACTCTGCCACACTGTGGACATTTTTTTTTTACTGCAATTAGGGTCAAATTGCCAGGTCAAAAGTGTCATTTCTTCGGGTAAATCACCCTCCTGGGCCCGGTTTTAATGTTTAAAAAGGTCAAATATTTGTATTAAATATATAATATTTGTATTTGATCGATGAGTGCTGATTTAAAACCAATTTTAGTGCATTTTGGGCACTTTTGAGAATGGTCGTATGTCGTCGTATTTGGTCGCGCCGACGTTTATGGCTGTCTTTTACCCAGGAAAATCACCTCCAGTGCCCGATATTCATGTCTGCACTTTGCCTGGGTTGACCCCAACCCAACCCCTAACTCTAACCCAAACCCAAACCCAAACCCATCTGTGGAGCCCTGTACGCCGCCTAGAGCTAAATAACGTTTTAAAAATTAAAAAAAAAAAAAAAAAAATTTCTACCCCTGGTAGACCCAAAAAAAATTTCTAGCGCTGGTAGACCCAGAAAAAATTTCTGCGGGCTTTCAATGCACTATTCCTGGGTTGATTTTAAACATTTTCGACCATTTTTGACATTTTCCCAAATTTACCGATCTTTTC
Source organism: Stigmatopora argus (assembly GCF_051989625.1). Classification (NCBI taxonomy): domain Eukaryota; kingdom Metazoa; phylum Chordata; class Actinopteri; order Syngnathiformes; family Syngnathidae; genus Stigmatopora; species Stigmatopora argus. The sequence continues at coordinate 724,572 of NW_027520043.1, forward strand.
CAAAACTTTCTGCGGGCTTTCAATGCACTATTCCTGGGTTGATTTTAAACATTTTCGACCATTTTTGACATTTTCCCAAATTTACCGATCTTTTCCAAAACTTTCTGCGGGCTTTCAATGCACTATTCCTGGGTTGATTTTAAACATTTTTGACCATTTTTGACATTTTCCCAAATTTACCGATCTTTTCCAAAACTTTCTGCGGGCTTTCAATGCACTATTCCTGGGTTGATTTTAAACATTTTCGACCATTTTTGACATTTTCCCAAATTTACCGATCTTTTCCAAAACTTTCTGCGGGCTTTCAATGCACTATTCCTGGGTTGATTTTAAACATTTTTGACCATTTTTGACATTTTCCCAAATTTACCGATCTTTTCCAAAACTTTCTGCGGGCTTTCAATGCACTATTCCTGGGTTGATTTTAAACATTTTCGACCATTTTTGACATTTTCCCAAATTTACCGATCTTTTCCAAAACTTTCTGCGGGCTTTCAATGCACTATTCCTGGGTTGATTTTAAACATTTTTGACCATTTTTGACATTTTCCCAAATTTACCGATCTTTTCCAAAACTTTCTGCGGGCTTTCAATGCACTATTCCTGGGTTGATTTTAAACATTTTCGACCATTTTTGACATTTTCCCAAATTTACCGATATTTTCCAAAACTTTCTGCGGGCTTTCAATGCACTATTCCTGGGTTGATTTTAAACATTTTCGACCATTTTTGACATTTTCCCAAATTTACCGATCTTTTCCAAAACTTTCTGCGGGCTTTCAATGCACTATTCCTGGGTTGATTTTAAACATTTTCGACCATTTTTGACATTTTCCCAAATTTACCGATCTTTTCCAAAACTTTCTGCGGGCTTTCAATGCACTATTCCTGGGTTGATTTTAAACATTTTCGACCATTTTTGACATTTTCCCAAATTTACCGATCTTTTCCAAAACTTTCTGCGGGCTTTCAATGCACTATTCCTGGGTTGATTTTAAACATTTTCGACCATTTTTGACATTTTCCCAAATTTACCGATCTTTTCCAAAACTTTCTGCGGGCTTTCAATGCACTATTCCTGGGTTGATTTTAAACATTTTTGACCATTTTTGACATTTTCCCAAATTTACCGATCTTTTCCAAAACTTTCTGCGGGCTTTCAATGCACTATTCCTGGGTTGATTTTAAACATTTTCGACCATTTTTGACATTTTCCCAAATATACCGATCTTTTCCAAAACTTTCTGCGGGCTTTCAATGCACTATTCCTGGGTTGATTTTAAACATTTTTGACCATTTTTGACATTTTCCCAAATTTACCGATCTTTTCCAAAACTTTCTGCGGGCTTTCAATGCACTATTCCTGGGTTGATTTTAAACATTTTCGACCATTTTTGACATTTTCCCAAATTTACCGATCTTTTCCAAAACTTTCTGCGGGCTTTCAATGCACTATTCCTGGGTTGATTTTAAACATTTTCGACCATTTTTGACATTTTCCCAAATTTACCGATATTTTCCAAAACTTTCTGCGGGCTTTCAATGCACTATTCCTGGGTTGATTTTAAACATTTTCGACCATTTTTGACATTTTCCCAAATTTACCGATCTTTTCCAAAACTTTCTGCGGGCTTTCAATGCACTATTCCTGGGTTGATTTTAAACATTTTCGACCATTTTTGACATTTTCCCAAATTTACCGATCTTTTCCAAAACTTTCTGCGGGCTTTCAATGCACTATTCCTGGGTTGATTTTAAACATTTTCGACCATTTTTGACATTTTCCCAAATTTACCGATCTTTTCCAAAACTTTCTGCGGGCTTTCAATGCACTATTCCTGGGTTGATTTTAAACATTTTTGACCATTTTTGACATTTTCCCAAATTTACCGATCTTTTCCAAAACTTTCTGCGGGCTTTCAATGCACTATTCCTGGGTTGATTTTAAACATTTTCGACCATTTTTGACATTTTCCCAAATTTACCGATCTTTTCCAAAACTTTCTGCGGGCTTTCAATGCACTATTTCTGGGTTGATTTTAACCATTTTCGACCATGTTTAACATTTTTCCAACTTTTTCCACATGTTCCAATGTACGCACTGGGCCGCTATGGAACCCGCAGAACTCTGCCACACTGTGGACATTTTTTTTTACTGCAATTAGGGTCAAATTGCCGGGTCAAAAGTGTCATTTCTTCGGGTAAATCACCCTCCTGGGCCCGGTTTTAATGTTTAAAAAGGTCAAATATTTGTATTAAATATATAATATTTGTATTTGATCGATGAGTGCTGATTTAAAACCAATTTTAGTGCATTTTGGGCACTTTTGAGAATGGTCGTATGTCGTCGTATTTGGTCGCGCCGACGTTTATGGCTGTCTTTTACCCAGGAAAATCACCTCCAGTGCCCGATATTCATGTCTGCACTTTGCCTGGGTTGACCCCAACCCAACCCCTAACTCTAACCCAAACCCAAACCCAAACCCATCTGTGGAGCCCTGTACGCCGCCTAGAGCTAAATAACGTTTTAAAAATTAAAAAAAAAAAAAAAAAAATTCTACCCCTGGTAGACCCAAAAAAAATTTCTAGCGCTGGTAGACCCAGAAAAAATTTCTAGCGCTGGTAGACCCAGAAAAAATTTCTGCGGTCTTTCGATGCACTATTCCTGGGTTAATTTTAAACATTTTCGACCATTTTTGACATTTTCCCAAATTTACCGATCTTTTCCAAAACTTTCTGCGGGCTTTCAATGCACTATTCCTGTGTTGATTTTAAACATTTTCGACCATTTTTGACATTTTCCCAAATTTACCGATCTTTTCCAAAACTTTCTGCGGGCTTTCAATGCACTATTCCTGGGTTGATTTTAAACATTTTTGACCATTTTTGACATTTTCCCAAATTTACCGATCTTTTCAAAAACTTTCTGCGGGCTTTCAATGCACTATTCCTGGGTTGATTTTAAACATTTTTGACCATTTTTGACATTTTCCCAAATTTACCGATCTTTTCCAAAACTTTCTGCGGGCTTTCAATGCACTATTCCTGGGTTGATTTTAAACATTTTCGACCATTTTTGACATTTTCCCAAATATACCGATCTTTTCCAAAACTTTCTGCGGGCTTTCAATGCACTATTCCTGGGTTGATTTTAAACATTTTTGACCATTTTTGACATTTTCCCAAATTTACCGATCTTTTCCAAAACTTTCTGCGGGCTTTCAATGCACTATTCCTGGGTTGATTTTAAACATTTTCGACCATTTTTGACATTTTCCCAAATTTACCGATCTTTTCCAAAACTTTCTGCGGGCTTTCAATGCACTATTCCTGGGTTGATTTTAAACATTTTCGACCATTTTTGACATTTTCCCAAATTTACCGATCTTTTCCAAAACTTTCTGCGGGCTTTCAATGCACTATTCCTGGGTTGATTTTAAACATTTTCGACCATTTTTGACATTTTCCCAAATTTACCGATCTTTTCCAAAACTTTCTGCGGGCTTTCAATGCACTATTCCTGGGTTGATTTTAAACATTTTCGACCATTTTTGACATTTTCCCAAATTTACCGATCTTTTCCAAAACTTTCTGCGGGCTTTCAATGCACTATTCCTGGGTTGATTTTAAACATTTTTGACCATTTTTGACATTTTCCCAAATTTACCGATCTTTTCCAAAACTTTCTGCGGGCTTTCAATGCACTATTCCTGGGTTGATTTTAAACATTTTCGACCATTTTTGACATTTTCCCAAATTTACCGATCTTTTCCAAAACTTTCTGCGGGCTTTCAATGCACTATTTCTGGGTTGATTTTAACCATTTTCGACCATGTTTAACATTTTTCCAACTTTTTCCACATGTTCCAATGTACGCACTGGGCCGCTATGGAACCCGCAGAACTCTGCCACACTGTGGACATTTTTTTTTACTGCAATTAGGGTCAAATTGCCGGGTCAAAAGTGTCATTTCTTCGGGTAAATCACCCTCCTGGGCCCGGTTTTAATGTTTAAAAAGGTCAAATATTTGTATTAAATATATAATATTTGTATTTGATCGATGAGTGCTGATTTAAAACCAATTTTAGTGCATTTTGGGCACTTTTGAGAATGGTCGTATGTCGTCGTATTTGGTCGCGCCGACGTTTATGGCTGTCTTTTACCCAGGAAAATCACCTCCAGTGCCCGATATTCATGTCTGCACTTTGCCTGGGTTGACCCCAACCCAACCCCTAACTCTAACCCAAACCCAAACCCAAACCCATCTGTGGAGCCCTGTACGCCGCCTAGAGCTAAATAACGTTTTAAAAATTAAAAAAAAAAAAAAAAAAATTCTACCCCTGGTAGACCCAAAAAAAATTTCTAGCGCTGGTAGACCCAGAAAAAATTTCTGCGGTCTTTCGATGCACTATTCCTGGGTTAATTTTAAACATTTTCGACCATTTTTGACATTTTCCCAAATTTACCGATCTTTTCCAAAACTTTCTGCGGGCTTTCAATGCACTATTCCTGGGTTGATTTTAAACATTTTCGACCATTTTTGACATTTTCCCAAATTTACCGATCTTTTCCAAAACTTTCTGCGGGCTTTCAATGCACTATTCCTGGGTTGATTTTAAACATTTTTGACCATTTTTGACATTTTCCCAAATTTACCGATCTTTTCCAAAACTTTCTGCGGGCTTTCAATGCACTATTCCTGGGTTGATTTTAAACATTTTCGACCATTTTTGACATTTTCCCAAATATACCGATCTTTTCCAAAACTTTCTGCGGGCTTTCAATGCACTATTCCTGGGTTGATTTTAAACATTTTTGACCATTTTTGACATTTTCCCAAATTTACCGATCTTTTCCAAAACTTTCTGCGGGCTTTCAATGCACTATTCCTGGGTTGATTTTAAACATTTTCGACCATTTTTGACATTTTCCCAAATTTACCGATCTTTTCCAAAACTTTCTGCGGGCTTTCAATGCACTATTCCTGGGTTGATTTTAAACATTTTTGACCATTTTTGACATTTTCCCAAATTTACCGATCTTTTCCAAAACTTTCTGCGGGCTTTCAATGCACTATTCCTGGGTTGATTTTAAACATTTTCGACCATTTTTGACATTTTCCCAAATTTACCGATCTTTTCCAAAACTTTCTGCGGGCTTTCAATGCACTATTCCTGGGTTGATTTTAAACATTTTTGACCATTTTTGACATTTTCCCAAATTTACCGATCTTTTCCAAAACTTTCTGCGGGCTTTCAATGCACTATTCCTGGGTTGATTTTAAACATTTTCGACCATTTTTGACATTTTCCCAAATATACCGATCTTTTCCAAAACTTTCTGCGGGCTTTCAATGCACTATTCCTGGGTTGATTTTAAACATTTTTGACCATTTTTGACATTTTCCCAAATTTACCGATCTTTTCCAAAACTTTCTGCGGGCTTTCAATGCACTATTCCTGGGTTGATTTTAAACATTTTCGACCATTTTTGACATTTTCCCAAATTTACCGATCTTTTCCAAAACTTTCTGCGGGCTTTCAATGCACTATTCCTGGGTTGATTTTAAACATTTTTGACCATTTTTGACATTTTCCCAAATTTACCGATATTTTCCAAAACTTTCTGCGGGCTTTCAATGCACTATTCCTGGGTTGATTTTAAACATTTTCGACCATTTTTGACATTTTCCCAAATATACCGATCTTTTCCAAAACTTTCTGCGGGCTTTCAATGCACTATTCCTGGGTTGATTTTAAACATTTTTGACCATTTTTGACATTTTCCCAAATTTACCGATCTTTTCCAAAACTTTCTGCGGGCTTTCAATGCACTATTCCTGGGTTGATTTTAAACATTTTTGACCATTTTTGACATTTTCCCAAATTTACCGATCTTTTCCAAAACTTTCTGCGGGCTTTCAATGCACTATTCCTGGGTTGATTTTAAACATTTTCGACCATTTTTGACATTTTCCCAAATATACCGATCTTTTCCAAAACTTTCTGCGGGCTTTCAATGCACTATTCCTGGGTTGATTTTAAACATTTTTGACCATTTTTGACATTTTCCCAAATTTACCGATCTTTTCCAAAACTTTCTGCGGGCTTTCAATGCACTATTCCTGGGTTGATTTTAAACATTTTCGACCATTTTTGACATTTTCCCAAATTTACCGATCTTTTCCAAAACTTTCTGCGGGCTTTCAATGCACTATTCCTGGGTTGATTTTAAACATTTTCGACCATTTTTGACATTTTCCCAAATTTACCGATATTTTCCAAAACTTTCTGCGGGCTTTCAATGCACTATTCCTGGGTTGATTTTAAACATTTTCGACCATTTTTGACATTTTCCCAAATTTACCGATCTTTTCCAAAACTTTCTGCGGGCTTTCAATGCACTATTCCTGGGTTGATTTTAAACATTTTCGACCATTTTTGACATTTTCCCAAATTTACCGATCTTTTCCAAAACTTTCTGCGGGCTTTCAATGCACTATTCCTGGGTTGATTTTAAACATTTTCGACCATTTTTGACATTTTCCCAAATTTACCGATCTTTTCCAAAACTTTCTGCGGGCTTTCAATGCACTATTCCTGGGTTGATTTTAAACATTTTTGACCATTTTTGACATTTTCCCAAATTTACCGATCTTTTCCAAAACTTTCTGCGGGCTTTCAATGCACTATTCCTGGGTTGATTTTAAACATTTTCGACCATTTTTGACATTTTCCCAAATATACCGATCTTTTCCAAAACTTTCTGCGGGCTTTCAATGCACTATTCCTGGGTTGATTTTAAACATTTTTGACCATTTTTGACATTTTCCCAAATTTACCGATCTTTTCCAAAACTTTCTGCGGGCTTTCAATGCACTATTCCTGGGTTGATTTTAAACATTTTCGACCATTTTTGACATTTTCCCAAATTTACCGATCTTTTCCAAAACTTTCTGCGGGCTTTCAATGCACTATTCCTGGGTTGATTTTAAACATTTTCGACCATTTTTGACATTTTCCCAAATTTACCGATATTTTCCAAAACTTTCTGCGGGCTTTCAATGCACTATTCCTGGGTTGATTTTAAACATTTTCGACCATTTTTGACATTTTCCCAAATTTACCGATCTTTTCCAAAACTTTCTGCGGGCTTTCAATGCACTATTCCTGGGTTGATTTTAAACATTTTCGACCATTTTTGACATTTTCCCAAATTTACCGATCTTTTCCAAAACTTTCTGCGGGCTTTCAATGCACTATTCCTGGGTTGATTTTAAACATTTTCGACCATTTTTGACATTTTCCCAAATTTACCGATCTTTTCCAAAACTTTCTGCGGGCTTTCAATGCACTATTCCTGGGTTGATTTTAAACATTTTCGACCATTTTTGACATTTTCCCAAATTTACCGATCTTTTCCAAAACTTTCTGCGGGCTTTCAATGCACTATTCCTGGGTTGATTTTAAACATTTTTGACCATTTTTGACATTTTCCCAAATTTACCGATCTTTTCCAAAACTTTCTGCGGGCTTTCAATGCACTATTCCTGGGTTGATTTTAAACATTTTCGACCATTTTTGACATTTTCCCAAATATACCGATCTTTTCCAAAACTTTCTGCGGGCTTTCAATGCACTATTCCTGGGTTGATTTTAAACATTTTTGACCATTTTTGACATTTTCCCAAATTTACCGATCTTTTCCAAAACTTTCTGCGGGCTTTCAATGCACTATTCCTGGGTTGATTTTAAACATTTTCGACCATTTTTGACATTTTCCCAAATTTACCGATCTTTTCCAAAACTTTCTGCGGGCTTTCAATGCACTATTCCTGGGTTGATTTTAAACATTTTCGACCATTTTTGACATTTTCCCAAATTTACCGATCTTTTCCAAAACTTTCTGCGGGCTTTCAATGCACTATTCCTGGGTTGATTTTAAACATTTTCGACCATTTTTGACATTTTCCCAAATTTACCGATCTTTTCCAAAACTTTCTGCGGGCTTTCAATGCACTATTCCTGGGTTGATTTTAAACATTTTCGACCATTTTTGACATTTTCCCAAATTTACCGATCTTTTCCAAAACTTTCTGCGGGCTTTCAATGCACTATTCCTGGGTTGATTTTAAACATTTTTGACCATTTTTGACATTTTCCCAAATTTACCGATCTTTTCCAAAACTTTCTGCGGGCTTTCAATGCACTATTCCTGGGTTGATTTTAAACATTTTCGACCATTTTTGACATTTTCCCAAATATACCGATCTTTTCCAAAACTTTCTGCGGGCTTTCAATGCACTATTCCTGGGTTGATTTTAAACATTTTTGACCATTTTTGACATTTTCCCAAATTTACCGATCTTTTCCAAAACTTTCTGCGGGCTTTCAATGCACTATTCCTGGGTTGATTTTAAACATTTTCGACCATTTTTGACATTTTCCCAAATTTACCGATCTTTTCCAAAACTTTCTGCGGGCTTTCAATGCACTATTCCTGGGTTGATTTTAAACATTTTCGACCATTTTTGACATTTTCCCAAATTTACCGATATTTTCCAAAACTTTCTGCGGGCTTTCAATGCACTATTCCTGGGTTGATTTTAAACATTTTCGACCATTTTTGACATTTTCCCAAATTTACCGATCTTTTCCAAAACTTTCTGCGGGCTTTCAATGCACTATTCCTGGGTTGATTTTAAACATTTTCGACCATTTTTGACATTTTCCCAAATTTACCGATCTTTTCCAAAACTTTCTGCGGGCTTTCAATGCACTATTCCTGGGTTGATTTTAAACATTTTCGACCATTTTTGACATTTTCCCAAATTTACCGATCTTTTCCAAAACTTTCTGCGGGCTTTCAATGCACTATTCCTGGGTTGATTTTAAACATTTTCGACCATTTTTGACATTTTCCCAAATTTACCGATCTTTTCCAAAACTTTCTGCGGGCTTTCAATGCACTATTCCTGGGTTGATTTTAAACATTTTTGACCATTTTTGACATTTTCCCAAATTTACCGATCTTTTCCAAAACTTTCTGCGGGCTTTCAATGCACTATTCCTGGGTTGATTTTAAACATTTTCGACCATTTTTGACATTTTCCCAAATATACCGATCTTTTCCAAAACTTTCTGCGGGCTTTCAATGCACTATTCCTGGGTTGATTTTAAACATTTTTGACCATTTTTGACATTTTCCCAAATTTACCGATCTTTTCCAAAACTTTCTGCGGGCTTTCAATGCACTATTCCTGGGTTGATTTTAAACATTTTCGACCATTTTTGACATTTTCCCAAATTTACCGATCTTTTCCAAAACTTTCTGCGGGCTTTCAATGCACTATTCCTGGGTTGATTTTAAACATTTTCGACCATTTTTGACATTTTCCCAAATTTACCGATCTTTTCCAAAACTTTCTGCGGGCTTTCAATGCACTATTCCTGGGTTGATTTTAAACATTTTCGACCATTTTTGACATTTTCCCAAATTTACCGATCTTTTCCAAAACTTTCTGCGGGCTTTCAATGCACTATTCCTGGGTTGATTTTAAACATTTTCGACCATTTTTGACATTTTCCCAAATTTACCGATCTTTTCCAAAACTTTCTGCGGGCTTTCAATGCACTATTCCTGGGTTGATTTTAAACATTTTCGACCATTTTTGACATTTTCCCAAATTTACCGATCTTTTCCAAAACTTTCTGCGGGCTTTCAATGCACTATTCCTGGGTTGATTTTAAACATTTTTGACCATTTTTGACATTTTCCCAAATTTACCGATCTTTTCCAAAACTTTCTGCGGGCTTTCAATGCACTATTCCTGGGTTGATTTTAAACATTTTCGACCATTTTTGACATTTTCCCAAATATACCGATCTTTTCCAAAACTTTCTGCGGGCTTTCAATGCACTATTCCTGGGTTGATTTTAAACATTTTTGACCATTTTTGACATTTTCCCAAATTTACCGATCTTTTCCAAAACTTTCTGCGGGCTTTCAATGCACTATTCCTGGGTTGATTTTAAACATTTTCGACCATTTTTGACATTTTCCCAAATTTACCGATCTTTTCCAAAACTTTCTGCGGGCTTTCAATGCACTATTCCTGGGTTGATTTTAAACATTTTCGACTATTTTTAACATTTTTCCAACTTTTTCCACATGTTCCAATGTACGCACTGGGCCGCTATGGAACCCGCAGAACTCTGCCACACTGTGGACATTTTTTTTTACTGCAATTAGGGTCAAATTGCCAGGTCAAAAGTGTCATTTCTTCGGGTAAATCACCCTCCTGGGCCCGGTTTTAATGTTTAAAAATGTCAAATATTTGTATTAAATATATAATATTTGTATTTGATCGATGAGTGCTGATTTAAAACCAATTTTAGTGCATTTTGGGCACTTTTGAGAATGGTCGTATGTCGTCGTATTTGGTCGCGCCGACGTTTATGGCTGTCTTTTACCCAGGAAAATCACCTCCAGTGCCCGATATTCATGTCTGCACTTTGCCTGGGTTGACCCCAACCCAACCCCTAACTCTAACCCAAACCCAAACCCAAACCCATCTGTGGAGCCCTGTACGCCGCCTAGAGCTAAATAACGTTTTAAAAATTAAAAAAAAAAAAAAAAATTTCTACCCCTGGTAGACCCAAAAAAAAATTCTAGCGCTGGTAGACCCAGAAAAAATTTCTGCGGTCTTTCGATGCACTATTCCTGGGTTAATTTTAAACATTTTCGACCATTTTTGACATTTTCCCAAATTTACCGATCTTTTCCAAAACTTTCTGCGGGCTTTCAATGCACTATTCCTGGGTTGATTTTAAACATTTTCGACCATTTTTGACATTTTCCCAAATTTACCGATCTTTTCCAAAACTTTCTGCGGGCTTTCAATGCACTATTCCTGGGTTGATTTTAAACATTTTTGACCATTTTTGACATTTTCCCAAATTTACCGATCTTTTCCAAAACTTTCTGCGGGCTTTCAATGCACTATTCCTGGGTTGATTTTAAACATTTTCGACCATTTTTGACATTTTCCCAAATTTACCGATCTTTTCCAAAACTTTCTGCGGGCTTTCAATGCACTATTCCTGGGTTGATTTTAAACATTTTCGACCATTTTTGACATTTTCCCAAATTTATCGATCTTTTCCAAAACTTTCTGCGGGCTTTCAATGCACTATTCCTGGGTTGATTTTAAACATTTTCGACCATTTTTGACATTTTCCCAAATTTACCGATCTTTTCCAAAACTTTCTGCGGGCTTTCAATGCACTATTCCTGGGTTGATTTTAAACATTTTCGACCATTTTTGACATTTTCCCAAATTTACCGATCTTTTCCAAAACTTTCTGCGGGCTTTCAATGCACTATTCCTGGGTTGATTTTAAACATTTTCGACCATTTTTGACATTTTCCCAAATTTACCGATCTTTTCCAAAACTTTCTGCGGGCTTTCAATGCACTATTTCTGGGTTGATTTTAACCATTTTCGACCATTTTTAACATTTTTCCAACTTTTTCCACATGTTCCAATGTACGCACTGGGCCGCTATGGAACCCGCAGAACTCTGCCACACTGTGGACATTTTTTTTTACTGCAATTAGGGTCAAATTGCCAGGTCAAAAGTGTCATTTCTTCGGGTAAATCACCCTCCTGGGCCCGGTTTTAATGTTTAAAAAGGTCAAATATTTGTATTAAATATATAATATTTGTATTTGATCGATGAGTGCTGATTTAAAACCAATTTTAGTGCATTTTGGGCACTTTTGAGAATGGTCGTATGTCGTCGTATTTGGTCGCGCCGACGTTTATGGCTGTCTTTTACCCAGGAAAATCACCTCCAGTGCCCGATATTCATGTCTGCACTTTGCCTGGGTTGACCCCAACCCAACCCCTAACTCTAACCCAAACCCAAACCCAAACCCATCTGTGGAGCCCTGTACGCCGCCTAGAGCTAAATAACGTTTTAAAAATTAAAAAAAAAAAAAAAATTTCTACCCCTGGTAGAACCAAAAAAAATTTCTAGCGCTGGTAGACCCAGAAAAAATTTCTGCGGTCTTTCGATGCACTATTCCTGGGTTAATTTTAAACATTTTCGACCATTTTTGACATTTTCCCAAATTTACCGATCTTTTCCAAAACTTTCTGCGGGCTTTCAATGCACTATTCCTGGGTTGATTTTAAACATTTTCGACCATTTTTGACATTTTCCCAAATTTACCGATCTTTTCCAAAACTTTCTGCGGGCTTTCAATGCACTATTCCTGGGTTGATTTTAAACATTTTTGACCATTTTTGACATTTTCCCAAATTTACCGATCTTTTCCAAAACTTTCTGCGGGCTTTCAATGCACTATTCCTGGGTTGATTTTAAACATTTTCGACCATTTTTGACATTTTCCCAAATTTACCGATCTTTTCCAAAACTTTCTGCGGGCTTTCGGTGCACTATTCCTGGGTTGATTTTAAACATTTTCGACCATTTTTGACATTTTCCCAAATTTACCGATCTTTTTCCAAAACTTTCTGCGGGCTTTCGATGCACTATTATCGACAGATACCAGGTTTCATCGTCGAGCTCCGTATATTTTTCGAGTTTCAGCACTTTTAAAATCGGCGGGGGTTCGCCCCGAGTCGATCCGAGAATAGTGCACCGTGAGCGGATTGGGTCGGCTGATGCCCCGCTGAATTTCTGAGCTCCAGAAATTTTTCTAAGTCCCTCCACACTTAGAAAAAAAACGCTTAAATTTAAGCGGATTTTTTCTAAGTCCCTCCACACTTAGAAAAAAAACGCTTAAATTTAAGCGGATTTTTTCTAAGTCCCTCCACACTTAGAAAAAAAACGCTTAAATTTAAGCGGATTTTTTCTAAGTCCCTCCACACTTAGAAAAAAAACGCTTAAATTTAAATTTACCGATCTTTTCCAAAACTTTCTGCGGGCTTTCGGTGCACTATTCCTGGGTTGATTTTAAACATTTTCGACCATTTTTGACATTTTCCCAAATTTACCGATCTTTTCCAAAACTTTCTGCGGGCTTTCAATGCACTATTCCTGGGTTGATTTTAAACATTTTTGACCATTTTTGACATTTTCCCAAATTTACCGATCTTTTCCAAAACTTTCTGCGGGCTTTCAATGCACTATTCCTGGGTTGATTTTAAACATTTTCGACCATTTTTGACATTTTCCCAAATTTACCGATCTTTTCCAAAACTTTCTGCGGGCTTTCAATGCACTATTCCTGGGTTGATTTTAAACATTTTTGACCATTTTTGACATTTTCCCAAATTTACCGATCTTTTCCAAAACTTTCTGCGGGCTTTCAATGCACTATTCCTGGGTTGATTTTAAACATTTTCGACCATTTTTGACATTTTCCCAAATTTACCGATCTTTTCCAAAACTTTCTGCGGGCTTTCAATGCACTATTTCTGGGTTGATTTTAACCATTTTCGACCATGTTTAACATTTTTCCAACTTTTTCCACATGTTCCAATGTACGCACTGGGCCGCTATGGAACCCGCAGAACTCTGCCACACTGTGGACATTTTTTTTTACTGCAATTAGGGTCAAATTGCCGGGTCAAAAGTGTCATTTCTTCGGGTAAATCACCCTCCTGGGCCCGGTTTTAATGTTTAAAAAGGTCAAATATTTGTATTAAATATATAATATTTGTATTTGATCGATGAGTGCTGATTTAAAACCAATTTTAGTGCATTTTGGGCACTTTTGAGAATGGTCGTATGTCGTCGTATTTGGTCGCGCCGACGTTTATGGCTGTCTTTTACCCAGGAAAATCACCTCCAGTGCCCGATATTCATGTCTGCACTTTGCCTGGGTTGACCCCAACCCAACCCCTAACTCTAACCCAAACCCAAACCCAAACCCATCTGTGGAGCCCTGTACGCCGCCTAGAGCTAAATAACGTTTTAAAAATTAAAAAAAAAAAAAAAAAAATTTCTACCCCTGGTAGACCCAAAAAAAATTTCTAGCGCTGGTAGACCCAGAAAAAATTTCTGCGGGCTTTCAATGCACTATTCCTGGGTTGATTTTAAACATTTTCGACCATTTTTGACATTTTCCCAAATTTACCGATCTTTTCCAAAACTTTCTGCGGGCTTTCAATGCACTATTCCTGGGTTGATTTTAAACATTTTCGACCATTTTTGACATTTTCCCAAATTTATCGATCTTTTCCAAAACTTTCTGCGGGCTTTCAATGCACTATTCCTGGGTTGATTTTAAACATTTTTGACCATTTTTGACATTTTCCCAAATTTACCGATCTTTTCCAAAACTTTCTGCGGGCTTTCAATGCACTATTCCTGGGTTGATTTTAAACATTTTCGACCATTTTTGACATTTTCCCAAATTTACCGATCTTTTCCAAAACTTTCTGCGGGCTTTCAATGCACTATTCCTGGGTTGATTTTAAACATTTTTGACCATTTTTGACATTTTCCCAAATTTACCGATCTTTTCCAAAACTTTCTGCGGGCTTTCAATGCACTATTCCTGGGTTGATTTTAAACATTTTCGACCATTTTTGACATTTTCCCAAATTTACCGATCTTTTCCAAAACTTTCTGCGGGCTTTCAATGCACTATTCCTGGGTTGATTTTAAACATTTTTGACCATTTTTGACATTTTCCCAAATTTACCGATCTTTTCCAAAACTTTCTGCGGGCTTTCAATGCACTATTCCTGGGTTGATTTTAAACATTTTCGACCATTTTTGACATTTTCCCAAATTTACCGATATTTTCCAAAACTTTCTGCGGGCTTTCAATGCACTATTCCTGGGTTGATTTTAAACATTTTCGACCATTTTTGACATTTTCCCAAATTTACCGATCTTTTCCAAAACTTTCTGCGGGCTTTCAATGCACTATTCCTGGGTTGATTTTAAACATTTTCGACCATTTTTGACATTTTCCCAAATTTACCGATCTTTTCCAAAACTTTCTGCGGGCTTTCAATGCACTATTCCTGGGTTGATTTTAAACATTTTCGACCATTTTTGACATTTTCCCAAATTTACCGATCTTTTCCAAAACTTTCTGCGGGCTTTCAATGCACTATTCCTGGGTTGATTTTAAACATTTTCGACCATTTTTGACATTTTCCCAAATTTACCGATCTTTTCCAAAACTTTCTGCGGGCTTTCAATGCACTATTCCTGGGTTGATTTTAAACATTTTTGACCATTTTTGACATTTTCCCAAATTTACCGATCTTTTCCAAAACTTTCTGCGGGCTTTCAATGCACTATTCCTGGGTTGATTTTAAACATTTTCGACCATTTTTGACATTTTCCCAAATATACCGATCTTTTCCAAAACTTTCTGCGGGCTTTCAATGCACTATTCCTGGGTTGATTTTAAACATTTTTGACCATTTTTGACATTTTCCCAAATTTACCGATCTTTTCCAAAACTTTCTGCGGGCTTTCAATGCACTATTCCTGGGTTGATTTTAAACATTTTCGACCATTTTTGACATTTTCCCAAATTTACCGATCTTTTCCAAAACTTTCTGCGGGCTTTCAATGCACTATTCCTGGGTTGATTTTAAACATTTTCGACCATTTTTGACATTTTCCCAAATTTACCGATATTTTCCAAAACTTTCTGCGGGCTTTCAATGCACTATTCCTGGGTTGATTTTAAACATTTTCGACCATTTTTGACATTTTCCCAAATTTACCGATCTTTTCCAAAACTTTCTGCGGGCTTTCAATGCACTATTCCTGGGTTGATTTTAAACATTTTTGACCATTTTTGACATTTTCCCAAATTTACCGATCTTTTCCAAAACTTTCTGCGGGCTTTCAATGCACTATTCCTGGGTTGATTTTAAACATTTTCGACCATTTTTGACATTTTCCCAAATTTACCGATCTTTTCCAAAACTTTCTGCGGGCTTTCAATGCACTATTTCTGGGTTGATTTTAACCATTTTCGACCATGTTTAACATTTTTCCAACTTTTTCCACATGTTCCAATGTACGCACTGGGCCGCTATGGAACCCGCAGAACTCTGCCACACTGTGGACATTTTTTTTTACTGCAATTAGGGTCAAATTGCCGGGTCAAAAGTGTCATTTCTTCGGGTAAATCACCCTCCTGGGCCCGGTTTTAATGTTTAAAAAGGTCAAATATTTGTATTAAATATATAATATTTGTATTTGATCGATGAGTGCTGATTTAAAACCAATTTTAGTGCATTTTGGGCACTTTTGAGAATGGTCGTATGTCGTCGTATTTGGTCGCGCCGACGTTTATGGCTGTCTTTTACCCAGGAAAATCACCTCCAGTGCCCGATATTCATGTCTGCACTTTGCCTGGGTTGACCCCAACCCAACCCCTAACTCTAACCCAAACCCAAACCCAAACCCATCTGTGGAGCCCTGTACGCCGCCTAGAGCTAAATAACGTTTTAAAAATTAAAAAAAAAAAAAAAAATTTCTACCCCTGGTAGACCCAAAAAAAATTTCTAGCGCTGGTAGACCCAGAAAAAATTTCTGCGGGCTTTCAATGCACTATTCCTGGGTTGATTTTAAACATTTTCGACCATTTTTGACATTTTCCCAAATTTACCGATCTTTTCCAAAACTTTCTGCGGGCTTTCAATGCACTATTCCTGGGTTGATTTTAAACATTTTCGACCATTTTTGACATTTTCCCAAATTTACCGATCTTTTCCAAAACTTTCTGCGGGCTTTCAATGCACTATTCCTGGGTTGATTTTAAACATTTTTGACCATTTTTGACATTTTCCCAAATTTACCGATCTTTTCCAAAACTTTCTGCGGGCTTTCAATGCACTATTCCTGGGTTGATTTTAAACATTTTCGACCATTTTTGACATTTTCCCAAATTTACCGATCTTTTCCAAAACTTTCTGCGGGCTTTCAATGCACTATTCCTGGGTTGATTTTAAACATTTTTGACCATTTTTGACATTTTCCCAAATTTACCGATCTTTTCCAAAACTTTCTGCGGGCTTTCAATGCACTATTCCTGGGTTGATTTTAAACATTTTCGACCATTTTTGACATTTTCCCAAATTTACCGATCTTTTCCAAAACTTTCTGCGGGCTTTCAATGCACTATTCCTGGGTTGATTTTAAACATTTTCGACCATTTTTGACATTTTCCCAAATTTACCGATCTTTTCCAAAACTTTCTGCGGGCTTTCAATGCACTATTCCTGGGTTGATTTTAAACATTTTCGACCATTTTTGACATTTTCCCAAATTTACCGATCTTTTCCAAAACTTTCTGCGGGCTTTCAATGCACTATTCCTGGGTTGATTTTAAACATTTTCGACCATTTTTGACATTTTCCCAAATTTACCGATCTTTTCCAAAACTTTCTGCGGGCTTTCAATGCACTATTCCTGGGTTGATTTTAAACATTTTCGACCATTTTTGACATTTTCCCAAATTTACCGATCTTTTCCAAAACTTTCTGCGGGCTTTCAATGCACTATTCCTGGGTTGATTTTAAACATTTTTGACCATTTTTGACATTTTCCCAAATTTACCGATCTTTTCCAAAACTTTCTGCGGGCTTTCAATGCACTATTCCTGGGTTGATTTTAAACATTTTCGACCATTTTTGACATTTTCCCAAATATACCGATCTTTTCCAAAACTTTCTGCGGGCTTTCAATGCACTATTCCTGGGTTGATTTTAAACATTTTTGACCATTTTTGACATTTTCCCAAATTTACCGATCTTTTCCAAAACTTTCTGCGGGCTTTCAATGCACTATTCCTGGGTTGATTTTAAACATTTTCGACCATTTTTGACATTTTCCCAAATTTACCGATCTTTTCCAAAACTTTCTGCGGGCTTTCAATGCACTATTCCTGGGTTGATTTTAAACATTTTCGACCATTTTTGACATTTTCCCAAATTTACCGATATTTTCCAAAACTTTCTGCGGGCTTTCAATGCACTATTCCTGGGTTGATTTTAAACATTTTCGACCATTTTTGACATTTTCCCAAATTTACCGATCTTTTCCAAAACTTTCTGCGGGCTTTCAATGCACTATTCCTGGGTTGATTTTAAACATTTTTGACCATTTTTGACATTTTCCCAAATTTACCGATCTTTTCCAAAACTTTCTGCGGGCTTTCAATGCACTATTCCTGGGTTGATTTTAAACATTTTCGACCATTTTTGACATTTTCCCAAATTTACCGATCTTTTCCAAAACTTTCTGCGGGCTTTCAATGCACTATTCCTGGGTTGATTTTAAACATTTTTGACCATTTTTGACATTTTCCCAAATTTACCGATCTTTTCCAAAACTTTCTGCGGGCTTTCAATGCACTATTCCTGGGTTGATTTTAAACATTTTCGACCATTTTTGACATTTTCCCAAATTTACCGATCTTTTCCAAAACTTTCTGCGGGCTTTCAATGCACTATTTCTGGGTTGATTTTAACCATTTTCGACCATGTTTAACATTTTTCCAACTTTTTCCACATGTTCCAATGTACGCACTGGGCCGCTATGGAACCCGCAGAACTCTGCCACACTGTGGACATTTTTTTTTACTGCAATTAGGGTCAAATTGCCGGGTCAAAAGTGTCATTTCTTCGGGTAAATCACCCTCCTGGGCCCGGTTTTAATGTTTAAAAAGGTCAAATATTTGTATTAAATATATAATATTTGTATTTGATCGATGAGTGCTGATTTAAAACCAATTTTAGTGCATTTTGGGCACTTTTGAGAATGGTCGTATGTCGTCGTATTTGGTCGCGCCGACGTTTATGGCTGTCTTTTACCCAGGAAAATCACCTCCAGTGCCCGATATTCATGTCTGCACTTTGCCTGGGTTGACCCCAACCCAACCCCTAACTCTAACCCAAACCCAAACCCAAACCCATCTGTGGAGCCCTGTACGCCGCCTAGAGCTAAATAACGTTTTAAAAATTAAAAAAAAAAAAAAAAAAATTCTACCCCTGGTAGACCCAAAAAAAATTTCTAGCGCTGGTAGACCCAGAAAAAATTTCTAGCGCTGGTAGACCCAGAAAAAATTTCTGCGGTCTTTCGATGCACTATTCCTGGGTTAATTTTAAACATTTTCGACCATTTTTGACATTTTCCCAAATTTACCGATCTTTTCCAAAACTTTCTGCGGGCTTTCAATGCACTATTCCTGTGTTGATTTTAAACATTTTCGACCATTTTTGACATTTTCCCAAATTTACCGATCTTTTCCAAAACTTTCTGCGGGCTTTCAATGCACTATTCCTGGGTTGATTTTAAACATTTTTGACCATTTTTGACATTTTCCCAAATTTACCGATCTTTTCCAAAACTTTCTGCGGGCTTTCAATGCACTATTCCTGGGTTGATTTTAAACATTTTTGACCATTTTTGACATTTTCCCAAATTTACCGATCTTTTCCAAAACTTTCTGCGGGCTTTCAATGCACTATTCCTGGGTTGATTTTAAACATTTTCGACCATTTTTGACATTTTCCCAAATATACCGATCTTTTCCAAAACTTTCTGCGGGCTTTCAATGCACTATTCCTGGGTTGATTTTAAACATTTTTGACCATTTTTGACATTTTCCCAAATTTACCGATCTTTTCCAAAACTTTCTGCGGGCTTTCAATGCACTATTCCTGGGTTGATTTTAAACATTTTCGACCATTTTTGACATTTTCCCAAATTTACCGATCTTTTCCAAAACTTTCTGCGGGCTTTCAATGCACTATTCCTGGGTTGATTTTAAACATTTTCGACCATTTTTGACATTTTCCCAAATTTACCGATCTTTTCCAAAACTTTCTGCGGGCTTTCAATGCACTATTCCTGGGTTGATTTTAAACATTTTCGACCATTTTTGACATTTTCCCAAATTTACCGATCTTTTCCAAAACTTTCTGCGGGCTTTCAATGCACTATTCCTGGGTTGATTTTAAACATTTTCGACCATTTTTGACATTTTCCCAAATTTACCGATCTTTTCCAAAACTTTCTGCGGGCTTTCAATGCACTATTCCTGGGTTGATTTTAAACATTTTTGACCATTTTTGACATTTTCCCAAATTTACCGATCTTTTCCAAAACTTTCTGCGGGCTTTCAATGCACTATTCCTGGGTTGATTTTAAACATTTTCGACCATTTTTGACATTTTCCCAAATTTACCGATCTTTTCCAAAACTTTCTGCGGGCTTTCAATGCACTATTTCTGGGTTGATTTTAACCATTTTCGACCATTTTTAACATTTTTCCAACTTTTTCCACATGTTCCAATGTACGCACTGGGCCGCTATGGAACCCGCAGAACTCTGCCACACTGTGGACATTTTTTTTTACTGCAATTAGGGTCAAATTGCCGGGTCAAAAGTGTCATTTCTTCGGGTAAATCACCCTCCTGGGCCCGGTTTTAATGTTTAAAAAGGTCAAATATTTGTATTAAATATATAATATTTGTATTTGATCGATGAGTGCTGATTTAAAACCAATTTTAGTGCATTTTGGGCACTTTTGAGAATGGTCGTATGTCGTCGTATTTGGTCGCGCCGACGTTTATGGCTGTCTTTTACCCAGGAAAATCACCTCCAGTGCCCGATATTCATGTCTGCACTTTGCCTGGGTTGACCCCAACCCAACCCCTAACTCTAACCCAAACCCAAACACATCTGTGGAGCCCTGTACGCCGCCTAGAGCTAAATAACGTTTTAAAAATTAAAAAAAAAAAAAAAAAAATTCTACCCCTGGTAGACCCAAAAAAAATTTCTAGCGCTGGTAGACCCAGAAAAAATTTCTGCGGTCTTTCGATGCACTATTCCTGGGTTAATTTTAAACATTTTCGACCATTTTTGACATTTTCCCAAATTTACCGATCTTTTCCAAAACTTTCTGCGGGCTTTCAATGCACTATTCCTGGGTTGATTTTAAACATTTTCGACCATTTTTGACATTTTCCCAAATTTACCGATCTTTTCCAAAACTTTCTGCGGGCTTTCAATGCACTATTCCTGGGTTGATTTTAAACATTTTTGACCATTTTTGACATTTTCCCAAATTTACCGATCTTTTCCAAAACTTTCTGCGGGCTTTCAATGCACTATTCCTGGGTTGATTTTAAACATTTTCGACCATTTTTGACATTTTCCCAAATTTACCGATCTTTTCCAAAACTTTCTGCGGGCTTTCAATGCACTATTCCTGGGTTGATTTTAAACATTTTTGACCATTTTTGACATTTTCCCAAATTTACCGATCTTTTCCAAAACTTTCTGCGGGCTTTCAATGCACTATTCCTGGGTTGATTTTAAACATTTTCGACCATTTTTGACATTTTCCCAAATTTACCGATCTTTTCCAAAACTTTCTGCGGGCTTTCAATGCACTATTCCTGGGTTGATTTTAAACATTTTCGACCATTTTTGACATTTTCCCAAATTTACCGATCTTTTCCAAAACTTTCTGCGGGCTTTCAATGCACTATTCCTGGGTTGATTTTAAACATTTTCGACCATTTTTGACATTTTCCCAAATTTACCGATCTTTTCCAAAACTTTCTGCGGGCTTTCAATGCACTATTCCTGGGTTGATTTTAAACATTTTCGACCATTTTTGACATTTTCCCAAATTTACCGATCTTTTCCAAAACTTTCTGCGGGCTTTCAATGCACTATTCCTGGGTTGATTTTAAACATTTTTGACCATTTTTGACATTTTCCCAAATTTACCGATCTTTTCCAAAACTTTCTGCGGGCTTTCAATGCACTATTTCTGGGTTGATTTTAACCATTTTCGACCATTTTTAACATTTTTCCAACTTTTTCCACATGTTCCAATGTACGCACTGGGCCGCTATGGAACCCGCAGAACTCTGCCACACTGTGGACATTTTTTTTTACTGCAATTAGGGTCAAATTGCCGGGTCAAAAGTGTCATTTCTTCGGGTAAATCACCCTCCTGGGCCCGGTTTTAATGTTTAAAAAGGTCAAATATTTGTATTAAATATATAATATTTGTATTTGATCGATGAGTGCTGATTTAAAACCAATTTTAGTGCATTTTGGGCACTTTTGAGAATGGTCGTATGTCGTCGTATTTGGTCGCGCCGACGTTTATGGCTGTCTTTTACCCAGGAAAATCACCTCCAGTGCCCGATATTCATGTCTGCACTTTGCCTGGGTTGACCCCAACCCAACCCCTAACTCTAACCCAAACCCAAACACATCTGTGGAGCCCTGTACGCCGCCTAGAGCTAAATAACGTTTTAAAAATTTAAAAAAAAAAAAAAAAAATTCTACCCCTGGTAGACCCAAAAAAAATTTCTAGCGCTGGTAGACCCAGAAAAAATTACTGCGGTCTTTCGATGCACTATTCCTGGGTTAATTTTAAACATTTTCGACCATTTTTGACATTTTCCCAAATTTACCGATCTTTTCCAAAACTTTCTGCGGGCTTTCAATGCACTATTCCTGGGTTGATTTTAAACATTTTCGACCATTTTTGACATTTTCCCAAATTTACCGATCTTTTCCAAAACTTTCTGCGGGCTTTCAATGCACTATTCCTGGGTTGATTTTAAACATTTTCGACCATTTTTGACATTTTCCCAAATTTACCGATCTTTTCCAAAACTTTCTGCGGGCTTTCAATGCACTATTCCTGGGTTGATTTTAAACATTTTCGACCATTTTTGACATTTTCCCAAATTTACCGATCTTTTCCAAAACTTTCTGCGGGCTTTCAATGCACTATTTCTGGGTTGATTTTAACCATTTTCGACCATTTTTAACATTTTTTCCAACTTTTTCCACATGTTCCAATGTACGCACTGGGCCGCTATGGAACCCGCAGAACTCTGCCACACTGTGGACATTTTTTTTTACTGCAATTAGGGTCAAATTGCCGGGTCAAAAGTGTCATTTCTTCGGGTAAATCACCCTCCTGGGCCCGGTTTTAATGTTTAAAAAGGTCAAATATTTGTATTAATTATATAATATTTGTATTTGATCGATGAGTGCTGATTTAAAACCAATTTTAGTGCATTTTGGGCACTTTTGAGAATGGTCGTATTTGGTCGCGCCGACGTTTATGGCTGTCTTTTACCCAGGAAAATCACCTCCAGTGCCCGATATTCATGTCTGCACTTTGCCTGGGTTGACCCCAACCCAACCCCTAACTCTAACCCAAACCCAAACACATCTGTGGAGCCCTGTACGCCGCCTAGAGCTAAATAACGTTTTAAAAATTAAAAAAAAAAAAAAAAAAAATTCTACCCCTGGTAGACCCAAAAAAAATTTCTAGCGCTGGTAGACCCAGAAAAAATTTCTGCGGTCTTTCGATGCACTATTCCTGGGTTAATTTTAAACATTTTCGACCATTTTTGACATTTTCCCAAATTTACCGATCTTTTCCAAAACTTTCTGCGGGCTTTCAATGCACTATTCCTGGGTTGATTTTAAACATTTTCGACCATTTTTGACATTTTCCCAAATTTACCGATCTTTTCCAAAACTTTCTGCGGGCTTTCAATGCACTATTCCTGGGTTGATTTTAAACATTTTTGACCATTTTTGACATTTTCCCAAATTTACCGATCTTTTCCAAAACTTTCTGCGGGCTTTCAATGCACTATTCCTGGGTTGATTTTAAACATTTTCGACCATTTTTGACATTTTCCCAAATTTACCGATCTTTTCCAAAACTTTCTGCGGGCTTTCAATGCACTATTTCTGGGTTGATTTTAAACATTTTCGACCATTTTTAACATTTTTCCAACTTTTTCCACATGTTCCAATGTACGCACTGGGCCGCTATGGAACCCGCAGAACTCTGCCACACTGTGGACATTTTTTTTTTACTGCAATTAGGGTCAAATTGCCGGGTCAAAAGTGTCATTTCTTCGGGTAAATCACCCTCCTGGGCCCGGTTTTAATGTTTAAAAAGGTCAAATATTTGTATTAATTATATAATATTTGTATTTGATCGATGAGTGCTGATTTAAAACCAATTTTAGTGCATTTTGGGCACTTTTGAGAATGGTCGTATGTCGTCGTATTTGGTCGCGCCGACGTTTATGGCTGTCTTTTACCCAGGAAAATCACCTCCAGTGCCCGATATTCATGTCTGCACTTTGCCTGGGTTGACCCCAACCCAACCCCTAACTCTAACCCAAACCCAAACACATCTGTGGAGCCCTGTACGCCGCCTAGAGCTAAATAACGTTTTAAAAATTAAAAAAAAAAAAAAAAAAAAATTCTACCCCTGGTAGACCCCAAAAAAATTTCTAGCGCTGGTAGACCCATAAAAAATTTCTGCGGTCTTTCGATGCACTATTCCTGGGTTAATTTTAAACATTTTCGACCATTTTTGACATTTTCCCAAATTTACCGATCTTTTCCAAACTTTTCTGCGGGCTTTCAATGCACTATTCCTGGGTTGATTTTAAACATTTTCGACCATTTTTGACATTTTCCCAAATTTACCGATCTTTTCCAAAACTTTCTGCGGGCTTTCAATGCACTATTCCTGGGTTGATTTTAAACATTTTCGACCATTTTTGACATTTTCCCAAATTTACCGATCTTTTCCAAAACTTTCTGCGGGCTTTCAATGCACTATTCCTGGGTTGATTTTAAACATTTTCGACCATTTTTGACATTTTCCCAAATTTACCGATCTTTTCCAAAACTTTCTGCGGGCTTTCAATGCACTATTCCTGGGTTGATTTTAAACATTTTCGACCATTTTTGACATTTTCCCAAATTTACCGATCTTTTCCAAAACTTTCTGCGGGCTTTCAATGCACTATTTCTGGGTTGATTTTAACCATTTTCGACCATTTTTAACATTTTTCCAACTTTTTCCACATGTTCCAATGTACGCACTGGGCCGCTATGGAACCCGCAGAACTCTGCCACACTGTGGACATTTTTTTTTACTGCAATTAGGGTCAAATTGCCGGGTCAAAAGTGTCATTTCTTCGGGTAAATCACCCTCCTGGGCCCGGTTTTAATGTTTAAAAAGGTCAAATATTTGTATTAATTATATAATATTTGTATTTGATCGATGAGTGCTGATTTAAAACCAATTTTAGTGCATTTTGGGCACTTTTGAGAATGGTCGTATTTGGTCGCGCCGACGTTTATGGCTGTCTTTTACCCAGGAAAATCACCTCCAGTGCCCGATATTCATGTCTGCACTTTGCCTGGGTTGACCCCAACCCAACCCCTAACTCTAACCCAAACCCAAACACATCTGTGGAGCCCTGTACGCCGCCTAGAGCTAAATAACGTTTTAAAAATTAAAAAAAAAAAAAAAAAAAATTCTACCCCTGGTAGACCCAAAAAAAATTTCTAGCGCTGGTAGACCCAGAAAAAATTTCTGCGGTCTTTCGATGCACTATTCCTGGGTTAATTTTAAACATTTTCGACCATTTTTGACATTTTCCCAAATTTACCGATCTTTTCCAAAACTTTCTGCGGGCTTTCAATGCACTATTCCTGGGTTGATTTTAAACATTTTCGACCATTTTTGACATTTTCCCAAATTTACCGATCTTTTCCAAAACTTTCTGCGGGCTTTCAATGCACTATTCCTGGGTTGATTTTAAACATTTTCGACCATTTTTGACATTTTCCCAAATTTACCGATCTTTTCCAAAACTTTCTGCGGGCTTTCAATGCACTATTTCTGGGTTGATTTTAACCATTTTCGACCATGTTTAACATTTTTCCAACTTTTTCCACATGTTCCAATGTACGCACTGGGCCGCTATGGAACCCGCAGAACTCTGCCACACTGTGGACATTTTTTTTTACTGCAATTAGGGTCAAATTGCCGGGTCAAAAGTGTCATTTCTTCGGGTAAATCACCCTCCTGGGCCCGGTTTTAATGTTTAAAAAGGTCAAATATTTGTATTAAATATATAATATTTGTATTTGATCGATGAGTGCTGATTTAAAACCAATTTTAGTGCATTTTGGGCACTTTTGAGAATGGTCGTATGTCGTCGTATTTGGTCGCGCCGACGTTTATGGCTGTCTTTTACCCAGGAAAATCACCTCCAGTGCCCGATATTCATGTCTGCACTTTGCCTGGGTTGACCCCAACCCAACCCCTAACTCTAACCCAAACCCAAACCCATCTGTGGAGCCCTGTACGCCGCCTAGAGCTAAATAACGTTTTAAAAATTAAAAAAAAAAAAAAAAAAAATTCTACCCCTGGTAGACCCAAAAAAAATTTCTAGCGCTGGTAGACCCAGAAAAAATTTCTGCGGTCTTTCGATGCACTATTCCTGGGTTAATTTTAAACATTTTCGACCATTTTTGACATTTTCCCAAATTTACCGATCTTTTCCAAAACTTTCTGCGGGCTTTCAATGCACTATTCCTGGGTTGATTTTAAACATTTTCGACCATTTTTGACATTTTCCCAAATTTACCGATCTTTTCCAAAACTTTCTGCGGGCTTTCAATGCACTATTCCTGGGTTGATTTTAAACATTTTCGACCATTTTTGACATTTTCCCAAATTTACCGATCTTTTCCAAAACTTTCTGCGGGCTTTCAATGCACTATTCCTGGGTTGATTTTAAACATTTTCGACCATTTTTGACATTTTCCCAAATTTACCGATCTTTTCCAAAACTTTCTGCGGGCTTTCAATGCACTATTCCTGGGTTGATTTTAAACATTTTTGACCATTTTTGACATTTTCCCAAATTTACCGATCTTTTCCAAAACTTTCTGCGGGCTTTCAATGCACTATTCCTGGGTTGATTTTAAACATTTTCGACCATTTTTGACATTTTCCCAAATTTACCGATCTTTTCCAAAACTTTCTGCGGGCTTTCAATGCACTATTCCTGGGTTGATTTTAAACATTTTCGACCATTTTTGACATTTTCCCAAATTTACCGATCTTTTCCAAAACTTTCTGCGGGCTTTCAATGCACTATTCCTGGGTTGATTTTAAACATTTTCGACCATTTTTGACATTTTCCCAAATTTACCGATCTTTTCCAAAACTTTCTGCGGGCTTTCAATGCACTATTCCTGGGTTGATTTTAAACATTTTCAACCATTTTTGACATTTTCCCAAATTTACCGATCTTTTCCAAAACTTTCTGCGGGCTTTCAATGCACTATTCCTGGGTTGATTTTAAACATTTTTGACCATTTTTGACATTTTCCCAAATTTACCGATCTTTTCCAAAACTTTCTGCGGGCTTTCAATGCACTATTCCTGGGTTGATTTTAAACATTTTCGACCATTTTTGACATTTTCCCAAATTTACCGATCTTTTCCAAAACTTTCTGCGGGCTTTCAATGCACTATTCCTGGGTTGATTTTAAACATTTTCGACCATTTTTGACATTTTCCCAAATTTACCGATCTTTTCCAAAACTTTCTGCGGGCTTTCAATGCACTATTCCTGGGTTGATTTTAAACATTTTCGACCATTTTTGACATTTTCCCAAATTTACCGATCTTTTCCAAAACTTTCTGCGGGCTTTCAATGCACTATTCCTGGGTTGATTTTAAACATTTTTGACCATTTTTGACATTTTCCCAAATTTACCGATCTTTTCCAAAACTTTCTGCGGGCTTTCAATGCACTATTCCTGGGTTGATTTTAAACATTTTCGACCATTTTTGACATTTTCCCAAATTTACCGATCTTTTCCAAAACTTTCTGCGGGCTTTCAATGCACTATTCCTGGGTTGATTTTAAACATTTTCGACCATTTTTGACATTTTCCCAAATTTACCGATCTTTTCCAAAACTTTCTGCGGGCTTTCGATGCACTATTTCTGGGTTGATTTTAACCATTTTCGACCATTTTTAACATTTTTCCAACTTTTTCCACATGTTCCAATGTACGCACTGGGCCGCTATGGAACCCGCAGAACTCTGCCACACTGTGGACATTTTTTTTTTACTGCAATTAGGGTCAAATTGCCGGGTCAAAAGTGTCATTTCTTCGGGTAAATCACCCTCCTGGGCCCGGTTTTAATGTTTAAAAAGGTCAAATATTTGTATTAAATATATAATATTTGTATTTGATCGATGAGTGCTGATTTAAAACCAATTTTAGTGCATTTTGGGCACTTTTGAGAATGGTCGTATGTCGTCGTATTTGGTCGCGCCGACGTTTATGGCTGTCTTTTACCCAGGAAAATCACCTCCAGTGCCCGATATTCATGTCTGCACTTTGCCTGGGTTGACCCCAACCCAACCCCTAACTCTAACCCAAACCCAAACCCATCTGTGGAGCCCTGTACGCCGCCTAGAGCTAAATAACGTTTTAAAAATTAAAAAAAAAAAAATAAAATTCTACCCCTGGTAGACCCAAAAAAAATTTCTAGCGCTGGTAGACCCAGAAAAAATTTCTGCGGTCTTTCGATGCACTATTCCTGGGTTAATTTTAAACATTTTCGACCATTTTTGACATTTTCCCAAATTTACCGATCTTTTCCAAAACTTTCTGCGGGCTTTCAATGCACTATTCCTGGGTTGATTTTAAACATTTTCGACCATTTTTGACATTTTCCCAAATTTACCGATCTTTTCCAAAACTTTCTGCGGGCTTTCAATGCACTATTCCTGGGTTGATTTTAAACATTTTCGACCATTTTTGACATTTTCCCAAATTTACCGATCTTTTCCAAAACTTTCTGCGGGCTTTCAATGCACTATTCCTGGGTTGATTTTAAACATTTTCGACCATTTTTGACATTTTCCCAAATTTACCGATCTTTTCCAAAACTTTCTGCGGGCTTTCAATGCACTATTCCTGGGTTGATTTTAAACATTTTCGACCATTTTTGACATTTTCCCAAATTTACCGATCTTTTCCAAAACTTTCTGCGGGCTTTCAATGCACTATTCCTGGGTTGATTTTAAACATTTTCGACCATTTTTGACATTTTCCCAAATTTACCGATCTTTTCCAAAACTTTCTGCGGGCTTTCAATGCACTATTCCTGGGTTGATTTTAAACATTTTTGACCATTTTTGACATTTTCCCAAATTTACCGATCTTTTCCAAAACTTTCTGCGGGCTTTCAATGCACTATTCCTGGGTTGATTTTAAACATTTTCGACCATTTTTGACATTTTCCCAAATTTACCGATCTTTTCCAAAACTTTCTGCGGGCTTTCAATGCACTATTCCTGGGTTGA
The DNA here is from genome assembly GCF_051989625.1 of Stigmatopora argus. Taxonomy (NCBI): domain Eukaryota; kingdom Metazoa; phylum Chordata; class Actinopteri; order Syngnathiformes; family Syngnathidae; genus Stigmatopora; species Stigmatopora argus. Next base: position 753,781 of record NW_027520043.1, read on the forward strand.
TTTTAAACATTTTCGACCATTTTTGACATTTTCCCAAATTTACCGATCTTTTCCAAAACTTTCTGCGGGCTTTCAATGCACTATTCCTGGGTTGATTTTAAACATTTTCGACCATTTTTGACATTTTCCCAAATTTACCGATCTTTTCCAAAACTTTCTGCGGGCTTTCAATGCACTATTCCTGGGTTGATTTTAAACATTTTCGACCATTTTTGACATTTTCCCAAATTTACCGATCTTTTCCAAAACTTTCTGCGGGCTTTCAATGCACTATTCCTGGGTTGATTTTAAACATTTTCGACCATTTTTGACATTTTCCCAAATTTACCGATCTTTTCCAAAACTTTCTGCGGGCTTTCAATGCACTATTCCTGGGTTGATTTTAAACATTTTCGACCATTTTTGACATTTTCCCAAATATACCGATCTTTTCCAAAACTTTCTGCGGGCTTTCAATGCACTATTCCTGGGTTGATTTTAAACATTTTTGACCATTTTTGACATTTTCCCAAATTTACCGATCTTTTCCAAAACTTTCTGCGGGCTTTCAATGCACTATTCCTGGGTTGATTTTAAACATTTTCGACCATTTTTGACATTTTCCCAAATTTACCGATCTTTTCCAAAACTTTCTGCGGGCTTTCAATGCACTATTCCTGGGTTGATTTTAAACATTTTCGACCATTTTTGACATTTTCCCAAATTTACCGATCTTTTCCAAAACTTTCTGCGGGCTTTCAATGCACTATTCCTGGGTTGATTTTAAACATTTTCGACCATTTTTGACATTTTCCCAAATTTACCGATCTTTTCCAAAACTTTCTGCGGGCTTTCAATGCACTATTCCTGGGTTGATTTTAAACATTTTCGACCATTTTTGACATTTTCCCAAATTTACCGATCTTTTCCAAAACTTTCTGCGGGCTTTCAATGCACTATTCCTGGGTTGATTTTAAACATTTTCGACCATTTTTGACATTTTCCCAAATTTACCGATCTTTTCCAAAACTTTCTGCGGGCTTTCAATGCACTATTTCTGGGTTGATTTTAACCATTTTCGACCATGTTTAACATTTTTCCAACTTTTTCCACATGTTCCAATGTACGCACTGGGCCGCTATGGAACCCGCAGAACTCTGCCACACTGTGGACATTTTTTTTTACTGCAATTAGGGTCAAATTGCCGGGTCAAAAGTGTCATTTCTTCGGGTAAATCACCCTCCTGGGCCCGGTTTTAATGTTTAAAAAGGTCAAATATTTGTATTAAATATATAATATTTGTATTTGATCGATGAGTGCTGATTTAAAACCAATTTTAGTGCATTTTGGGCACTTTTGAGAATGGTCGTATGTCGTCGTATTTGGTCGCGCCGACGTTTATGGCTGTCTTTTACCCAGGAAAATCACCTCCAGTGCCCGATATTCATGTCTGCACTTTGCCTGGGTTGACCCCAACCCAACCCCTAACTCTAACCCAAACCCAAACCCAAACCCATCTGTGGAGCCCTGTACGCCGCCTAGAGCTAAATAACGTTTTAAAAATTAAAAAAAAAAAAAAAAAAATTCTACCCCTGGTAGACCCAAAAAAAATTTCTAGCGCTGGTAGACCCAGAAAAAATTTCTGCGGTCTTTCGATGCACTATTCCTGGGTTGATTTTAAACATTTTCGACCATTTTTGACATTTTCCCAAATTTACCGATCTTTTCCTAAACTTTCTGCGGGCTTTCAATGCACTATTCCTGGGTTGATTTTAAACATTTTTGACCATTTTTGACATTTTCCCAAATTTACCGATCTTTTCCAAAACTTTCTGCGGGCTTTCAATGCACTATTCCTGGGTTGATTTTAAACATTTTCGACCATTTTTGACATTTTCCCAAATATACCGATCTTTTCCAAAACTTTCTGCGGGCTTTCAATGCACTATTCCTGGGTTGATTTTAAACATTTTTGACCATTTTTGACATTTTCCCAAATTTACCGATCTTTTCCAAAACTTTCTGCGGGCTTTCAATGCACTATTCCTGGGTTGATTTTAAACATTTTCGACCATTTTTGACATTTTCCCAAATTTACCGATCTTTTCCAAAACTTTCTGCGGGCTTTCAATGCACTATTCCTGGGTTGATTTTAAACATTTTCGACCATTTTTGACATTTTCCCAAATTTACCGATCTTTTCCAAAACTTTCTGCGGGCTTTCAATGCACTATTCCTGGGTTGATTTTAAACATTTTCGACCATTTTTGACATTTTCCCAAATTTACCGATCTTTTCCAAAACTTTCTGCGGGCTTTCAATGCACTATTCCTGGGTTGATTTTAAACATTTTCGACCATTTTTGACATTTTCCCAAATTTACCGATCTTTTCCAAAACTTTCTGCGGGCTTTCAATGCAATATTCCTGGGTTGATTTTAAACATTTTCGACCATTTTTGACATTTTCCCAAATTTACCGATCTTTTCCAAAACTTTCTGCGGGCTTTCAATGCACTATTCCTGGGTTGATTTTAAACATTTTTGACCATTTTTGACATTTTCCCAAATTTACCGATCTTTTCCAAAACTTTCTGCGGGCTTTCAATGCACTATTCCTGGGTTGATTTTAAACATTTTCGACCATTTTTGACATTTTCCCAAATTTACCGATCTTTTCCAAAACTTTCTGCGGGCTTTCAATGCACTATTCCTGGGTTGATTTTAAACATTTTCGACCATTTTTGACATTTTCCCAAATTTACCGATCTTTTCCAAAACTTTCTGCGGGCTTTCAATGCACTATTCCTGGGTTGATTTTAAACATTTTTGACCATTTTTGACATTTTCCCAAATTTACCGATCTTTTCCAAAACTTTCTGCGGGCTTTCAATGCACTATTCCTGGGTTGATTTTAAACATTTTCGACCATTTTTGACATTTTCCCAAATTTACCGATCTTTTCCAAAACTTTCTGCGGGCTTTCGGTGCACTATTCCTGGGTTGATTTTAAACATTTTCGACCATTTTTGACATTTTCCCAAATTTACCGATCTTTTTCCAAAACTTTCTGCGGGCTTTCGATGCACTATTATCGACAGATACCAGGTTTCATCGTCGAGCTCCGTATATTTTTCGAGTTTCAGCACTTTTAAAATCGGCGGGGGTTCGCCCCGAGTCGATCCGAGAATAGTGCACCGTGAGCGGATTGGGTCGGCTGATGCCCCGCTGAATTTCTGAGCTCCAGAAATTTTTCTAAGTCCCTCCACACTTAGAAAAAAAACGCTTAAATTTAAGCGGATTTTTTCTAAGTCCCTCCACACTTAGAAAAAAAACGCTTAAATTTAAGCGGATTTTTTCTAAGTCCCTCCACACTTAGAAAAAAAACGCTTAAATTTAAGCGGATTTTTTCTAAGTCCCTCCACACTTAGAAAAAAAACGCTTAAATTTAAATTTACCGATCTTTTCCAAAACTTTCTGCGGGCTTTCAATGCACTATTCCTGGGTTGATTTTTAACATTTTCGACCATTTTTGACATTTTCCCAAATATACCGATCTTTTCCAAAACTTTCTGCGGGCTTTCAATGCACTATTCCTGGGTTGATTTTAAACATTTTTGACCATTTTTGACATTTTCCCAAATTTACCGATCTTTTCCAAAACTTTCTGCGGGCTTTCATTGCACTATTCCTGGGTTGATTTTAAACATTTTCAACCATTTTTGACATTTTCCCAAATTTACCGATCTTTTCCAAAACTTTCTGCGGGCTTTCAATGCACTATTCCTGGGTTGATTTTAAACATTTTTGACCATTTTTGACATTTTCCCAAATTTACCGATCTTTTCCAAAACTTTCTGCGGGCTTTCAATGCACTATTCCTGGGTTGATTTTAAACATTTTCGACCATTTTTGACATTTTCCCAAATTTACCGATCTTTTCCAAAACTTTCTGCGGGCTTTCAATGCACTATTCCTGGGTTGATTTTAAACATTTTCGACCATTTTTGACATTTTCCCAAATTTACCGATCTTTTCCAAAACTTTCTGCGGGCTTTCAATGCACTATTCCTGGGTTGATTTTAAACATTTTCGACCATTTTTGACATTTTCCCAAATTTACCGATCTTTTCCAAAACTTTCTGCGGGCTTTCAATGCACTATTCCTGGGTTGATTTTAAACATTTTCGACCATTTTTGACATTTTCCCAAATTTACCGATCTTTTCCAAAACTTTCTGCGGGCTTTCAATGCACTATTTCTGGGTTGATTTTAACCATTTTCGACCATGTTTAACATTTTTCCAACTTTTTCCACGTTCCAATGTACGCACTGGGCCGCTATGGAACCCGCAGAACTCTGCCACACTGTGGACATTTTTTTTTACTGCAATTAGGGTCAAATTGCCGGGTCAAAAGTGTCATTTCTTCGGGTAAATCACCCTCCTGGGCCCGGTTTTAATGTTTAAAAAGGTCAAATATTTGTATTAAATATATAATATTTGTATTTGATCGATGAGTGCTGATTTAAAACCAATTTTAGTGCATTTTGGGCACTTTTGAGAATGGTCGTATGTCGTCGTATTTGGTCGCGCCGACGTTTATGGCTGTCTTTTACCCAGGAAAATCACCTCCAGTGCCCGATATTCATGTCTGCACTTTGCCTGGGTTGACCCCAACCCAACCCCTAACTCTAACCCAAACCCAAACCCAAACCCATCTGTGGAGCCCTGTACGCCGCCTAGAGCTAAATAACGTTTTAAAAATTAAAAAAAAAAAAAAAAATTCTACCCCTGGTAGACCCAAAAAAAATTTCTAGCGCTGGTAGACCCAGAAAAAATTTCTGCGGTCTTTCGATGCACTATTCCTGGGTTAATTTTAAACATTTTCGACCATTTTTGACATTTTCCCAAATATACCGATCTTTTCCAAAACTTTCTGCGGGCTTTCAATGCACTATTCCTGGGTTGATTTTAAACATTTTTGACCATTTTTGACATTTTCCCAAATTTACCGATCTTTTCCAAAACTTTCTGCGGGCTTTCAATGCACTATTCCTGGGTTGATTTTAAACATTTTCGACCATTTTTGACATTTTCCCAAATTTACCGATCTTTTCCAAAACTTTCTGAGGGCTTTCAATGCACTATTCCTGGGTTGATTTTAAACATTTTCGACCATTTTTGACATTTTCCCAAATTTACCGATCTTTTCCAAAACTTTCTGCGGGCTTTCAATGCACTATTCCTGGGTTGATTTTAAACATTTTCGACCATTTTTGACATTTTCCCAAATTTACCGATCTTTTCCAAAACTTTCTGCGGGCTTTCAATGCACTATTCCTGGGTTGATTTTAAACATTTTCGACCATTTTTGACATTTTCCCAAATTTACCGATCTTTTCCAAAACTTTCTGCGGGCTTTCAATGCACTATTCCTGGGTTGATTTTAAACATTTTCGACCATTTTTGACATTTTCCCAAATTTACCGATCTTTTCCAAAACTTTCTGCGGGCTTTCAATGCACTATTCCTGGGTTGATTTTAAACATTTTCGACCATTTTTGACATTTTCCCAAATTTACCGATCTTTTCCAAAACTTTCTGCGGGCTTTCAATGCACTATTCCTGGGTTGATTTTAAACATTTTTGACCATTTTTGACATTCTCCCAAATTTACCGATCTTTTCCAAAACTTTCTGCGGGCTTTCAATGCACTATTCCTGGGTTGATTTTAAACATTTTCGACCATTTTTGACATTTTCCCAAATATACCGATCTTTTCCAAAACTTTCTGCGGGCTTTCAATGCACTATTCCTGGGTTGATTTTAAACATTTTTGACCATTTTTGACATTTTCCCAAATTTACCGATCTTTTCCAAAACTTTCTGCGGGCTTTCAATGCACTATTCCTGGGTTGATTTTAAACATTTTCGACCATTTTTGACATTTTCCCAAATTTACCGATCTTTTCCAAAACTTTCTGCGGGCTTTCAATGCACTATTCCTGGGTTGATTTTAAACATTTTCGACCATTTTTGACATTTTCCCAAATTTACCGATCTTTTCCAAAACTTTCTGCGGGCTTTCAATGCACTATTCCTGGGTTGATTTTAAACATTTTCGACCATTTTTGACATTTTCCCAAATATACCGATCTTTTCCAAAACTTTCTGCGGGCTTTCAATGACCTATTCCTGGGTTGATTTTAAACATTTTTGACCATTTTTGACATTTTCCCAAATTTACCGATCTTTTCCAAAACTTTCTGCGGGCTTTCAATGCACTATTCCTGGGTTGATTTTAAACATTTTCGACCATTTTTGACATTTTCCCAAATTTACCGATCTTTTCCAAAACTTTCTGCGGGCTTTCAATGCACTATTCCTGGGTTGATTTTAAACATTTTCGACCATTTTTGACATTTTCCCAAATTTACCGATCTTTTCCAAAACTTTCTGCGGGCTTTCAATGCACTATTCCTGGGTTGATTTTAAACATTTTCGACCATTTTTGACATTTTCCCAAATTTACCGATCTTTTCCAAAACTTTCTGCGGGCTTTCAATGCACTATTCCTGGGTTGATTTTAAACATTTTCGACCATTTTTGACATTTTCCCAAATTTACCGATCTTTTCCAAAACTTTCTGCGGGCTTTCGATGCACTATTTCTGGGTTGATTTTAACCATTTTCGACCATTTTTAACATTTTTCCAACTTTTTCCACATGTTCCAATGTACGCACTGGGCCGCTATGGAACCCGCAGAACTCTGCCACACTGTGGACATTTTTTTTTTACTGCAATTAGGGTCAAATTGCCGGGTCAAAAGTGTCATTTCTTCGGGTAAATCACCCTCCTGGGCCCGGTTTTAATGTTTAAAAAGGTCAAATATTTGTATTAAATATATAATATTTGTATTTGATCGATGAGTGCTGATTTAAAACCAATTTTAGTGCATTTTGGGCACTTTTGAGAATGGTCGTATGTCGTCGTATTTGGTCGCGCCGACGTTTATGGCTGTCTTTTACCCAGGAAAATCACCTCCAGTGCCCGATATTCATGTCTGCACTTTGCCTGGGTTGACCCCAACCCAACCCCTAACTCTAACCCAAACCCAAACCCATCTGTGGAGCCCTGTACGCCGCCTAGAGCTAAATAACGTTTTAAAAATTAAAAAAAAAAAAATAAAATTCTACCCCTGGTAGACCCAAAAAAAATTTCTAGCGCTGGTAGACCCAGAAAAAATTTCTGCGGTCTTTCGATGCACTATTCCTGGGTTAATTTTAAACATTTTCGACCATTTTTGACATTTTCCCAAATTTACCGATCTTTTCCAAAACTTTCTGCGGGCTTTCAATGCACTATTCCTGGGTTGATTTTAAACATTTTCGACCATTTTTGACATTTTCCCAAATTTACCGATCTTTTCCAAAACTTTCTGCGGGCTTTCAATGCACTATTCCTGGGTTGATTTTAAACATTTTCGACCATTTTTGACATTTTCCCAAATTTACCGATCTTTTCCAAAACTTTCTGCGGGCTTTCAATGCACTATTCCTGGGTTGATTTTAAACATTTTCGACCATTTTTGACATTTTCCCAAATTTACCGATCTTTTCCAAAACTTTCTGCGGGCTTTCAATGCACTATTCCTGGGTTGATTTTAAACATTTTCGACCATTTTTGACATTTTCCCAAATTTACCGATCTTTTCCAAAACTTTCTGCGGGCTTTCAATGCACTATTCCTGGGTTGATTTTAAACATTTTCGACCATTTTTGACATTTTCCCAAATTTACCGATCTTTTCCAAAACTTTCTGCGGGCTTTCAATGCACTATTCCTGGGTTGATTTTAAACATTTTTGACCATTTTTGACATTTTCCCAAATTTACCGATCTTTTCCAAAACTTTCTGCGGGCTTTCAATGCACTATTCCTGGGTTGATTTTAAACATTTTCGACCATTTTTGACATTTTCCCAAATTTACCGATCTTTTCCAAAACTTTCTGCGGGCTTTCAATGCACTATTCCTGGGTTGATTTTAAACATTTTCGACCATTTTTGACATTTTCCCAAATTTACCGATCTTTTCCAAAACTTTCTGCGGGCTTTCAATGCACTATTCCTGGGTTGATTTTAAACATTTTCGACCATTTTTGACATTTTCCCAAATTTACCGATCTTTTCCAAAACTTTCTGCGGGCTTTCAATGCACTATTCCTGGGTTGATTTTAAACATTTTCGACCATTTTTGACATTTTCCCAAATTTACCGATCTTTTCCAAAACTTTCTGCGGGCTTTCAATGCACTATTCCTGGGTTGATTTTAAACATTTTCGACCATTTTTGACATTTTCCCAAATTTACCGATCTTTTCCAAAACTTTCTGCGGGCTTTCAATGCACTATTCCTGGGTTGATTTTAAACATTTTCGACCATTTTTGACATTTTCCCAAATTTACCGATCTTTTCCAAAACTTTCTGCGGGCTTTCAATGCACTATTCCTGGGTTGATTTTAAACATTTTTGACCATTTTTGACATTTTCCCAAATTTACCGATCTTTTCCAAAACTTTCTGCGGGCTTTCAATGCACTATTCCTGGGTTGATTTTAAACATTTTCGACCATTTTTGACATTTTCCCAAATATACCGATCTTTTCCAAAACTTTCTGCGGGCTTTCAATGCACTATTCCTGGGTTGATTTTAAACATTTTTGACCATTTTTGACATTTTCCCAAATTTACCGATCTTTTCCAAAACTTTCTGCGGGCTTTCAATGCACTATTCCTGGGTTGATTTTAAACATTTTCGACCATTTTTGACATTTTCCCAAATTTACCGATCTTTTCCAAAACTTTCTGCGGGCTTTCAATGCACTATTCCTGGGTTGATTTTAAACATTTTCGACCATTTTTGACATTTTCCCAAATTTACCGATCTTTTCCAAAACTTTCTGCGGGCTTTCAATGCACTATTCCTGGGTTGATTTTAAACATTTTTGACCATTTTTGACATTTTCCCAAATTTACCGATCTTTTCCAAAACTTTCTGCGGGCTTTCAATGCACTATTCCTGGGTTGATTTTAAACATTTTCGACCATTTTTGACATTTTCCCAAATATACCGATCTTTTCCAAAACTTTCTGCGGGCTTTCAATGCACTATTCCTGGGTTGATTTTAAACATTTTTGACCATTTTTGACATTTTCCCAAATTTACCGATCTTTTCCAAAACTTTCTGCGGGCTTTCAATGCACTATTCCTGGGTTGATTTTAAACATTTTCGACCATTTTTGACATTTTCCCAAATTTACCGATCTTTTCCAAAACTTTCTGCGGGCTTTCAATGCACTATTCCTGGGTTGATTTTAAACATTTTCGACCATTTTTGACATTTTCCCAAATTTACCGATCTTTTCCAAAACTTTCTGCGGGCTTTCAATGCACTATTCCTGGGTTGATTTTAAACATTTTCGACCATTTTTGACATTTTCCCAAATTTACCGATCTTTTCCAAAACTTTCTGCGGGCTTTCAATGCACTATTCCTGGGTTGATTTTAAACATTTTTGACCATTTTTGACATTTTCCCAAATTTACCGATCTTTTCCAAAACTTTCTGCGGGCTTTCAATGCACTATTCCTGGGTTGATTTTAAACATTTTCGACCATTTTTGACATTTTCCCAAATTTACCGATCTTTTCCAAAACTTTCTGCGGGCTTTCAATGCACTATTCCTGGGTTGATTTTAAACATTTTCGACCATTTTTGACATTTTCCCAAATTTACCGATCTTTTCCAAAACTTTCTGCGGGCTTTCGATGCACTATTTCTGGGTTGATTTTAACCATTTTCGACCATTTTTAACATTTTTCCAACTTTTTCCACATGTTCCAATGTACGCACTGGGCCGCTATGGAACCCGCAGAACTCTGCCACACTGTGGACATTTTTTTTTTACTGCAATTAGGGTCAAATTGCCGGGTCAAAAGTGTCATTTCTTCGGGTAAATCACCCTCCTGGGCCCGGTTTTAATGTTTAAAAAGGTCAAATATTTGTATTAAATATATAATATTTGTATTTGATCGATGAGTGCTGATTTAAAACCAATTTTAGTGCATTTTGGGCACTTTTGAGAATGGTCGTATGTCGTCGTATTTGGTCGCGCCGACGTTTATGGCTGTCTTTTACCCAGGAAAATCACCTCCAGTGCCCGATATTCATGTCTGCACTTTGCCTGGGTTGACCCCAACCCAACCCCTAACTCTAACCCAAACCCAAACCCATCTGTGGAGCCCTGTACGCCGCCTAGAGCTAAATAACGTTTTAAAAATTAAAAAAAAAAAAATAAAATTCTACCCCTGGTAGACCCAAAAAAAATTTCTAGCGCTGGTAGACCCAGAAAAAATTTCTGCGGTCTTTCGATGCACTATTCCTGGGTTAATTTTAAACATTTTCGACCATTTTTGACATTTTCCCAAATTTACCGATCTTTTCCAAAACTTTCTGCGGGCTTTCAATGCACTATTCCTGGGTTGATTTTAAACATTTTCGACCATTTTTGACATTTTCCCAAATTTACCGATCTTTTCCAAAACTTTCTGCGGGCTTTCAATGCACTATTCCTGGGTTGATTTTAAACATTTTCGACCATTTTTGACATTTTCCCAAATTTACCGATCTTTTCCAAAACTTTCTGCGGGCTTTCAATGCACTATTCCTGGGTTGATTTTAAACATTTTCGACCATTTTTGACATTTTCCCAAATTTACCGATCTTTTCCAAAACTTTCTGCGGGCTTTCAATGCACTATTCCTGGGTTGATTTTAAACATTTTCGACCATTTTTGACATTTTCCCAAATTTACCGATCTTTTCCAAAACTTTCTGCGGGCTTTCAATGCACTATTCCTGGGTTGATTTTAAACATTTTCGACCATTTTTGACATTTTCCCAAATTTACCGATCTTTTCCAAAACTTTCTGCGGGCTTTCAATGCACTATTCCTGGGTTGATTTTAAACATTTTTGACCATTTTTGACATTTTCCCAAATTTACCGATCTTTTCCAAAACTTTCTGCGGGCTTTCAATGCACTATTCCTGGGTTGATTTTAAACATTTTCGACCATTTTTGACATTTTCCCAAATTTACCGATCTTTTCCAAAACTTTCTGCGGGCTTTCAATGCACTATTCCTGGGTTGATTTTAAACATTTTCGACCATTTTTGACATTTTCCCAAATTTACCGATCTTTTCCAAAACTTTCTGCGGGCTTTCAATGCACTATTCCTGGGTTGATTTTAAACATTTTCGACCATTTTTGACATTTTCCCAAATTTACCGATCTTTTCCAAAACTTTCTGCGGGCTTTCAATGCACTATTCCTGGGTTGATTTTAAACATTTTCGACCATTTTTGACATTTTCCCAAATTTACCGATCTTTTCCAAAACTTTCTGCGGGCTTTCAATGCACTATTCCTGGGTTGATTTTAAACATTTTCGACCATTTTTGACATTTTCCCAAATTTACCGATCTTTTCCAAAACTTTCTGCGGGCTTTCAATGCACTATTCCTGGGTTGATTTTAAACATTTTCGACCATTTTTGACATTTTCCCAAATATACCGATCTTTTCCAAAACTTTCTGCGGGCTTTCAATGCACTATTCCTGGGTTGATTTTAAACATTTTTGACCATTTTTGACATTTTCCCAAATTTACCGATCTTTTCCAAAACTTTCTGCGGGCTTTCAATGCACTATTCCTGGGTTGATTTTAAACATTTTCGACCATTTTTGACATTTTCCCAAATTTACCGATCTTTTCCAAAACTTTCTGCGGGCTTTCAATGCACTATTCCTGGGTTGATTTTAAACATTTTCGACCATTTTTGACATTTTCCCAAATTTACCGATCTTTTCCAAAACTTTCTGCGGGCTTTCAATGCACTATTCCTGGGTTGATTTTAAACATTTTCGACCATTTTTGACATTTTCCCAAATTTACCGATCTTTTCCAAAACTTTCTGCGGGCTTTCAATGCACTATTCCTGGGTTGATTTTAAACATTTTCGACCATTTTTGACATTTTCCCAAATTTACCGATCTTTTCCAAAACTTTCTGCGGGCTTTCAATGCACTATTCCTGGGTTGATTTTAAACATTTTCGACCATTTTTGACATTTTCCCAAATTTACCGATCTTTTCCAAAACTTTCTGCGGGCTTTCAATGCACTATTTCTGGGTTGATTTTAACCATTTTCGACCATGTTTAACATTTTTCCAACTTTTTCCACATGTTCCAATGTACGCACTGGGCCGCTATGGAACCCGCAGAACTCTGCCACACTGTGGACATTTTTTTTTACTGCAATTAGGGTCAAATTGCCGGGTCAAAAGTGTCATTTCTTCGGGTAAATCACCCTCCTGGGCCCGGTTTTAATGTTTAAAAAGGTCAAATATTTGTATTAAATATATAATATTTGTATTTGATCGATGAGTGCTGATTTAAAACCAATTTTAGTGCATTTTGGGCACTTTTGAGAATGGTCGTATGTCGTCGTATTTGGTCGCGCCGACGTTTATGGCTGTCTTTTACCCAGGAAAATCACCTCCAGTGCCCGATATTCATGTCTGCACTTTGCCTGGGTTGACCCCAACCCAACCCCTAACTCTAACCCAAACCCAAACCCAAACCCATCTGTGGAGCCCTGTACGCCGCCTAGAGCTAAATAACGTTTTAAAAATTAAAAAAAAAAAAAAAAAAATTCTACCCCTGGTAGACCCAAAAAAAATTTCTAGCGCTGGTAGACCCAGAAAAAATTTCTGCGGTCTTTCGATGCACTATTCCTGGGTTGATTTTAAACATTTTCGACCATTTTTGACATTTTCCCAAATTTACCGATCTTTTCCTAAACTTTCTGCGGGCTTTCAATGCACTATTCCTGGGTTGATTTTAAACATTTTTGACCATTTTTGACATTTTCCCAAATTTACCGATCTTTTCCAAAACTTTCTGCGGGCTTTCAATGCACTATTCCTGGGTTGATTTTAAACATTTTCGACCATTTTTGACATTTTCCCAAATATACCGATCTTTTCCAAAACTTTCTGCGGGCTTTCAATGCACTATTCCTGGGTTGATTTTAAACATTTTTGACCATTTTTGACATTTTCCCAAATTTACCGATCTTTTCCAAAACTTTCTGCGGGCTTTCAATGCACTATTCCTGGGTTGATTTTAAACATTTTCGACCATTTTTGACATTTTCCCAAATTTACCGATCTTTTCCAAAACTTTCTGCGGGCTTTCAATGCACTATTCCTGGGTTGATTTTAAACATTTTCGACCATTTTTGACATTTTCCCAAATTTACCGATCTTTTCCAAAACTTTCTGCGGGCTTTCAATGCACTATTCCTGGGTTGATTTTAAACATTTTCGACCATTTTTGACATTTTCCCAAATTTACCGATCTTTTCCAAAACTTTCTGCGGGCTTTCAATGCACTATTCCTGGGTTGATTTTAAACATTTTCGACCATTTTTGACATTTTCCCAAATTTACCGATCTTTTCCAAAACTTTCTGCGGGCTTTCAATGCAATATTCCTGGGTTGATTTTAAACATTTTCGACCATTTTTGACATTTTCCCAAATTTACCGATCTTTTCCAAAACTTTCTGCGGGCTTTCAATGCACTATTCCTGGGTTGATTTTAAACATTTTTGACCATTTTTGACATTTTCCCAAATTTACCGATCTTTTCCAAAACTTTCTGCGGGCTTTCAATGCACTATTCCTGGGTTGATTTTAAACATTTTCGACCATTTTTGACATTTTCCCAAATTTACCGATCTTTTCCAAAACTTTCTGCGGGCTTTCAATGCACTATTCCTGGGTTGATTTTAAACATTTTCGACCATTTTTGACATTTTCCCAAATTTACCGATCTTTTCCAAAACTTTCTGCGGGCTTTCAATGCACTATTCCTGGGTTGATTTTAAACATTTTTGACCATTTTTGACATTTTCCCAAATTTACCGATCTTTTCCAAAACTTTCTGCGGGCTTTCAATGCACTATTCCTGGGTTGATTTTAAACATTTTCGACCATTTTTGACATTTTCCCAAATTTACCGATCTTTTCCAAAACTTTCTGCGGGCTTTCGGTGCACTATTCCTGGGTTGATTTTAAACATTTTCGACCATTTTTGACATTTTCCCAAATTTACCGATCTTTTTCCAAAACTTTCTGCGGGCTTTCGATGCACTATTATCGACAGATACCAGGTTTCATCGTCGAGCTCCGTATATTTTTCGAGTTTCAGCACTTTTAAAATCGGCGGGGGTTCGCCCCGAGTCGATCCGAGAATAGTGCACCGTGAGCGGATTGGGTCGGCTGATGCCCCGCTGAATTTCTGAGCTCCAGAAATTTTTCTAAGTCCCTCCACACTTAGAAAAAAAACGCTTAAATTTAAGCGGATTTTTTCTAAGTCCCTCCACACTTAGAAAAAAAACGCTTAAATTTAAGCGGATTTTTTCTAAGTCCCTCCACACTTAGAAAAAAAACGCTTAAATTTAAGCGGATTTTTTCTAAGTCCCTCCACACTTAGAAAAAAAACGCTTAAATTTAAATTTACCGATCTTTTCCAAAACTTTCTGCGGGCTTTCAATGCACTATTCCTGGGTTGATTTTTAACATTTTCGACCATTTTTGACATTTTCCCAAATATACCGATCTTTTCCAAAACTTTCTGCGGGCTTTCAATGCACTATTCCTGGGTTGATTTTAAACATTTTTGACCATTTTTGACATTTTCCCAAATTTACCGATCTTTTCCAAAACTTTCTGCGGGCTTTCATTGCACTATTCCTGGGTTGATTTTAAACATTTTCAACCATTTTTGACATTTTCCCAAATTTACCGATCTTTTCCAAAACTTTCTGCGGGCTTTCAATGCACTATTCCTGGGTTGATTTTAAACATTTTTGACCATTTTTGACATTTTCCCAAATTTACCGATCTTTTCCAAAACTTTCTGCGGGCTTTCAATGCACTATTCCTGGGTTGATTTTAAACATTTTCGACCATTTTTGACATTTTCCCAAATTTACCGATCTTTTCCAAAACTTTCTGCGGGCTTTCAATGCACTATTCCTGGGTTGATTTTAAACATTTTCGACCATTTTTGACATTTTCCCAAATTTACCGATCTTTTCCAAAACTTTCTGCGGGCTTTCAATGCACTATTCCTGGGTTGATTTTAAACATTTTCGACCATTTTTGACATTTTCCCAAATTTACCGATCTTTTCCAAAACTTTCTGCGGGCTTTCAATGCACTATTCCTGGGTTGATTTTAAACATTTTCGACCATTTTTGACATTTTCCCAAATTTACCGATCTTTTCCAAAACTTTCTGCGGGCTTTCAATGCACTATTTCTGGGTTGATTTTAACCATTTTCGACCATGTTTAACATTTTTCCAACTTTTTCCACATGTTCCAATGTACGCACTGGGCCGCTATGGAACCCGCAGAACTCTGCCACACTGTGGACATTTTTTTTTACTGCAATTAGGGTCAAATTGCCGGGTCAAAAGTGTCATTTCTTCGGGTAAATCACCCTCCTGGGCCCGGTTTTAATGTTTAAAAAGGTCAAATATTTGTATTAAATATATAATATTTGTATTTGATCGATGAGTGCTGATTTAAAACCAATTTTAGTGCATTTTGGGCACTTTTGAGAATGGTCGTATGTCGTCGTATTTGGTCGCGCCGACGTTTATGGCTGTCTTTTACCCAGGAAAATCACCTCCAGTGCCCGATATTCATGTCTGCACTTTGCCTGGGTTGACCCCAACCCAACCCCTAACTCTAACCCAAACCCAAACCCAAACCCATCTGTGGAGCCCTGTACGCCGCCTAGAGCTAAATAACGTTTTAAAAATTAAAAAAAAAAAAAAAAATTCTACCCCTGGTAGACCCAAAAAAAATTTCTAGCGCTGGTAGACCCAGAAAAAATTTCTGCGGTCTTTCGATGCACTATTCCTGGGTTAATTTTAAACATTTTCGACCATTTTTGACATTTTCCCAAATATACCGATCTTTTCCAAAACTTTCTGCGGGCTTTCAATGCACTATTCCTGGGTTGATTTTAAACATTTTTGACCATTTTTGACATTTTCCCAAATTTACCGATCTTTTCCAAAACTTTCTGCGGGCTTTCAATGCACTATTCCTGGGTTGATTTTAAACATTTTCGACCATTTTTGACATTTTCCCAAATTTACCGATCTTTTCCAAAACTTTCTGAGGGCTTTCAATGCACTATTCCTGGGTTGATTTTAAACATTTTCGACCATTTTTGACATTTTCCCAAATTTACCGATCTTTTCCAAAACTTTCTGCGGGCTTTCAATGCACTATTCCTGGGTTGATTTTAAACATTTTCGACCATTTTTGACATTTTCCCAAATTTACCGATCTTTTCCAAAACTTTCTGCGGGCTTTCAATGCACTATTCCTGGGTTGATTTTAAACATTTTCGACCATTTTTGACATTTTCCCAAATTTACCGATCTTTTCCAAAACTTTCTGCGGGCTTTCAATGCACTATTCCTGGGTTGATTTTAAACATTTTCGACCATTTTTGACATTTTCCCAAATTTACCGATCTTTTCCAAAACTTTCTGCGGGCTTTCAATGCACTATTCCTGGGTTGATTTTAAACATTTTCGACCATTTTTGACATTTTCCCAAATTTACCGATCTTTTCCAAAACTTTCTGCGGGCTTTCAATGCACTATTCCTGGGTTGATTTTAAACATTTTTGACCATTTTTGACATTCTCCCAAATTTACCGATCTTTTCCAAAACTTTCTGCGGGCTTTCAATGCACTATTCCTGGGTTGATTTTAAACATTTTCGACCATTTTTGACATTTTCCCAAATATACCGATCTTTTCCAAAACTTTCTGCGGGCTTTCAATGCACTATTCCTGGGTTGATTTTAAACATTTTTGACCATTTTTGACATTTTCCCAAATTTACCGATCTTTTCCAAAACTTTCTGCGGGCTTTCAATGCACTATTCCTGGGTTGATTTTAAACATTTTCGACCATTTTTGACATTTTCCCAAATTTACCGATCTTTTCCAAAACTTTCTGCGGGCTTTCAATGCACTATTCCTGGGTTGATTTTAAACATTTTCGACCATTTTTGACATTTTCCCAAATTTACCGATCTTTTCCAAAACTTTCTGCGGGCTTTCAATGCACTATTCCTGGGTTGATTTTAAACATTTTCGACCATTTTTGACATTTTCCCAAATATACCGATCTTTTCCAAAACTTTCTGCGGGCTTTCAATGACCTATTCCTGGGTTGATTTTAAACATTTTTGACCATTTTTGACATTTTCCCAAATTTACCGATCTTTTCCAAAACTTTCTGCGGGCTTTCAATGCACTATTCCTGGGTTGATTTTAAACATTTTCGACCATTTTTGACATTTTCCCAAATTTACCGATCTTTTCCAAAACTTTCTGCGGGCTTTCAATGCACTATTCCTGGGTTGATTTTAAACATTTTCGACCATTTTTGACATTTTCCCAAATTTACCGATCTTTTCCAAAACTTTCTGCGGGCTTTCAATGCACTATTCCTGGGTTGATTTTAAACATTTTCGACCATTTTTGACATTTTCCCAAATTTACCGATCTTTTCCAAAACTTTCTGCGGGCTTTCAATGCACTATTCCTGGGTTGATTTTAAACATTTTCGACCATTTTTGACATTTTCCCAAATTTACCGATCTTTTCCAAAACTTTCTGCGGGCTTTCGATGCACTATTTCTGGGTTGATTTTAACCATTTTCGACCATTTTTAACATTTTTCCAACTTTTTCCACATGTTCCAATGTACGCACTGGGCCGCTATGGAACCCGCAGAACTCTGCCACACTGTGGACATTTTTTTTTTACTGCAATTAGGGTCAAATTGCCGGGTCAAAAGTGTCATTTCTTCGGGTAAATCACCCTCCTGGGCCCGGTTTTAATGTTTAAAAAGGTCAAATATTTGTATTAAATATATAATATTTGTATTTGATCGATGAGTGCTGATTTAAAACCAATTTTAGTGCATTTTGGGCACTTTTGAGAATGGTCGTATGTCGTCGTATTTGGTCGCGCCGACGTTTATGGCTGTCTTTTACCCAGGAAAATCACCTCCAGTGCCCGATATTCATGTCTGCACTTTGCCTGGGTTGACCCCAACCCAACCCCTAACTCTAACCCAAACCCAAACCCATCTGTGGAGCCCTGTACGCCGCCTAGAGCTAAATAACGTTTTAAAAATTAAAAAAAAAAAAATAAAATTCTACCCCTGGTAGACCCAAAAAAAATTTCTAGCGCTGGTAGACCCAGAAAAAATTTCTGCGGTCTTTCGATGCACTATTCCTGGGTTAATTTTAAACATTTTCGACCATTTTTGACATTTTCCCAAATTTACCGATCTTTTCCAAAACTTTCTGCGGGCTTTCAATGCACTATTCCTGGGTTGATTTTAAACATTTTCGACCATTTTTGACATTTTCCCAAATTTACCGATCTTTTCCAAAACTTTCTGCGGGCTTTCAATGCACTATTCCTGGGTTGATTTTAAACATTTTCGACCATTTTTGACATTTTCCCAAATTTACCGATCTTTTCCAAAACTTTCTGCGGGCTTTCAATGCACTATTCCTGGGTTGATTTTAAACATTTTCGACCATTTTTGACATTTTCCCAAATTTACCGATCTTTTCCAAAACTTTCTGCGGGCTTTCAATGCACTATTCCTGGGTTGATTTTAAACATTTTCGACCATTTTTGACATTTTCCCAAATTTACCGATCTTTTCCAAAACTTTCTGCGGGCTTTCAATGCACTATTCCTGGGTTGATTTTAAACATTTTCGACCATTTTTGACATTTTCCCAAATTTACCGATCTTTTCCAAAACTTTCTGCGGGCTTTCAATGCACTATTCCTGGGTTGATTTTAAACATTTTTGACCATTTTTGACATTTTCCCAAATTTACCGATCTTTTCCAAAACTTTCTGCGGGCTTTCAATGCACTATTCCTGGGTTGATTTTAAACATTTTCGACCATTTTTGACATTTTCCCAAATTTACCGATCTTTTCCAAAACTTTCTGCGGGCTTTCAATGCACTATTCCTGGGTTGATTTTAAACATTTTCGACCATTTTTGACATTTTCCCAAATTTACCGATCTTTTCCAAAACTTTCTGCGGGCTTTCAATGCACTATTCCTGGGTTGATTTTAAACATTTTCGACCATTTTTGACATTTTCCCAAATTTACCGATCTTTTCCAAAACTTTCTGCGGGCTTTCAATGCACTATTCCTGGGTTGATTTTAAACATTTTCGACCATTTTTGACATTTTCCCAAATTTACCGATCTTTTCCAAAACTTTCTGCGGGCTTTCAATGCACTATTCCTGGGTTGATTTTAAACATTTTCGACCATTTTTGACATTTTCCCAAATTTACCGATCTTTTCCAAAACTTTCTGCGGGCTTTCAATGCACTATTCCTGGGTTGATTTTAAACATTTTCGACCATTTTTGACATTTTCCCAAATTTACCGATCTTTTCCAAAACTTTCTGCGGGCTTTCAATGCACTATTCCTGGGTTGATTTTAAACATTTTTGACCATTTTTGACATTTTCCCAAATTTACCGATCTTTTCCAAAACTTTCTGCGGGCTTTCAATGCACTATTCCTGGGTTGATTTTAAACATTTTCGACCATTTTTGACATTTTCCCAAATATACCGATCTTTTCCAAAACTTTCTGCGGGCTTTCAATGCACTATTCCTGGGTTGATTTTAAACATTTTTGACCATTTTTGACATTTTCCCAAATTTACCGATCTTTTCCAAAACTTTCTGCGGGCTTTCAATGCACTATTCCTGGGTTGATTTTAAACATTTTCGACCATTTTTGACATTTTCCCAAATTTACCGATCTTTTCCAAAACTTTCTGCGGGCTTTCAATGCACTATTCCTGGGTTGATTTTAAACATTTTCGACCATTTTTGACATTTTCCCAAATTTACCGATCTTTTCCAAAACTTTCTGCGGGCTTTCAATGCACTATTCCTGGGTTGATTTTAAACATTTTCGACCATTTTTGACATTTTCCCAAATTTACCGATCTTTTCCAAAACTTTCTGCGGGCTTTCAATGCACTATTCCTGGGTTGATTTTAAACATTTTCGACCATTTTTGACATTTTCCCAAATTTACCGATCTTTTCCAAAACTTTCTGCGGGCTTTCAATGCACTATTCCTGGGTTGATTTTAAACATTTTCGACCATTTTTGACATTTTCCCAAATTTACCGATCTTTTCCAAAACTTTCTGCGGGCTTTCAATGCACTATTTCTGGGTTGATTTTAACCATTTTCGACCATGTTTAACATTTTTCCAACTTTTTCCACATGTTCCAATGTACGCACTGGGCCGCTATGGAACCCGCAGAACTCTGCCACACTGTGGACATTTTTTTTTACTGCAATTAGGGTCAAATTGCCGGGTCAAAAGTGTCATTTCTTCGGGTAAATCACCCTCCTGGGCCCGGTTTTAATGTTTAAAAAGGTCAAATATTTGTATTAAATATATAATATTTGTATTTGATCGATGAGTGCTGATTTAAAACCAATTTTAGTGCATTTTGGGCACTTTTGAGAATGGTCGTATGTCGTCGTATTTGGTCGCGCCGACGTTTATGGCTGTCTTTTACCCAGGAAAATCACCTCCAGTGCCCGATATTCATGTCTGCACTTTGCCTGGGTTGACCCCAACCCAACCCCTAACTCTAACCCAAACCCAAACCCAAACCCATCTGTGGAGCCCTGTACGCCGCCTAGAGCTAAATAACGTTTTAAAAATTAAAAAAAAAAAAAAAAAAATTCTACCCCTGGTAGACCCAAAAAAAATTTCTAGCGCTGGTAGACCCAGAAAAAATTTCTGCGGTCTTTCGATGCACTATTCCTGGGTTGATTTTAAACATTTTCGACCATTTTTGACATTTTCCCAAATTTACCGATCTTTTCCTAAACTTTCTGCGGGCTTTCAATGCACTATTCCTGGGTTGATTTTAAACATTTTTGACCATTTTTGACATTTTCCCAAATTTACCGATCTTTTCCAAAACTTTCTGCGGGCTTTCAATGCACTATTCCTGGGTTGATTTTAAACATTTTCGACCATTTTTGACATTTTCCCAAATATACCGATCTTTTCCAAAACTTTCTGCGGGCTTTCAATGCACTATTCCTGGGTTGATTTTAAACATTTTTGACCATTTTTGACATTTTCCCAAATTTACCGATCTTTTCCAAAACTTTCTGCGGGCTTTCAATGCACTATTCCTGGGTTGATTTTAAACATTTTCGACCATTTTTGACATTTTCCCAAATTTACCGATCTTTTCCAAAACTTTCTGCGGGCTTTCAATGCACTATTCCTGGGTTGATTTTAAACATTTTCGACCATTTTTGACATTTTCCCAAATTTACCGATCTTTTCCAAAACTTTCTGCGGGCTTTCAATGCACTATTCCTGGGTTGATTTTAAACATTTTCGACCATTTTTGACATTTTCCCAAATTTACCGATCTTTTCCAAAACTTTCTGCGGGCTTTCAATGCACTATTCCTGGGTTGATTTTAAACATTTTCGACCATTTTTGACATTTTCCCAAATTTACCGATCTTTTCCAAAACTTTCTGCGGGCTTTCAATGCAATATTCCTGGGTTGATTTTAAACATTTTCGACCATTTTTGACATTTTCCCAAATTTACCGATCTTTTCCAAAACTTTCTGCGGGCTTTCAATGCACTATTCCTGGGTTGATTTTAAACATTTTTGACCATTTTTGACATTTTCCCAAATTTACCGATCTTTTCCAAAACTTTCTGCGGGCTTTCAATGCACTATTCCTGGGTTGATTTTAAACATTTTCGACCATTTTTGACATTTTCCCAAATTTACCGATCTTTTCCAAAACTTTCTGCGGGCTTTCAATGCACTATTCCTGGGTTGATTTTAAACATTTTCGACCATTTTTGACATTTTCCCAAATTTACCGATCTTTTCCAAAACTTTCTGCGGGCTTTCAATGCACTATTCCTGGGTTGATTTTAAACATTTTTGACCATTTTTGACATTTTCCCAAATTTACCGATCTTTTCCAAAACTTTCTGCGGGCTTTCAATGCACTATTCCTGGGTTGATTTTAAACATTTTCGACCATTTTTGACATTTTCCCAAATTTACCGATCTTTTCCAAAACTTTCTGCGGGCTTTCGGTGCACTATTCCTGGGTTGATTTTAAACATTTTCGACCATTTTTGACATTTTCCCAAATTTACCGATCTTTTTCCAAAACTTTCTGCGGGCTTTCGATGCACTATTATCGACAGATACCAGGTTTCATCGTCGAGCTCCGTATATTTTTCGAGTTTCAGCACTTTTAAAATCGGCGGGGGTTCGCCCCGAGTCGATCCGAGAATAGTGCACCGTGAGCGGATTGGGTCGGCTGATGCCCCGCTGAATTTCTGAGCTCCAGAAATTTTTCTAAGTCCCTCCACACTTAGAAAAAAAACGCTTAAATTTAAGCGGATTTTTTCTAAGTCCCTCCACACTTAGAAAAAAAAACGCTTAAATTTAAGCGGATTTTTTCTAAGTCCCTCCACACTTAGAAAAAAAACGCTTAAATTTAAGCGGATTTTTTCTAAGTCCCTCCACACTTAGAAAAAAAAACGCTTAAATTTAAATTTACCGATCTTTTCCAAAACTTTCTGCGGGCTTTCAATGCACTATTCCTGGGTTGATTTTTAACATTTTCGACCATTTTTGACATTTTCCCAAATATACCGATCTTTTCCAAAACTTTCTGCGGGCTTTCAATGCACTATTCCTGGGTTGATTTTAAACATTTTTGACCATTTTTGACATTTTCCCAAATTTACCGATCTTTTCCAAAACTTTCTGCGGGCTTTCATTGCACTATTCCTGGGTTGATTTTAAACATTTTCAACCATTTTTGACATTTTCCCAAATTTACCGATCTTTTCCAAAACTTTCTGCGGGCTTTCAATGCACTATTCCTGGGTTGATTTTAAACATTTTTGACCATTTTTGACATTTTCCCAAATTTACCGATCTTTTCCAAAACTTTCTGCGGGCTTTCAATGCACTATTCCTGGGTTGATTTTAAACATTTTCGACCATTTTTGACATTTTCCCAAATTTACCGATCTTTTCCAAAACTTTCTGCGGGCTTTCAATGCACTATTCCTGGGTTGATTTTAAACATTTTCGACCATTTTTGACATTTTCCCAAATTTACCGATCTTTTCCAAAACTTTCTGCGGGCTTTCAATGCACTATTCCTGGGTTGATTTTAAACATTTTCGACCATTTTTGACATTTTCCCAAATTTACCGATCTTTTCCAAAACTTTCTGCGGGCTTTCAATGCACTATTCCTGGGTTGATTTTAAACATTTTCGACCATTTTTGACATTTTCCCAAATTTACCGATCTTTTCCAAAACTTTCTGCGGGCTTTCAATGCACTATTTCTGGGTTGATTTTAACCATTTTCGACCATGTTTAACATTTTTCCAACTTTTTCCACATGTTCCAATGTACGCACTGGGCCGCTATGGAACCCGCAGAACTCTGCCACACTGTGGACATTTTTTTTTACTGCAATTAGGGTCAAATTGCCGGGTCAAAAGTGTCATTTCTTCGGGTAAATCACCCTCCTGGGCCCGGTTTTAATGTTTAAAAAGGTCAAATATTTGTATTAAATATATAATATTTGTATTTGATCGATGAGTGCTGATTTAAAACCAATTTTAGTGCATTTTGGGCACTTTTGAGAATGGTCGTATGTCGTCGTATTTGGTCGCGCCGACGTTTATGGCTGTCTTTTACCCAGGAAAATCACCTCCAGTGCCCGATATTCATGTCTGCACTTTGCCTGGGTTGACCCCAACCCAACCCCTAACTCTAACCCAAACCCAAACCCAAACCCATCTGTGGAGCCCTGTACGCCGCCTAGAGCTAAATAACGTTTTAAAAATTAAAAAAAAAAAAAAAAATTCTACCCCTGGTAGACCCAAAAAAAATTTCTAGCGCTGGTAGACCCAGAAAAAATTTCTGCGGTCTTTCGATGCACTATTCCTGGGTTAATTTTAAACATTTTCGACCATTTTTGACATTTTCCCAAATATACCGATCTTTTCCAAAACTTTCTGCGGGCTTTCAATGCACTATTCCTGGGTTGATTTTAAACATTTTTGACCATTTTTGACATTTTCCCAAATTTACCGATCTTTTCCAAAACTTTCTGCGGGCTTTCAATGCACTATTCCTGGGTTGATTTTAAACATTTTCGACCATTTTTGACATTTTCCCAAATTTACCGATCTTTTCCAAAACTTTCTGAGGGCTTTCAATGCACTATTCCTGGGTTGATTTTAAACATTTTCGACCATTTTTGACATTTTCCCAAATTTACCGATCTTTTCCAAAACTTTCTGCGGGCTTTCAATGCACTATTCCTGGGTTGATTTTAAACATTTTCGACCATTTTTGACATTTTCCCAAATTTACCGATCTTTTCCAAAACTTTCTGCGGGCTTTCAATGCACTATTCCTGGGTTGATTTTAAACATTTTCGACCATTTTTGACATTTTCCCAAATTTACCGATCTTTTCCAAAACTTTCTGCGGGCTTTCAATGCACTATTCCTGGGTTGATTTTAAACATTTTCGACCATTTTTGACATTTTCCCAAATTTACCGATCTTTTCCAAAACTTTCTGCGGGCTTTCAATGCACTATTCCTGGGTTGATTTTAAACATTTTCGACCATTTTTGACATTTTCCCAAATTTACCGATCTTTTCCAAAACTTTCTGCGGGCTTTCAATGCACTATTCCTGGGTTGATTTTAAACATTTTTGACCATTTTTGACATTCTCCCAAATTTACCGATCTTTTCCAAAACTTTCTGCGGGCTTTCAATGCACTATTCCTGGGTTGATTTTAAACATTTTCGACCATTTTTGACATTTTCCCAAATATACCGATCTTTTCCAAAACTTTCTGCGGGCTTTCAATGCACTATTCCTGGGTTGATTTTAAACATTTTTGACCATTTTTGACATTTTCCCAAATTTACCGATCTTTTCCAAAACTTTCTGCGGGCTTTCAATGCACTATTCCTGGGTTGATTTTAAACATTTTCGACCATTTTTGACATTTTCCCAAATTTACCGATCTTTTCCAAAACTTTCTGCGGGCTTTCAATGCACTATTCCTGGGTTGATTTTAAACATTTTCGACCATTTTTGACATTTTCCCAAATTTACCGATCTTTTCCAAAACTTTCTGCGGGCTTTCAATGCACTATTCCTGGGTTGATTTTAAACATTTTCGACCATTTTTGACATTTTCCCAAATATACCGATCTTTTCCAAAACTTTCTGCGGGCTTTCAATGACCTATTCCTGGGTTGATTTTAAACATTTTTGACCATTTTTGACATTTTCCCAAATTTACCGATCTTTTCCAAAACTTTCTGCGGGCTTTCAATGCACTATTCCTGGGTTGATTTTAAACATTTTCGACCATTTTTGACATTTTCCCAAATTTACCGATCTTTTCCAAAACTTTCTGCGGGCTTTCAATGCACTATTCCTGGGTTGATTTTAAACATTTTCGACCATTTTTGACATTTTCCCAAATTTACCGATCTTTTCCAAAACTTTCTGCGGGCTTTCAATGCACTATTCCTGGGTTGATTTTAAACATTTTCGACCATTTTTGACATTTTCCCAAATTTACCGATCTTTTCCAAAACTTTCTGCGGGCTTTCAATGCACTATTCCTGGGTTGATTTTAAACATTTTCGACCATTTTTGACATTTTCCCAAATTTACCGATCTTTTCCAAAACTTTCTGCGGGCTTTCAATGCACTATTCCTGGGTTGATTTTAAACATTTTCGACCATTTTTGACATTTTCCCAAATTTACCGATCTTTTCCAAAACTTTCTGCGGGCTTTCAATGCACTATTTCTGGGTTGATTTTAACCATTTTCGACCATGTTTAACATTTTTCCAACTTTTTCCACATGTTCCAATGTACGCACTGGGCCGCTATGGAACCCGCAGAACTCTGCCACACTGTGGACATTTTTTTTTACTGCAATTAGGGTCAAATTGCCGGGTCAAAAGTGTCATTTCTTCGGGTAAATCACCCTCCTGGGCCCGGTTTTAATGTTTAAAAAGGTCAAATATTTGTATTAAATATATAATATTTGTATTTGATCGATGAGTGCTGATTTAAAACCAATTTTAGTGCATTTTGGGCACTTTTGAGAATGGTCGTATGTCGTCGTATTTGGTCGCGCCGACGTTTATGGCTGTCTTTTACCCAGGAAAATCACCTCCAGTGCCCGATATTCATGTCTGCACTTTGCCTGGGTTGACCCCAACCCAACCCCTAACTCTAACCCAAACCCAAACCCAAACCCATCTGTGGAGCCCTGTACGCCGCCTAGAGCTAAATAACGTTTTAAAAATTAAAAAAAAAAAAAAAAAATTGCTACCCCTGGTAGACCCCAAAAAAATTTCTAGCGCTGGTAGACCCAGAAAAAATTTCTGCGGTCTTTCGATGCACTATTCCTGGGTTAATTTTAAACATTTTTGACCATTTTTGACATTTTCCCAAATTTACCGATCTTTTCCAAAACTTTCTGCGGGCTTTCAATGCACTATTCCTGGGTTGATTTTAAACATTTTCGACCATTTTTGACATTTTCCCAAATATACCGATCTTTTCCAAAACTTTCTGCGGGCTTTCAATGCACTATTCCTGGGTTGATTTTAAACATTTTTGACCATTTTTGACATTTTCCCAAATTTACCGATCTTTTCCAAAACTTTCTGCGGGCTTTCAATGCACTATTCCTGGGTTGATTTTAAACATTTTCGACCATTTTTGACATTTTCCCAAATTTACCGATCTTTTCCAAAACTTTCTGCGGGCTTTCAATGCACTATTCCTGGGTTGATTTTAAACATTTTCGACCATTTTTGACATTTTCCCAAATTTACCGATCTTTTCCAAAACTTTCTGCGGGCTTTCAATGCACTATTCCTGGGTTGATTTTAAACATTTTCGACCATTTTTGACATTTTCCCAAATTTACCGATCTTTTCCAAAACTTTCTGCGGGCTTTCAATGCACTATTCCTGGGTTGATTTTAAACATTTTCGACCATTTTTGACATTTTCCCAAATTTACCGATCTTTTCCAAAACTTTCTGCGGGCTTTCAATGCACTATTCCTGGGTTGATTTTAAACATTTTCGACCATTTTTGACATTTTCCCAAATTTACCGATCTTTTCCAAAACTTTCTGCGGGCTTTCAATGCACTATTTCTGGGTTGATTTTAACCATTTTCGACCATGTTTAACATTTTTCCAACTTTTTCCACATGTTCCAATGTACGCACTGGGCCGCTATGGAACCCGCAGAACTCTGCCACACTGTGGACATTTTTTTTTACTGCAATTAGGGTCAAATTGCCGGGTCAAAAGTGTCATTTCTTCGGGTAAATCACCCTCCTGGGCCCGGTTTTAATGTTTAAAAAGGTCAAATATTTGTATTAAATATATAATATTTGTATTTGATCGATGAGTGCTGATTTAAAACCAATTTTAGTGCATTTTGGGCACTTTTGAGAATGGTCGTATGTCGTCGTATTTGGTCGCGCCGACGTTTATGGCTGTCTTTTACCCAGGAAAATCACCTCCAGTGCCCGATATTCATGTCTGCACTTTGCCTGGGTTGACCCCAACCCAACCCCTAACTCTAACCCAAACCCAAACCCAAACCCATCTGTGGAGCCCTGTACGCCGCCTAGAGCTAAATAACGTTTTAAAAATTAAAAAAAAAAAAAAAAATTCTACCCCTGGTAGACCCAAAAAAAATTTCTAGCGCTGGTAGACCCAGAAAAAATTTCTGCGGTCTTTCGATGCACTATTCCTGGGTTAATTTTAAACATTTTCGACCATTTTTGACATTTTCCCAAATATACCGATCTTTTCCAAAACTTTCTGCGGGCTTTCAATGCACTATTCCTGGGTTGATTTTAAACATTTTTGACCATTTTTGACATTTTCCCAAATTTACCGATCTTTTCCAAAACTTTCTGCGGGCTTTCAATGCACTATTCCTGGGTTGATTTTAAACATTTTTGACCATTTTTGACATTTTCCCAAATTTACCGATCTTTTCCAAATCTTTCTGCGGGCTTTCAATGCACTATTCCTGGGTTGATTTTAAACATTTTCGACCATTTTTGACATTTTCCCAAATTTACCGATCTTTTCCAAAACTTTCTGCGGGCTTTCAATGCACTATTCCTGGGTTGATTTTAAACATTTTCGACCATTTTTGACATTTTCCCAAATTTACCGATCTTTTCCAAAACTTTCTGCGGGCTTTCAATGCACTATTCCTGGGTTGATTTTAAACATTTTCGACCATTTTTGACATTTTCCCAAATTTACCGATCTTTTCCAAAACTTTCTGCGGGCTTTCAATGCACTATTCCTGGGTTGATTTTAAACATTTTCGACCATTTTTGACATTTTCCCAAATTTACCGATCTTTTCCAAAACTTTCTGCGGGCTTTCAATGCACTATTCCTGGGTTGATTTTAAACATTTTTGACCATTTTTGACATTTTCCCAAATTTACCGATCTTTTCCAAAACTTTCTGCGGGCTTTCAATGCACTATTCCTGGGTTGATTTTAAACATTTTCGACCATTTTTGACATTTTCCCAAATTTACCGATCTTTTCCAAAACTTTCTGCGGGCTTTCAATGCACTATTCCTGGGTTGATTTTAAACATTTTCGACCATTTTTGACATTTTCCCAAATATACCGATCTTTTCCAAAACTTTCTGCGGGCTTTCAATGCACTATTCCTGGGTTGATTTTAAACATTTTTGACCATTTTTGACATTTTCCCAAATTTACCGATCTTTTCCAAAACTTTCTGCGGGCTTTCAATGCACTATTCCTGGGTTGATTTTAAACATTTTCGACCATTTTTGACATTTTCCCAAATTTACCGATCTTTTCCAAAACTTTCTGCGGGCTTTCAATGCACTATTCCTGGGTTGATTTTAAACATTTTCGACCATTTTTGACATTTTCCCAAATTTACCGATCTTTTCCAAAACTTTCTGCGGGCTTTCAATGCACTATTCCTGGGTTGATTTTAAACATTTTCGACCATTTTTGACATTTTCCCAAATTTACCGATCTTTTCCAAAACTTTCTGCGGGCTTTCAATGCACTATTCCTGGGTTGATTTTAAACATTTTCGACCATTTTTGACATTTTCCCAAATTTACCGATCTTTTCCAAAACTTTCTGCGGGCTTTCAATGCACTATTCCTGGGTTGATTTTAAACATTTTCGACCATTTTTGACATTTTCCCAAATTTACCGATCTTTTCCAAAACTTTCTGCGGGCTTTCAATGCACTATTCCTGGGTTGATTTTAAACATTTTCGACCATTTTTGACATTTTCCCAAATTTACCGATCTTTTCCAAAACTTTCTGCGGGCTTTCAATGCACTATTCCTGGGTTGATTTTAAACATTTTTGACCATTTTTGACATTTTCCCAAATTTACCGATCTTTTCCAAAACTTTCTGCGGGCTTTCAATGCACTATTCCTGGGTTGATTTTAAACATTTTCGACCATTTTTGACATTTTCCCAAATATACCGATCTTTTCCAAAACTTTCTGCGGGCTTTCAATGCACTATTCCTGGGTTGATTTTAAACATTTTTGACCATTTTTGACATTTTCCCAAATTTACCGATCTTTTCCAAAACTTTCTGCGGGCTTTCAATGCACTATTCCTGGGTTGATTTTAAACATTTTCGACCATTTTTGACATTTTCCCAAATTTACCGATCTTTTCCAAAACTTTCTGCGGGCTTTCAATGCACTATTCCTGGGTTGATTTTAAACATTTTCGACCATTTTTGACATTTTCCCAAATTTACCGATCTTTTCCAAAACTTTCTGCGGGCTTTCAATGCACTATTCCTGGGTTGATTTTAAACATTTTCGACCATTTTTGACATTTTCCCAAATTTACCGATCTTTTCCAAAACTTTCTGCGGGCTTTCAATGCACTATTCCTGGGTTGATTTTAAACATTTTCGACCATTTTTGACATTTTCCCAAATTTACCGATCTTTTCCAAAACTTTCTGCGGGCTTTCAATGCAATATTCCTGGGTTGATTTTAAACATTTTCGACCATTTTTGACATTTTCCCAAATTTACCGATCTTTTCCAAAACTTTCTGCGGGCTTTCAATGCACTATTCCTGGGTTGATTTTAAACATTTTTGACCATTTTTGACATTTTCCCAAATTTACCGATCTTTTCCAAAACTTTCTGCGGGCTTTCAATGCACTATTCCTGGGTTGATTTTAAACATTTTCGACCATTTTTGACATTTTCCCAAATTTACCGATCTTTTCCAAAACTTTCTGCGGGCTTTCAATGCACTATTCCTGGGTTGATTTTAAACATTTTCGACCATTTTTGACATTTTCCCAAATTTACCGATCTTTTCCAAAACTTTCTGCGGGCTTTCGGTGCACTATTCCTGGGTTGATTTTAAACATTTTCGACCATTTTTGACATTTTCCCAAATTTACCGATCTTTTTCCAAAACTTTCTGCGGGCTTTCGATGCACTATTATCGACAGATACCAGGTTTCATCGTCGAGCTCCGTATATTTTTCGAGTTTCAGCACTTTTAAAATCGGCGGGGGTTCGCCCCGAGTCGATCCGAGAATAGTGCACCGTGAGCGGATTGGGTCGGCTGATGCCCCGCTGAATTTCTGAGCTCCAGAAATTTTTCTAAGTCCCTCCACACTTAGAAAAAAAACGCTTAAATTTAAGCGGATTTTTTCTAAGTCCCTCCACACTTAGAAAAAAAACGCTTAAATTTAAATTTACCGATCTTTTCCAAAACTTTCTGCGGGCTTTCGGTGCACTATTCCTGGGTTAATTTTAAACATTTTCGACCATTTTTGACATTTTCCCAAATTTACCGATCTTTTCCAAAACTTTCTGCGGGCTTTCAATGCACTATTTCTGGGTTGATTTTAAACATTTTCGACCATTTTTGACATTTTCCCAAATTTACCGATCTTTTCCAAAACTTTCTGCGGGCTTTCAATGCACTATTCCTGGGTTGATTTTAAACATTTTTGACCATTTTTGACATTTTCCCAAATTTACCGATCTTTTCCAAATCTTTCTGCGGGCTTTCAATGCACTATTCCTGGGTTGATTTTAAACATTTTCGACCATTTTTGACATTTTCCCAAATTTACCGATCTTTTCCAAAACTTTCTGCGGGCTTTCAATGCACTATTTCTGGGTTGATTTTAACCATTTTCGACCATTTTTAACATTTTTCCAACTTTTTCCACATGTTCCAATGTACGCACTGGGCCGCTATGGAACCCGCAGAACTCTGCCACACTGTGGACATTTTTTTTTACTGCAATTAGGGTCAAATTGCCGGGTCAAAAGTGTCATTTCTTCGGGTAAATCACCCTCCTGGGCCCGGTTTTAATGTTTAAAAAGGTCAAATATTTGTATTAAATATATAATATTTGTATTTGATCGATGAGTGCTGATTTAAAACCAATTTTAGTGCATTTTGGGCACTTTTGAGAATGGTCGTATGTCGTCGTATTTGGTCGCGCCGACGTTTATGGCTGTCTTTTACCCAGGAAAATCACCTCCAGTGCCCGATATTCATGTCTGCACTTTGCCTGGGTTGACCCCAACCCAACCCCTAACTCTAACCCAAACCCAAACCCAAACCCATCTGTGGAGCCCTGTACGCCGCCTAGAGCTAAATAACGTTTTAAAAATTAAAAAAAAAAAAAAAAAAATTCTACCCCTGGTAGACCCAAAAAAAAATTCTAGCGCTGGTAGACCCAGAAAAAATTTCTGCGGTCTTTCGATGCACTATTCCTGGGTTGATTTTAAACATTTTCGACCATTTTTGACATTTTCCCAAATTTACCGATCTTTTCCTAAACTTTCTGCGGGCTTTCAATGCACTATTCCTGGGTTGATTTTAAACATTTTTGACCATTTTTGACATTTTCCCAAATTTACCGATCTTTTCCAAAACTTTCTGCGGGCTTTCAATGCACTATTCCTGGGTTGATTTTAAACATTTTTGACCATTTTTGACATTTTCCCAAATTTACCGATCTTTTCCAAAACTTTCTGCGGGCTTTCAATGCACTATTCCTGGGTTGATTTTAAACATTTTCGACCATTTTTGACATTTTCCCAAATATACCGATCTTTTCCAAAACTTTCTGCGGGCTTTCAATGCACTATTCCTGGGTTGATTTTAAACATTTTTGACCATTTTTGACATTTTCCCAAATTTACCGATCTTTTCCAAAACTTTCTGCGGGCTTTCAATGCACTATTCCTGGGTTGATTTTAAACATTTTCGACCATTTTTGACATTTTCCCAAATTTACCGATCTTTTCCAAAACTTTCTGCGGGCTTTCAATGCACTATTCCTGGGTTGATTTTAAACATTTTCGACCATTTTTGACATTTTCCCAAATTTACCGATCTTTTCCAAAACTTTCTGCGGGCTTTCAATGCACTATTCCTGGGTTGATTTTAAACATTTTCGACCATTTTTGACATTTTCCCAAATTTACCGATCTTTTCCAAAACTTTCTGCGGGCTTTCAATGCACTATTCCTGGGTTGATTTTAAACATTTTCGACCATTTTTGACATTTTCCCAAATTTACCGATCTTTTCCAAAACTTTCTGCGGGCTTTCAATGCAATATTCCTGGGTTGATTTTAAACATTTTCGACCATTTTTGACATTTTCCCAAATTTACCGATCTTTTCCAAAACTTTCTGCGGGCTTTCAATGCACTATTCCTGGGTTGATTTTAAACATTTTTGACCATTTTTGACATTTTCCCAAATTTACCGATCTTTTCCAAAACTTTCTGCGGGCTTTCAATGCACTATTCCTGGGTTGATTTTAAACATTTTCGACCATTTTTGACATTTTCCCAAATTTACCGATCTTTTCCAAAACTTTCTGCGGGCTTTCAATGCACTATTCCTGGGTTGATTTTAAACATTTTCGACCATTTTTGACATTTTCCCAAATTTACCGATCTTTTCCAAAACTTTCTGCGGGCTTTCAATGCACTATTCCTGGGTTGATTTTAAACATTTTTGACCATTTTTGACATTTTCCCAAATTTACCGATCTTTTCCAAAACTTTCTGCGGGCTTTCAATGCACTATTCCTGGGTTGATTTTAAACATTTTCGACCATTTTTGACATTTTCCCAAATTTACCGATCTTTTCCAAAACTTTCTGCGGGCTTTCGGTGCACTATTCCTGGGTTGATTTTAAACATTTTCGACCATTTTTGACATTTTCCCAAATTTACCGATCTTTTTCCAAAACTTTCTGCGGGCTTTCGATGCACTATTATCGACAGATACCAGGTTTCATCGTCGAGCTCCGTATATTTTTCGAGTTTCAGCACTTTTAAAATCGGCGGGGGTTCGCCCCGAGTCGATCCGAGAATAGTGCACCGTGAGCGGATTGGGTCGGCTGATGCCCCGCTGAATTTCTGAGCTCCAGAAATTTTTCTAAGTCCCTCCACACTTAGAAAAAAAACGCTTAAATTTAAGCGGATTTTTTCTAAGTCCCTCCACACTTAGAAAAAAAACGCTTAAATTTAAGCGGATTTTTTCTAAGTCCCTCCACACTTAGAAAAAAAACGCTTAAATTTAAGCGGATTTTTTCTAAGTCCCTCCACACTTAGAAAAAAAACGCTTAAATTTAAGCGGATTTTTTCTAAGTCCCTCCACACTTAGAAAAAAAAACGCTTAAATTTAAATTTACCGATCTTTTCCAAAACTTTCTGCGGGCTTTCAATGCACTATTTCTGGGTTGATTTTAAACATTTTCGACCATTTTTGACATTTTCCCAAATTTACCGATCTTTTCCAAAACTTTCTGCGGGCTTTCAATGCACTATTCCTGGGTTGATTTTAAACATTTTTGACCATTTTTGACATTTTCCCAAATTTACCGATCTTTTCCAAATCTTTCTGCGGGCTTTCAATGCACTATTCCTGGGTTGATTTTAAACATTTTCGACCATTTTTGACATTTTCCCAAATTTACCGATCTTTTCCAAAACTTTCTGCGGGCTTTCAATGCACTATTTCTGGGTTGATTTTAACCATTTTCGACCATTTTTAACATTTTTCCAACTTTTTCCACATGTTCCAATGTACGCACTGGGCCGCTATGGAACCCGCAGAACTCTGCCACACTGTGGACATTTTTTTTTACTGCAATTAGGGTCAAATTGCCGGGTCAAAAGTGTCATTTCTTCGGGTAAATCACCCTCCTGGGCCCGGTTTTAATGTTTAAAAAGGTCAAATATTTGTATTAAATATATAATATTTGTATTTGATCGATGAGTGCTGATTTAAAACCAATTTTAGTGCATTTTGGGCACTTTTGAGAATGGTCGTATGTCGTCGTATTTGGTCGCGCCGACGTTTATGGCTGTCTTTTACCCAGGAAAATCACCTCCAGTGCCCGATATTCATGTCTGCACTTTGCCTGGGTTGACCCCAACCCAACCCCTAACTCTAACCCAAACCCAAACCCAAACCCATCTGTGGAGCCCTGTACGCCGCCTAGAGCTAAATAACGTTTTAAAAATTAAAAAAAAAAAAAAAAAAATTCTACCCCTGGTAGACCCAAAAAAAAATTCTAGCGCTGGTAGACCCAGAAAAAATTTCTGCGGTCTTTCGATGCACTATTCCTGGGTTGATTTTAAACATTTTCGACCATTTTTGACATTTTCCCAAATTTACCGATCTTTTCCTAAACTTTCTGCGGGCTTTCAATGCACTATTCCTGGGTTGATTTTAAACATTTTTGACCATTTTTGACATTTTCCCAAATTTACCGATCTTTTCCAAAACTTTCTGCGGGCTTTCAATGCACTATTCCTGGGTTGATTTTAAACATTTTTGACCATTTTTGACATTTTCCCAAATTTACCGATCTTTTCCAAAACTTTCTGCGGGCTTTCAATGCACTATTCCTGGGTTGATTTTAAACATTTTCGACCATTTTTGACATTTTCCCAAATATACCGATCTTTTCCAAAACTTTCTGCGGGCTTTCAATGCACTATTCCTGGGTTGATTTTAAACATTTTTGACCATTTTTGACATTTTCCCAAATTTACCGATCTTTTCCAAAACTTTCTGCGGGCTTTCAATGCACTATTCCTGGGTTGATTTTAAACATTTTCGACCATTTTTGACATTTTCCCAAATTTACCGATCTTTTCCAAAACTTTCTGCGGGCTTTCAATGCACTATTCCTGGGTTGATTTTAAACATTTTCGACCATTTTTGACATTTTCCCAAATTTACCGATCTTTTCCAAAACTTTCTGCGGGCTTTCAATGCACTATTCCTGGGTTGATTTTAAACATTTTCGACCATTTTTGACATTTTCCCAAATTTACCGATCTTTTCCAAAACTTTCTGCGGGCTTTCAATGCACTATTCCTGGGTTGATTTTAAACATTTTCGACCATTTTTGACATTTTCCCAAATTTACCGATCTTTTCCAAAACTTTCTGCGGGCTTTCAATGCAATATTCCTGGGTTGATTTTAAACATTTTCGACCATTTTTGACATTTTCCCAAATTTACCGATCTTTTCCAAAACTTTCTGCGGGCTTTCAATGCACTATTCCTGGGTTGATTTTAAACATTTTTGACCATTTTTGACATTTTCCCAAATTTACCGATCTTTTCCAAAACTTTCTGCGGGCTTTCAATGCACTATTCCTGGGTTGATTTTAAACATTTTCGACCATTTTTGACATTTTCCCAAATTTACCGATCTTTTCCAAAACTTTCTGCGGGCTTTCAATGCACTATTCCTGGGTTGATTTTAAACATTTTCGACCATTTTTGACATTTTCCCAAATTTACCGATCTTTTCCAAAACTTTCTGCGGGCTTTCAATGCACTATTCCTGGGTTGATTTTAAACATTTTTGACCATTTTTGACATTTTCCCAAATTTACCGATCTTTTCCAAAACTTTCTGCGGGCTTTCAATGCACTATTCCTGGGTTGATTTTAAACATTTTCGACCATTTTTGACATTTTCCCAAATTTACCGATCTTTTCCAAAACTTTCTGCGGGCTTTCGGTGCACTATTCCTGGGTTGATTTTAAACATTTTCGACCATTTTTGACATTTTCCCAAATTTACCGATCTTTTTCCAAAACTTTCTGCGGGCTTTCGATGCACTATTATCGACAGATACCAGGTTTCATCGTCGAGCTCCGTATATTTTTCGAGTTTCAGCACTTTTAAAATCGGCGGGGGTTCGCCCCGAGTCGATCCGAGAATAGTGCACCGTGAGCGGATTGGGTCGGCTGATGCCCCGCTGAATTTCTGAGCTCCAGAAATTTTTCTAAGTCCCTCCACACTTAGAAAAAAAACGCTTAAATTTAAGCGGATTTTTTCTAAGTCCCTCCACACTTAGAAAAAAAACGCTTAAATTTAAGCGGATTTTTTCTAAGTCCCTCCACACTTAGAAAAAAAACGCTTAAATTTAAGCGGATTTTTTCTAAGTCCCTCCACACTTAGAAAAAAAACGCTTAAATTTAAGCGGATTTTTTCTAAGTCCCTCCACACTTAGAAAAAAAACGCTTTAAATTTAAATTTACCGATCTTTTCCAAAACTTTCTGCGGGCTTTCAATGCACTATTCCTGGGTTGATTTTTAACATTTTCGACCATTTTTGACATTTTCCCAAATATACCGATCTTTTCCAAAACTTTCTGCGGGCTTTCAATGCACTATTCCTGGGTTGATTTTAAACATTTTTGACCATTTTTGACATTTTCCCAAATTTACCGATCTTTTCCAAAACTTTCTGCGGGCTTTCATTGCACTATTCCTGGGTTGATTTTAAACATTTTCGACCATTTTTGACATTTTCCCAAATTTACCGATCTTTTCCAAAACTTTCTGCGGGCTTTCAATGCACTATTCCTGGGTTGATTTTAAACATTTTCGACCATTTTTGACATTTTCCCAAATTTACCGATCTTTTCCAAAACTTTCTGCGGGCTTTCAATGCACTATTCCTGGGTTGATTTTAAACATTTT
Organism: Stigmatopora argus; assembly: GCF_051989625.1. Lineage (NCBI taxonomy): Eukaryota > Metazoa > Chordata > Actinopteri > Syngnathiformes > Syngnathidae > Stigmatopora > Stigmatopora argus. The sequence goes on from NW_027520043.1 coordinate 791,210, forward strand.
CGACCATTTTTGACATTTTCCCAAATTTACCGATCTTTTCCAAAACTTTCTGCGGGCTTTCAATGCACTATTCCTGGGTTGATTTTAAACATTTTCGACCATTTTTGACATTTTCCCAAATTTACCGATCTTTTCCAAAACTTTCTGCGGGCTTTCAATGCACTATTCCTGGGTTGATTTTAAACATTTTCGACCATTTTTGACATTTTCCCAAATTTACCGATCTTTTCCAAAACTTTCTGCGGGCTTTCAATGCACTATTTCTGGGTTGATTTTAACCATTTTCGACCATGTTTAACATTTTTCCAACTTTTTCCACATGTTCCAATGTACGCACTGGGCCGCTATGGAACCCGCAGAACTCTGCCACACTGTGGACATTTTTTTTTACTGCAATTAGGGTCAAATTGCCGGGTCAAAAGTGTCATTTCTTCGGGTAAATCACCCTCCTGGGCCCGGTTTTAATGTTTAAAAAGGTCAAATATTTGTATTAAATATATAATATTTGTATTTGATCGATGAGTGCTGATTTAAAACCAATTTTAGTGCATTTTGGGCACTTTTGAGAATGGTCGTATGTCGTCGTATTTGGTCGCGCCGACGTTTATGGCTGTCTTTTACCCAGGAAAATCACCTCCAGTGCCCGATATTCATGTCTGCACTTTGCCTGGGTTGACCCCAACCCAACCCCTAACTCTAACCCAAACCCAAACCCAAACCCATCTGTGGAGCCCTGTACGCCGCCTAGAGCTAAATAACGTTTTAAAAATTAAAAAAAAAAAAAAAAATTCTACCCCTGGTAGACCCAAAAAAAATTTCTAGCGCTGGTAGACCCAGAAAAAATTTCTGCGGTCTTTCGATGCACTATTCCTGGGTTAATTTTAAACATTTTCGACCATTTTTGACATTTTCCCAAATATACCGATCTTTTCCAAAACTTTCTGCGGGCTTTCAATGCACTATTCCTGGGTTGATTTTAAACATTTTTGACCATTTTTGACATTTTCCCAAATTTACCGATCTTTTCCAAAACTTTCTGCGGGCTTTCAATGCACTATTCCTGGGTTGATTTTAAACATTTTCGACCATTTTTGACATTTTCCCAAATTTACCGATCTTTTCCAAAACTTTCTGAGGGCTTTCAATGCACTATTCCTGGGTTGATTTTAAACATTTTCGACCATTTTTGACATTTTCCCAAATTTACCGATCTTTTCCAAAACTTTCTGCGGGCTTTCAATGCACTATTCCTGGGTTGATTTTAAACATTTTCGACCATTTTTGACATTTTCCCAAATTTACCGATCTTTTCCAAAACTTTCTGCGGGCTTTCAATGCACTATTCCTGGGTTGATTTTAAACATTTTCGACCATTTTTGACATTTTCCCAAATTTACCGATCTTTTCCAAAACTTTCTGCGGGCTTTCAATGCACTATTCCTGGGTTGATTTTAAACATTTTCGACCATTTTTGACATTTTCCCAAATTTACCGATCTTTTCCAAAACTTTCTGCGGGCTTTCAATGCACTATTCCTGGGTTGATTTTAAACATTTTCGACCATTTTTGACATTTTCCCAAATTTACCGATCTTTTCCAAAACTTTCTGCGGGCTTTCAATGCACTATTCCTGGGTTGATTTTAAACATTTTTGACCATTTTTGACATTTTCCCAAATTTACCGATCTTTTCCAAAACTTTCTGCGGGCTTTCAATGCACTATTCCTGGGTTGATTTTAAACATTTTCGACCATTTTTGACATTTTCCCAAATATACCGATCTTTTCCAAAACTTTCTGCGGGCTTTCAATGCACTATTCCTGGGTTGATTTTAAACATTTTTGACCATTTTTGACATTTTCCCAAATTTACCGATCTTTTCCAAAACTTTCTGCGGGCTTTCAATGCACTATTCCTGGGTTGATTTTAAACATTTTCGACCATTTTTGACATTTTCCCAAATTTACCGATCTTTTCCAAAACTTTCTGCGGGCTTTCAATGCACTATTCCTGGGTTGATTTTAAACATTTTCGACCATTTTTGACATTTTCCCAAATTTACCGATCTTTTCCAAAACTTTCTGCGGGCTTTCAATGCACTATTCCTGGGTTGATTTTAAACATTTTCGACCATTTTTGACATTTTCCCAAATATACCGATCTTTTCCAAAACTTTCTGCGGGCTTTCAATGCACTATTCCTGGGTTGATTTTAAACATTTTTGACCATTTTTGACATTTTCCCAAATTTACCGATCTTTTCCAAAACTTTCTGCGGGCTTTCAATGCACTATTCCTGGGTTGATTTTAAACATTTTCGACCATTTTTGACATTTTCCCAAATTTACCGATCTTTTCCAAAACTTTCTGCGGGCTTTCAATGCACTATTCCTGGGTTGATTTTAAACATTTTCGACCATTTTTGACATTTTCCCAAATTTACCGATCTTTTCCAAAACTTTCTGCGGGCTTTCAATGCACTATTCCTGGGTTGATTTTAAACATTTTCGACCATTTTTGACATTTTCCCAAATTTACCGATCTTTTCCAAAACTTTCTGCGGGCTTTCAATGCACTATTCCTGGGTTGATTTTAAACATTTTCGACCATTTTTGACATTTTCCCAAATTTACCGATCTTTTCCAAAACTTTCTGCGGGCTTTCAATGCACTATTCCTGGGTTGATTTTAAACATTTTCGACCATTTTTGACATTTTCCCAAATTTACCGATCTTTTCCAAAACTTTCTGCGGGCTTTCAATGCACTATTTCTGGGTTGATTTTAACCATTTTCGACCATGTTTAACATTTTTCCAACTTTTTCCACATGTTCCAATGTACGCACTGGGCCGCTATGGAACCCGCAGAACTCTGCCACACTGTGGACATTTTTTTTTACTGCAATTAGGGTCAAATTGCCGGGTCAAAAGTGTCATTTCTTCGGGTAAATCACCCTCCTGGGCCCGGTTTTAATGTTTAAAAAGGTCAAATATTTGTATTAAATATATAATATTTGTATTTGATCGATGAGTGCTGATTTAAAACCAATTTTAGTGCATTTTGGGCACTTTTGAGAATGGTCGTATGTCGTCGTATTTGGTCGCGCCGACGTTTATGGCTGTCTTTTACCCAGGAAAATCACCTCCAGTGCCCGATATTCATGTCTGCACTTTGCCTGGGTTGACCCCAACCCAACCCCTAACTCTAACCCAAACCCAAACCCAAACCCATCTGTGGAGCCCTGTACGCCGCCTAGAGCTAAATAACGTTTTAAAAATTAAAAAAAAAAAAAAAAAATCTACCCCTGGTAGACCCAAAAAAAATTTCTAGCGCTGGTAGACCCAGAAAAAATTTCTGCGGTCTTTCGATGCACTATTCCTGGGTTAATTTTAAACATTTTCGACCATTTTTGACATTTTCCCAAATATACCGATCTTTTCCAAAACTTTCTGCGGGCTTTCAATGCACTATTCCTGGGTTGATTTTAAACATTTTTGACCATTTTTGACATTTTCCCAAATTTACCGATCTTTTCCAAAACTTTCTGCGGGCTTTCAATGCACTATTCCTGGGTTGATTTTAAACATTTTTGACCATTTTTGACATTTTCCCAAATTTACCGATCTTTTCCAAAACTTTCTGCGGGCTTTCAATGCACTATTCCTGGGTTGATTTTAAACATTTTCGACCATTTTTGACATTTTCCCAAATTTACCGATCTTTTCCAAAACTTTCTGAGGGCTTTCAATGCACTATTCCTGGGTTGATTTTAAACATTTTCGACCATTTTTGACATTTTCCCAAATTTACCGATCTTTTCCAAAACTTTCTGCGGGCTTTCAATGCACTATTCCTGGGTTGATTTTAAACATTTTCGACCATTTTTGACATTTTCCCAAATTTACCGATCTTTTCCAAAACTTTCTGCGGGCTTTCAATGCACTATTCCTGGGTTGATTTTAAACATTTTCGACCATTTTTGACATTTTCCCAAATTTACCGATCTTTTCCAAAACTTTCTGCGGGCTTTCAATGCACTATTCCTGGGTTGATTTTAAACATTTTCGACCATTTTTGACATTTTCCCAAATTTACCGATCTTTTCCAAAACTTTCTGCGGGCTTTCAATGCACTATTCCTGGGTTGATTTTAAACATTTTCGACCATTTTTGACATTTTCCCAAATTTACCGATCTTTTCCAAAACTTTCTGCGGGCTTTCAATGCACTATTCCTGGGTTGATTTTAAACATTTTTGACCATTTTTGACATTTTCCCAAATTTACCGATCTTTTCCAAAACTTTCTGCGGGCTTTCAATGCACTATTCCTGGGTTGATTTTAAACATTTTCGACCATTTTTGACATTTTCCCAAATATACCGATCTTTTCCAAAACTTTCTGCGGGCTTTCAATGCACTATTCCTGGGTTGATTTTAAACATTTTTGACCATTTTTGACATTTTCCCAAATTTACCGATCTTTTCCAAAACTTTCTGCGGGCTTTCAATGCACTATTCCTGGGTTGATTTTAAACATTTTCGACCATTTTTGACATTTTCCCAAATTTACCGATCTTTTCCAAAACTTTCTGCGGGCTTTCAATGCACTATTCCTGGGTTGATTTTAAACATTTTCGACCATTTTTGACATTTTCCCAAATTTACCGATCTTTTCCAAAACTTTCTGCGGGCTTTCAATGCACTATTCCTGGGTTGATTTTAAACATTTTCGACCATTTTTGACATTTTCCCAAATATACCGATCTTTTCCAAAACTTTCTGCGGGCTTTCAATGCACTATTCCTGGGTTGATTTTAAACATTTTTGACCATTTTTGACATTTTCCCAAATTTACCGATCTTTTCCAAAACTTTCTGCGGGCTTTCAATGCACTATTCCTGGGTTGATTTTAAACATTTTCGACCATTTTTGACATTTTCCCAAATTTACCGATCTTTTCCAAAACTTTCTGCGGGCTTTCAATGCACTATTCCTGGGTTGATTTTAAACATTTTCGACCATTTTTGACATTTTCCCAAATTTACCGATCTTTTCCAAAACTTTCTGCGGGCTTTCAATGCACTATTCCTGGGTTGATTTTAAACATTTTCGACCATTTTTGACATTTTCCCAAATTTACCGATCTTTTCCAAAACTTTCTGCGGGCTTTCAATGCACTATTCCTGGGTTGATTTTAAACATTTTCGACCATTTTTGACATTTTCCCAAATTTACCGATCTTTTCCAAAACTTTCTGCGGGCTTTCAATGCACTATTCCTGGGTTGATTTTAAACATTTTCGACCATTTTTGACATTTTCCCAAATTTACCGATCTTTTCCAAAACTTTCTGCGGGCTTTCAATGCACTATTTCTGGGTTGATTTTAACCATTTTCGACCATGTTTAACATTTTTCCAACTTTTTCCACATGTTCCAATGTACGCACTGGGCCGCTATGGAACCCGCAGAACTCTGCCACACTGTGGACATTTTTTTTTACTGCAATTAGGGTCAAATTGCCGGGTCAAAAGTGTCATTTCTTCGGGTAAATCACCCTCCTGGGCCCGGTTTTAATGTTTAAAAAGGTCAAATATTTGTATTAAATATATAATATTTGTATTTGATCGATGAGTGCTGATTTAAAACCAATTTTAGTGCATTTTGGGCACTTTTGAGAATGGTCGTATGTCGTCGTATTTGGTCGCGCCGACGTTTATGGCTGTCTTTTACCCAGGAAAATCACCTCCAGTGCCCGATATTCATGTCTGCACTTTGCCTGGGTTGACCCCAACCCAACCCCTAACTCTAACCCAAACCCAAACCCAAACCCATCTGTGGAGCCCTGTACGCCGCCTAGAGCTAAATAACGTTTTAAAAATTAAAAAAAAAAAAAAAAAATCTACCCCTGGTAGACCCAAAAAAAATTTCTAGCGCTGGTAGACCCAGAAAAAATTTCTGCGGTCTTTCGATGCACTATTCCTGGGTTAATTTTAAACATTTTCGACCATTTTTGACATTTTCCCAAATATACCGATCTTTTCCAAAACTTTCTGCGGGCTTTCAATGCACTATTCCTGGGTTGATTTTAAACATTTTTGACCATTTTTGACATTTTCCCAAATTTACCGATCTTTTCCAAAACTTTCTGCGGGCTTTCAATGCACTATTCCTGGGTTGATTTTAAACATTTTCGACCATTTTTGACATTTTCCCAAATTTACCGATCTTTTCCAAAACTTTCTGAGGGCTTTCAATGCACTATTCCTGGGTTGATTTTAAACATTTTCGACCATTTTTGACATTTTCCCAAATTTACCGATCTTTTCCAAAACTTTCTGCGGGCTTTCAATGCACTATTCCTGGGTTGATTTTAAACATTTTCGACCATTTTTGACATTTTCCCAAATTTACCGATCTTTTCCAAAACTTTCTGCGGGCTTTCAATGCACTATTCCTGGGTTGATTTTAAACATTTTCGACCATTTTTGACATTTTCCCAAATTTACCGATCTTTTCCAAAACTTTCTGCGGGCTTTCAATGCACTATTCCTGGGTTGATTTTAAACATTTTCGACCATTTTTGACATTTTCCCAAATTTACCGATCTTTTCCAAAACTTTCTGCGGGCTTTCAATGCACTATTCCTGGGTTGATTTTAAACATTTTCGACCATTTTTGACATTTTCCCAAATTTACCGATCTTTTCCAAAACTTTCTGCGGGCTTTCAATGCACTATTCCTGGGTTGATTTTAAACATTTTCGACCATTTTTGACATTTTCCCAAATTTACCGATCTTTTCCAAAACTTTCTGCGGGCTTTCAATGCACTATTCCTGGGTTGATTTTAAACATTTTCGACCATTTTTGACATTTTCCCAAATATACCGATCTTTTCCAAAACTTTCTGCGGGCTTTCAATGCACTATTCCTGGGTTGATTTTAAACATTTTTGACCATTTTTGACATTTTCCCAAATTTACCGATCTTTTCCAAAACTTTCTGCGGGCTTTCAATGCACTATTCCTGGGTTGATTTTAAACATTTTCGACCATTTTTGACATTTTCCCAAATTTACCGATCTTTTCCAAAACTTTCTGCGGGCTTTCAATGCACTATTCCTGGGTTGATTTTAAACATTTTCGACCATTTTTGACATTTTCCCAAATTTACCGATCTTTTCCAAAACTTTCTGCGGGCTTTCAATGCACTATTCCTGGGTTGATTTTAAACATTTTCGACCATTTTTGACATTTTCCCAAATTTACCGATCTTTTCCAAAACTTTCTGCGGGCTTTCAATGCACTATTCCTGGGTTGATTTTAAACATTTTCGACCATTTTTGACATTTTCCCAAATTTACCGATCTTTTCCAAAACTTTCTGCGGGCTTTCAATGCACTATTCCTGGGTTGATTTTAAACATTTTCGACCATTTTTGACATTTTCCCAAATTTACCGATCTTTTCCAAAACTTTCTGCGGGCTTTCAATGCACTATTCCTGGGTTGATTTTAAACATTTTCGACCATTTTTGACATTTTCCCAAATTTACCGATCTTTTCCAAAACTTTCTGCGGGCTTTCAATGCACTATTCCTGGGTTGATTTTAAACATTTTTGACCATTTTTGACATTTTCCCAAATTTACCGATCTTTTCCAAAACTTTCTGCGGGCTTTCAATGCACTATTCCTGGGTTGATTTTAAACATTTTCGACCATTTTTGACATTTTCCCAAATATACCGATCTTTTCCAAAACTTTCTGCGGGCTTTCAATGCACTATTCCTGGGTTGATTTTAAACATTTTTGACCATTTTTGACATTTTCCCAAATTTACCGATCTTTTCCAAAACTTTCTGCGGGCTTTCAATGCACTATTCCTGGGTTGATTTTAAACATTTTCGACCATTTTTGACATTTTCCCAAATTTACCGATCTTTTCCAAAACTTTCTGCGGGCTTTCAATGCACTATTCCTGGGTTGATTTTAAACATTTTCGACCATTTTTGACATTTTCCCAAATTTACCGATCTTTTCCAAAACTTTCTGCGGGCTTTCAATGCACTATTCCTGGGTTGATTTTTAACATTTTCGACCATTTTTGACATTTTCCCAAATATACCGATCTTTTCCAAAACTTTCTGCGGGCTTTCAATGCACTATTCCTGGGTTGATTTTAAACATTTTTGACCATTTTTGACATTTTCCCAAATTTACCGATCTTTTCCAAAACTTTCTGCGGGCTTTCAATGCACTATTCCTGGGTTGATTTTAAACATTTTCGACCATTTTTGACATTTTCCCAAATTTACCGATCTTTTCCAAAACTTTCTGCGGGCTTTCAATGCACTATTCCTGGGTTGATTTTAAACATTTTCGACCATTTTTGACATTTTCCCAAATTTACCGATCTTTTCCAAAACTTTCTGCGGGCTTTCAATGCACTATTCCTGGGTTGATTTTAAACATTTTCGACCATTTTTGACATTTTCCCAAATTTACCGATCTTTTCCAAAACTTTCTGCGGGCTTTCAATGCACTATTCCTGGGTTGATTTTAAACATTTTCGACCATTTTTGACATTTTCCCAAATTTACCGATCTTTTCCAAAACTTTCTGCGGGCTTTCAATGCACTATTCCTGGGTTGATTTTAAACATTTTCGACCATTTTTGACATTTTCCCAAATTTACCGATCTTTTCCAAAACTTTCTGCGGGCTTTCAATGCACTATTTCTGGGTTGATTTTAACCATTTTCGACCATGTTTAACATTTTTCCAACTTTTTCCACATGTTCCAATGTACGCACTGGGCCGCTATGGAACCCGCAGAACTCTGCCACACTGTGGACATTTTTTTTTACTGCAATTAGGGTCAAATTGCCGGGTCAAAAGTGTCATTTCTTCGGGTAAATCACCCTCCTGGGCCCGGTTTTAATGTTTAAAAAGGTCAAATATTTGTATTAAATATATAATATTTGTATTTGATCGATGAGTGCTGATTTAAAACCAATTTTAGTGCATTTTGGGCACTTTTGAGAATGGTCGTATGTCGTCGTATTTGGTCGCGCCGACGTTTATGGCTGTCTTTTACCCAGGAAAATCACCTCCAGTGCCCGATATTCATGTCTGCACTTTGCCTGGGTTGACCCCAACCCAACCCCTAACTCTAACCCAAACCCAAACCCAAACCCATCTGTGGAGCCCTGTACGCCGCCTAGAGCTAAATAACGTTTTAAAAATTAAAAAAAAAAAAAAAAAAATTCTACCCCTGGTAGACCCAAAAAAAATTTCTAGCGCTGGTAGACCCAGAAAAAATTTCTGCGGTCTTTCGATGCACTATTCCTGGGTTGATTTTAAACATTTTCGACCATTTTTGACATTTTCCCAAATTTACCGATCTTTTCCTAAACTTTCTGCGGGCTTTCAATGCACTATTCCTGGGTTGATTTTAAACATTTTTGACCATTTTTGACATTTTCCCAAATTTACCGATCTTTTCCAAAACTTTCTGCGGGCTTTCAATGCACTATTCCTGGGTTGATTTTAAACATTTTCGACCATTTTTGACATTTTCCCAAATATACCGATCTTTTCCAAAACTTTCTGCGGGCTTTCAATGCACTATTCCTGGGTTGATTTTAAACATTTTTGACCATTTTTGACATTTTCCCAAATTTACCGATCTTTTCCAAAACTTTCTGCGGGCTTTCAATGCACTATTCCTGGGTTGATTTTAAACATTTTCGACCATTTTTGACATTTTCCCAAATTTACCGATCTTTTCCAAAACTTTCTGCGGGCTTTCAATGCACTATTCCTGGGTTGATTTTAAACATTTTCGACCATTTTTGACATTTTCCCAAATTTACCGATCTTTTCCAAAACTTTCTGCGGGCTTTCAATGCACTATTCCTGGGTTGATTTTAAACATTTTCGACCATTTTTGACATTTTCCCAAATTTACCGATCTTTTCCAAAACTTTCTGCGGGCTTTCAATGCACTATTCCTGGGTTGATTTTAAACATTTTCGACCATTTTTGACATTTTCCCAAATTTACCGATCTTTTCCAAAACTTTCTGCGGGCTTTCAATGCAATATTCCTGGGTTGATTTTAAACATTTTCGACCATTTTTGACATTTTCCCAAATTTACCGATCTTTTCCAAAACTTTCTGCGGGCTTTCAATGCACTATTCCTGGGTTGATTTTAAACATTTTTGACCATTTTTGACATTTTCCCAAATTTACCGATCTTTTCCAAAACTTTCTGCGGGCTTTCAATGCACTATTCCTGGGTTGATTTTAAACATTTTCGACCATTTTTGACATTTTCCCAAATTTACCGATCTTTTCCAAAACTTTCTGCGGGCTTTCAATGCACTATTCCTGGGTTGATTTTAAACATTTTCGACCATTTTTGACATTTTCCCAAATTTACCGATCTTTTCCAAAACTTTCTGCGGGCTTTCAATGCACTATTCCTGGGTTGATTTTAAACATTTTTGACCATTTTTGACATTTTCCCAAATTTACCGATCTTTTCCAAAACTTTCTGCGGGCTTTCAATGCACTATTCCTGGGTTGATTTTAAACATTTTCGACCATTTTTGACATTTTCCCAAATTTACCGATCTTTTCCAAAACTTTCTGCGGGCTTTCGGTGCACTATTCCTGGGTTGATTTTAAACATTTTCGACCATTTTTGACATTTTCCCAAATTTACCGATCTTTTTCCAAAACTTTCTGCGGGCTTTCGATGCACTATTATCGACAGATACCAGGTTTCATCGTCGAGCTCCGTATATTTTTCGAGTTTCAGCACTTTTAAAATCGGCGGGGGTTCGCCCCGAGTCGATCCGAGAATAGTGCACCGTGAGCGGATTGGGTCGGCTGATGCCCCGCTGAATTTCTGAGCTCCAGAAATTTTTCTAAGTCCCTCCACACTTAGAAAAAAAACGCTTAAATTTAAGCGGATTTTTTCTAAGTCCCTCCACACTTAGAAAAAAAACGCTTAAATTTAAATTTACCGATCTTTTCCAAAACTTTCTGCGGGCTTTCGGTGCACTATTCCTGGGTTAATTTTAAACATTTTCGACCATTTTTGACATTTTCCCAAATTTACCGATCTTTTCCAAAACTTTCTGCGGGCTTTCAATGCACTATTTCTGGGTTGATTTTAAACATTTTCGACCATTTTTGACATTTTCCCAAATTTACCGATCTTTTCCAAAACTTTCTGCGGGCTTTCAATGCACTATTCCTGGGTTGATTTTAAACATTTTTGACCATTTTTGACATTTTCCCAAATTTACCGATCTTTTCCAAATCTTTCTGCGGGCTTTCAATGCACTATTCCTGGGTTGATTTTAAACATTTTCGACCATTTTTGACATTTTCCCAAATTTACCGATCTTTTCCAAAACTTTCTGCGGGCTTTCAATGCACTATTTCTGGGTTGATTTTAACCATTTTCGACCATTTTTAACATTTTTCCAACTTTTTCCACATGTTCCAATGTACGCACTGGGCCGCTATGGAACCCGCAGAACTCTGCCACACTGTGGACATTTTTTTTTACTGCAATTAGGGTCAAATTGCCGGGTCAAAAGTGTCATTTCTTCGGGTAAATCACCCTCCTGGGCCCGGTTTTAATGTTTAAAAAGGTCAAATATTTGTATTAAATATATAATATTTGTATTTGATCGATGAGTGCTGATTTAAAACCAATTTTAGTGCATTTTGGGCACTTTTGAGAATGGTCGTATGTCGTCGTATTTGGTCGCGCCGACGTTTATGGCTGTCTTTTACCCAGGAAAATCACCTCCAGTGCCCGATATTCATGTCTGCACTTTGCCTGGGTTGATTTTAAACATTTTCGACCATTTTTGACATTTTCCCAAATTTACCGATCTTTTCCAAAACTTTCTGCGGGCTTTCAATGCACTATTCCTGGGTTGATTTTAAACATTTTCGACCATTTTTGACATTTTCCCAAATTTACCGATCTTTTCCAAAACTTTCTGCGGGCTTTCAATGCACTATTCCTGGGTTGATTTTAAACATTTTCGACCATTTTTGACATTTTCCCAAATATACCGATCTTTTCCAAAACTTTCTGCGGGCTTTCAATGCACTATTCCTGGGTTGATTTTAAACATTTTTGACCATTTTTGACATTTTCCCAAATTTACCGATCTTTTCCAAAACTTTCTGCGGGCTTTCAATGCACTATTCCTGGGTTGATTTTAAACATTTTCGACCATTTTTGACATTTTCCCAAATTTACCGATCTTTTCCAAAACTTTCTGCGGGCTTTCAATGCACTATTCCTGGGTTGATTTTAAACATTTTCGACCATTTTTGACATTTTCCCAAATTTACCGATCTTTTCCAAAACTTTCTGCGGGCTTTCAATGCACTATTCCTGGGTTGATTTTAAACATTTTCGACCATTTTTGACATTTTCCCAAATTTACCGATCTTTTCCAAAACTTTCTGCGGGCTTTCAATGCACTATTCCTGGGTTGATTTTAAACATTTTCGACCATTTTTGACATTTTCCCAAATTTACCGATCTTTTCCAAAACTTTCTGCGGGCTTTCAATGCACTATTCCTGGGTTGATTTTAAACATTTTCGACCATTTTTGACATTTTCCCAAATTTACCGATCTTTTCCAAAACTTTCTGCGGGCTTTCAATGCACTATTCCTGGGTTGATTTTAAACATTTTCGACCATTTTTGACATTTTCCCAAATTTACCGATCTTTTCCAAAACTTTCTGCGGGCTTTCAATGCACTATTCCTGGGTTGATTTTAAACATTTTTGACCATTTTTGACATTTTCCCAAATTTACCGATCTTTTCCAAAACTTTCTGCGGGCTTTCAATGCACTATTCCTGGGTTGATTTTAAACATTTTCGACCATTTTTGACATTTTCCCAAATATACCGATCTTTTCCAAAACTTTCTGCGGGCTTTCAATGCACTATTCCTGGGTTGATTTTAAACATTTTTGACCATTTTTGACATTTTCCCAAATTTACCGATCTTTTCCAAAACTTTCTGCGGGCTTTCAATGCACTATTCCTGGGTTGATTTTAAACATTTTCGACCATTTTTGACATTTTCCCAAATTTACCGATCTTTTCCAAAACTTTCTGCGGGCTTTCAATGCACTATTCCTGGGTTGATTTTAAACATTTTCGACCATTTTTGACATTTTCCCAAATTTACCGATCTTTTCCAAAACTTTCTGCGGGCTTTCAATGCACTATTCCTGGGTTGATTTTTAACATTTTCGACCATTTTTGACATTTTCCCAAATATACCGATCTTTTCCAAAACTTTCTGCGGGCTTTCAATGCACTATTCCTGGGTTGATTTTAAACATTTTTGACCATTTTTGACATTTTCCCAAATTTACCGATCTTTTCCAAAACTTTCTGCGGGCTTTCAATGCACTATTCCTGGGTTGATTTTAAACATTTTCGACCATTTTTGACATTTTCCCAAATTTACCGATCTTTTCCAAAACTTTCTGCGGGCTTTCAATGCACTATTCCTGGGTTGATTTTAAACATTTTCGACCATTTTTGACATTTTCCCAAATTTACCGATCTTTTCCAAAACTTTCTGCGGGCTTTCAATGCACTATTCCTGGGTTGATTTTAAACATTTTCGACCATTTTTGACATTTTCCCAAATTTACCGATCTTTTCCAAAACTTTCTGCGGGCTTTCAATGCACTATTCCTGGGTTGATTTTAAACATTTTCGACCATTTTTGACATTTTCCCAAATTTACCGATCTTTTCCAAAACTTTCTGCGGGCTTTCAATGCACTATTCCTGGGTTGATTTTAAACATTTTCGACCATTTTTGACATTTTCCCAAATTTACCGATCTTTTCCAAAACTTTCTGCGGGCTTTCAATGCACTATTTCTGGGTTGATTTTAACCATTTTCGACCATGTTTAACATTTTTCCAACTTTTTCCACATGTTCCAATGTACGCACTGGGCCGCTATGGAACCCGCAGAACTCTGCCACACTGTGGACATTTTTTTTTACTGCAATTAGGGTCAAATTGCCGGGTCAAAAGTGTCATTTCTTCGGGTAAATCACCCTCCTGGGCCCGGTTTTAATGTTTAAAAAGGTCAAATATTTGTATTAAATATATAATATTTGTATTTGATCGATGAGTGCTGATTTAAAACCAATTTTAGTGCATTTTGGGCACTTTTGAGAATGGTCGTATGTCGTCGTATTTGGTCGCGCCGACGTTTATGGCTGTCTTTTACCCAGGAAAATCACCTCCAGTGCCCGATATTCATGTCTGCACTTTGCCTGGGTTGACCCCAACCCAACCCCTAACTCTAACCCAAACCCAAACCCAAACCCATCTGTGGAGCCCTGTACGCCGCCTAGAGCTAAATAACGTTTTAAAAATTAAAAAAAAAAAAAAAAAAATTCTACCCCTGGTAGACCCAAAAAAAATTTCTAGCGCTGGTAGACCCAGAAAAAATTTCTGCGGTCTTTCGATGCACTATTCCTGGGTTGATTTTAAACATTTTCGACCATTTTTGACATTTTCCCAAATTTACCGATCTTTTCCTAAACTTTCTGCGGGCTTTCAATGCACTATTCCTGGGTTGATTTTAAACATTTTTGACCATTTTTGACATTTTCCCAAATTTACCGATCTTTTCCAAAACTTTCTGCGGGCTTTCAATGCACTATTCCTGGGTTGATTTTAAACATTTTCGACCATTTTTGACATTTTCCCAAATATACCGATCTTTTCCAAAACTTTCTGCGGGCTTTCAATGCACTATTCCTGGGTTGATTTTAAACATTTTTGACCATTTTTGACATTTTCCCAAATTTACCGATCTTTTCCAAAACTTTCTGCGGGCTTTCAATGCACTATTCCTGGGTTGATTTTAAACATTTTCGACCATTTTTGACATTTTCCCAAATTTACCGATCTTTTCCAAAACTTTCTGCGGGCTTTCAATGCACTATTCCTGGGTTGATTTTAAACATTTTCGACCATTTTTGACATTTTCCCAAATTTACCGATCTTTTCCAAAACTTTCTGCGGGCTTTCAATGCACTATTCCTGGGTTGATTTTAAACATTTTCGACCATTTTTGACATTTTCCCAAATTTACCGATCTTTTCCAAAACTTTCTGCGGGCTTTCAATGCACTATTCCTGGGTTGATTTTAAACATTTTCGACCATTTTTGACATTTTCCCAAATTTACCGATCTTTTCCAAAACTTTCTGCGGGCTTTCAATGCAATATTCCTGGGTTGATTTTAAACATTTTCGACCATTTTTGACATTTTCCCAAATTTACCGATCTTTTCCAAAACTTTCTGCGGGCTTTCAATGCACTATTCCTGGGTTGATTTTAAACATTTTTGACCATTTTTGACATTTTCCCAAATTTACCGATCTTTTCCAAAACTTTCTGCGGGCTTTCAATGCACTATTCCTGGGTTGATTTTAAACATTTTCGACCATTTTTGACATTTTCCCAAATTTACCGATCTTTTCCAAAACTTTCTGCGGGCTTTCAATGCACTATTCCTGGGTTGATTTTAAACATTTTCGACCATTTTTGACATTTTCCCAAATTTACCGATCTTTTCCAAAACTTTCTGCGGGCTTTCAATGCACTATTCCTGGGTTGATTTTAAACATTTTTGACCATTTTTGACATTTTCCCAAATTTACCGATCTTTTCCAAAACTTTCTGCGGGCTTTCAATGCACTATTCCTGGGTTGATTTTAAACATTTTCGACCATTTTTGACATTTTCCCAAATTTACCGATCTTTTCCAAAACTTTCTGCGGGCTTTCGGTGCACTATTCCTGGGTTGATTTTAAACATTTTCGACCATTTTTGACATTTTCCCAAATTTACCGATCTTTTTCCAAAACTTTCTGCGGGCTTTCGATGCACTATTATCGACAGATACCAGGTTTCATCGTCGAGCTCCGTATATTTTTCGAGTTTCAGCACTTTTAAAATCGGCGGGGGTTCGCCCCGAGTCGATCCGAGAATAGTGCACCGTGAGCGGATTGGGTCGGCTGATGCCCCGCTGAATTTCTGAGCTCCAGAAATTTTTCTAAGTCCCTCCACACTTAGAAAAAAAACGCTTAAATTTAAGCGGATTTTTTCTAAGTCCCTCCACACTTAGAAAAAAAACGCTTAAATTTAAATTTACCGATCTTTTCCAAAACTTTCTGCGGGCTTTCGGTGCACTATTCCTGGGTTAATTTTAAACATTTTCGACCATTTTTGACATTTTCCCAAATTTACCGATCTTTTCCAAAACTTTCTGCGGGCTTTCAATGCACTATTTCTGGGTTGATTTTAAACATTTTCGACCATTTTTGACATTTTCCCAAATTTACCGATCTTTTCCAAAACTTTCTGCGGGCTTTCAATGCACTATTCCTGGGTTGATTTTAAACATTTTTGACCATTTTTGACATTTTCCCAAATTTACCGATCTTTTCCAAATCTTTCTGCGGGCTTTCAATGCACTATTCCTGGGTTGATTTTAAACATTTTCGACCATTTTTGACATTTTCCCAAATTTACCGATCTTTTCCAAAACTTTCTGCGGGCTTTCAATGCACTATTTCTGGGTTGATTTTAACCATTTTCGACCATTTTTAACATTTTTCCAACTTTTTCCACATGTTCCAATGTACGCACTGGGCCGCTATGGAACCCGCAGAACTCTGCCACACTGTGGACATTTTTTTTTACTGCAATTAGGGTCAAATTGCCGGGTCAAAAGTGTCATTTCTTCGGGTAAATCACCCTCCTGGGCCCGGTTTTAATGTTTAAAAAGGTCAAATATTTGTATTAAATATATAATATTTGTATTTGATCGATGAGTGCTGATTTAAAACCAATTTTAGTGCATTTTGGGCACTTTTGAGAATGGTCGTATGTCGTCGTATTTGGTCGCGCCGACGTTTATGGCTGTCTTTTACCCAGGAAAATCACCTCCAGTGCCCGATATTCATGTCTGCACTTTGCCTGGGTTGACCCCAACCCAACCCCTAACTCTAACCCAAACCCAAACCCAAACCCATCTGTGGAGCCCTGTACGCCGCCTAGAGCTAAATAACGTTTTAAAAATTAAAAAAAAAAAAAAAAAATTCTACCCCTGGTAGACCCAAAAAAAAATTCTAGCGCTGGTAGACCCAGAAAAAATTTCTGCGGTCTTTCGATGCACTATTCCTGGGTTGATTTTAAACATTTTCGACCATTTTTGACATTTTCCCAAATTTACCGATCTTTTCCTAAACTTTCTGCGGGCTTTCAATGCACTATTCCTGGGTTGATTTTAAACATTTTTGACCATTTTTGACATTTTCCCAAATTTACCGATCTTTTCCAAAACTTTCTGCGGGCTTTCAATGCACTATTCCTGGGTTGATTTTAAACATTTTTGACCATTTTTGACATTTTCCCAAATTTACCGATCTTTTCCAAAACTTTCTGCGGGCTTTCAATGCACTATTCCTGGGTTGATTTTAAACATTTTCGACCATTTTTGACATTTTCCCAAATATACCGATCTTTTCCAAAACTTTCTGCGGGCTTTCAATGCACTATTCCTGGGTTGATTTTAAACATTTTTGACCATTTTTGACATTTTCCCAAATTTACCGATCTTTTCCAAAACTTTCTGCGGGCTTTCAATGCACTATTCCTGGGTTGATTTTAAACATTTTCGACCATTTTTGACATTTTCCCAAATTTACCGATCTTTTCCAAAACTTTCTGCGGGCTTTCAATGCACTATTCCTGGGTTGATTTTAAACATTTTCGACCATTTTTGACATTTTCCCAAATTTACCGATCTTTTCCAAAACTTTCTGCGGGCTTTCAATGCACTATTCCTGGGTTGATTTTAAACATTTTCGACCATTTTTGACATTTTCCCAAATTTACCGATCTTTTCCAAAACTTTCTGCGGGCTTTCAATGCACTATTCCTGGGTTGATTTTAAACATTTTCGACCATTTTTGACATTTTCCCAAATTTACCGATCTTTTCCAAAACTTTCTGCGGGCTTTCAATGCACTATTCCTGGGTTGATTTTAAACATTTTCGACCATTTTTGACATTTTCCCAAATTTACCGATCTTTTCCAAAACTTTCTGCGGGCTTTCAATGCACTATTCCTGGGTTGATTTTAAACATTTTCGACCATTTTTGACATTTTCCCAAATTTACCGATCTTTTCCAAAACTTTCTGCGGGCTTTCAATGCACTATTTCTGGGTTGATTTTAACCATTTTCGACCATGTTTAACATTTTTCCAACTTTTTCCACATGTTCCAATGTACGCACTGGGCCGCTATGGAACCCGCAGAACTCTGCCACACTGTGGACATTTTTTTTACTGCAATTAGGGTCAAATTGCCGGGTCAAAAGTGTCATTTCTTCGGGTAAATCACCCTCCTGGGCCCGGTTTTAATGTTTAAAAAGGTCAAATATTTGTATTAAATATATAATATTTGTATTTGATCGATGAGTGCTGATTTAAAACCAATTTTAGTGCATTTTGGGCACTTTTGAGAATGGTCGTATGTCGTCGTATTTGGTCGCGCCGACGTTTATGGCTGTCTTTTACCCAGGAAAATCACCTCCAGTGCCCGATATTCATGTCTGCACTTTGCCTGGGTTGACCCCAACCCAACCCCTAACTCTAACCCAAACCCAAACCCAAACCCATCTGTGGAGCCCTGTACGCTGCCTAGAGCTAAATAACGTTTTAAAAATTAAAAAAAAAAAAAAAAATTCTACCCCTGGTAGACCCAAAAAAAATTTCTAGCGCTGGTAGACCCAGAAAAAATTTCTGCGGTCTTTCGATGCACTATTCCTGGGTTGATTTTAAACATTTTCGACCATTTTTGACATTTTCCCAAATTTACCGATCTTTTCCTAAACTTTCTGCGGGCTTTCAATGCACTATTCCTGGGTTGATTTTAAACATTTTCGACCATTTTTGACATTTTCCCAAATTTACCGATCTTTTCCAAAACTTTCTGCGGGCTTTCAATGCAATATTCCTGGGTTGATTTTAAACATTTTCGACCATTTTTGACATTTTCCCAAATTTACCGATCTTTTCCAAAACTTTCTGCGGGCTTTCAATGCACTATTCCTGGGTTGATTTTAAACATTTTTGACCATTTTTGACATTTTCCCAAATTTACCGATCTTTTCCAAAACTTTCTGCGGGCTTTCAATGCACTATTCCTGGGTTGATTTTAAACATTTTCGACCATTTTTGACATTTTCCCAAATTTACCGATCTTTTCCAAAACTTTCTGCGGGCTTTCAATGCACTATTCCTGGGTTGATTTTAAACATTTTCGACCATTTTTGACATTTTCCCAAATTTACCGATCTTTTCCAAAACTTTCTGCGGGCTTTCAATGCACTATTCCTGGGTTGATTTTAAACATTTTTGACCATTTTTGACATTTTCCCAAATTTACCGATCTTTTCCAAAACTTTCTGCGGGCTTTCAATGCACTATTCCTGGGTTGATTTTAAACATTTTCGACCATTTTTGACATTTTCCCAAATTTACCGATCTTTTCCAAAACTTTCTGCGGGCTTTCGGTGCACTATTCCTGGGTTGATTTTAAACATTTTCGACCATTTTTGACATTTTCCCAAATTTACCGATCTTTTTCCAAAACTTTCTGCGGGCTTTCGATGCACTATTATCGACAGATACCAGGTTTCATCGTCGAGCTCCGTATATTTTTCGAGTTTCAGCACTTTTAAAATCGGCGGGGGTTCGCCCCGAGTCGATCCGAGAATAGTGCACCGTGAGCGGATTGGGTCGGCTGATGCCCCGCTGAATTTCTGAGCTCCAGAAATTTTTCTAAGTCCCTCCACACTTAGAAAAAAAACGCTTAAATTTAAGCGGATTTTTTCTAAGTCCCTCCACACTTAGAAAAAAAACGCTTAAATTTAAATTTACCGATCTTTTCCAAAACTTTCTGCGGGCTTTCGGTGCACTATTCCTGGGTTAATTTTAAACATTTTCGACCATTTTTGACATTTTCCCAAATTTACCGATCTTTTCCAAAACTTTCTGCGGGCTTTCAATGCACTATTTCTGGGTTGATTTTAAACATTTTCGACCATTTTTGACATTTTCCCAAATTTACCGATCTTTTCCAAAACTTTCTGCGGGCTTTCAATGCACTATTCCTGGGTTGATTTTAAACATTTTTGACCATTTTTGACATTTTCCCAAATTTACCGATCTTTTCCAAATCTTTCTGCGGGCTTTCAATGCACTATTCCTGGGTTGATTTTAAACATTTTCGACCATTTTTGACATTTTCCCAAATTTACCGATCTTTTCCAAAACTTTCTGCGGGCTTTCAATGCACTATTTCTGGGTTGATTTTAACCATTTTCGACCATTTTTAACATTTTTCCAACTTTTTCCACATGTTCCAATGTACGCACTGGGCCGCTATGGAACCCGCAGAACTCTGCCACACTGTGGACATTTTTTTTTACTGCAATTAGGGTCAAATTGCCGGGTCAAAAGTGTCATTTCTTCGGGTAAATCACCCTCCTGGGCCCGGTTTTAATGTTTAAAAAGGTCAAATATTTGTATTAAATATATAATATTTGTATTTGATCGATGAGTGCTGATTTAAAACCAATTTTAGTGCATTTTGGGCACTTTTGAGAATGGTCGTATGTCGTCGTATTTGGTCGCGCCGACGTTTATGGCTGTCTTTTACCCAGGAAAATCACCTCCAGTGCCCGATATTCATGTCTGCACTTTGCCTGGGTTGACCCCAACCCAACCCCTAACTCTAACCCAAACCCAAACCCAAACCCATCTGTGGAGCCCTGTACGCCGCCTAGAGCTAAATAACGTTTTAAAAATTAAAAAAAAAAAAAAAAAAATTCTACCCCTGGTAGACCCAAAAAAAAATTCTAGCGCTGGTAGACCCAGAAAAAATTTCTGCGGTCTTTCGATGCACTATTCCTGGGTTGATTTTAAACATTTTCGACCATTTTTGACATTTTCCCAAATTTACCGATCTTTTCCTAAACTTTCTGCGGGCTTTCAATGCACTATTCCTGGGTTGATTTTAAACATTTTTGACCATTTTTGACATTTTCCCAAATTTACCGATCTTTTCCAAAACTTTCTGCGGGCTTTCAATGCACTATTCCTGGGTTGATTTTAAACATTTTTGACCATTTTTGACATTTTCCCAAATTTACCGATCTTTTCCAAAACTTTCTGCGGGCTTTCAATGCACTATTCCTGGGTTGATTTTAAACATTTTCGACCATTTTTGACATTTTCCCAAATATACCGATCTTTTCCAAAACTTTCTGCGGGCTTTCAATGCACTATTCCTGGGTTGATTTTAAACATTTTTGACCATTTTTGACATTTTCCCAAATTTACCGATCTTTTCCAAAACTTTCTGCGGGCTTTCAATGCACTATTCCTGGGTTGATTTTAAACATTTTCGACCATTTTTGACATTTTCCCAAATTTACCGATCTTTTCCAAAACTTTCTGCGGGCTTTCAATGCACTATTCCTGGGTTGATTTTAAACATTTTCGACCATTTTTGACATTTTCCCAAATTTACCGATCTTTTCCAAAACTTTCTGCGGGCTTTCAATGCACTATTCCTGGGTTGATTTTAAACATTTTCGACCATTTTTGACATTTTCCCAAATTTACCGATCTTTTCCAAAACTTTCTGCGGGCTTTCAATGCACTATTCCTGGGTTGATTTTAAACATTTTCGACCATTTTTGACATTTTCCCAAATTTACCGATCTTTTCCAAAACTTTCTGCGGGCTTTCAATGCAATATTCCTGGGTTGATTTTAAACATTTTCGACCATTTTTGACATTTTCCCAAATTTACCGCTCTTTTCCAAAACTTTCTGCGGGCTTTCAATGCACTATTCCTGGGTTGATTTTAAACATTTTTGACCATTTTTGACATTTTCCCAAATTTACCGATCTTTTCCAAAACTTTCTGCGGGCTTTCAATGCACTATTCCTGGGTTGATTTTAAACATTTTCGACCATTTTTGACATTTTCCCAAATTTACCGATCTTTTCCAAAACTTTCTGCGGGCTTTCAATGCACTATTCCTGGGTTGATTTTAAACATTTTCGACCATTTTTGACATTTTCCCAAATTTACCGATCTTTTCCAAAACTTTCTGCGGGCTTTCAATG
Source organism: Stigmatopora argus (assembly GCF_051989625.1). NCBI lineage: Eukaryota > Metazoa > Chordata > Actinopteri > Syngnathiformes > Syngnathidae > Stigmatopora > Stigmatopora argus. Next base: position 813,508 of record NW_027520043.1, read on the forward strand.
CACTATTCCTGGGTTGATTTTAAACATTTTTGACCATTTTTGACATTTTCCCAAATTTACCGATCTTTTCCAAAACTTTCTGCGGGCTTTCAATGCACTATTCCTGGGTTGATTTTAAACATTTTCGACCATTTTTGACATTTTCCCAAATTTACCGATCTTTTCCAAAACTTTCTGCGGGCTTTCGGTGCACTATTCCTGGGTTGATTTTAAACATTTTCGACCATTTTTGACATTTTCCCAAATTTACCGATCTTTTTCCAAAACTTTCTGCGGGCTTTCGATGCACTATTATCGACAGATACCAGGTTTCATCGTCGAGCTCCGTATATTTTTCGAGTTTCAGCACTTTTAAAATCGGCGGGGGTTCGCCCCGAGTCGATCCGAGAATAGTGCACCGTGAGCGGATTGGGTCGGCTGATGCCCCGCTGAATTTCTGAGCTCCAGAAATTTTTCTAAGTCCCTCCACACTTAGAAAAAAAACGCTTAAATTTAAGCGGATTTTTTCTAAGTCCCTCCACACTTAGAAAAAAAACGCTTAAATTTAAGCGGATTTTTTCTAAGTCCCTCCACACTTAGAAAAAAAACGCTTAAATTTAAGCGGATTTTTTCTAAGTCCCTCCACACTTAGAAAAAAAACGCTTAAATTTAAGCGGATTTTTTCTAAGTCCCTCCACACTTAGAAAAAAAACGCTTAAATTTAAGCGGATTTTTTCTAAGTCCCTCCACACTTAGAAAAAAAACGCTTAAATTTAAGCGGATTTTTTCTAAGTCCCTCCACACTTAGAAAAAAAACGCTTAAATTTAAATTTACCGATCTTTTCCAAAACTTTCTGCGGGCTTTCGGTGCACTATTCCTGGGTTGATTTTAAACATTTTCGACCATTTTTGACATTTTCCCAAATTTACCGATCTTTTCCAAAACTTTCTGCGGGCTTTCAATGCACTATTCCTGGGTTGATTTTAAACATTTTTGACCATTTTTGACATTTTCCCAAATTTACCGATCTTTTCCAAAACTTTCTGCGGGCTTTCAATGCACTATTCCTGGGTTGATTTTAAACATTTTCGACCATTTTTGACATTTTCCCAAATTTACCGATCTTTTCCAAAACTTTCTGCGGGCTTTCAATGCACTATTCCTGGGTTGATTTTAAACATTTTCGACCATTTTTGACATTTTCCCAAATTTACCGATCTTTTCCAAAACTTTCTGCGGGCTTTCAATGCACTATTCCTGGGTTGATTTTAAACATTTTCGACCATTTTTGACATTTTCCCAAATTTACCGATCTTTTCCAAAACTTTCTGCGGGCTTTCAATGCACTATTTCTGGGTTGATTTTAACCATTTTCGACCATGTTTAACATTTTTCCAACTTTTTCCACATGTTCCAATGTACGCACTGGGCCGCTATGGAACCCGCAGAACTCTGCCACACTGTGGACATTTTTTTTTACTGCAATTAGGGTCAAATTGCCGGGTCAAAAGTGTCATTTCTTCGGGTAAATCACCCTCCTGGGCCCGGTTTTAATGTTTAAAAAGGTCAAATATTTGTATTAAATATATAATATTTGTATTTGATCGATGAGTGCTGATTTAAAACCAATTTTAGTGCATTTTGGGCACTTTTGAGAATGGTCGTATGTCGTCGTATTTGGTCGCGCCGACGTTTATGGCTGTCTTTTACCCAGGAAAATCACCTCCAGTGCCCGATATTCATGTCTGCACTTTGCCTGGGTTGACCCCAACCCAACCCCTAACTCTAACCCAAACCCAAACCCAAACCCATCTGTGGAGCCCTGTACGCCGCCTAGAGCTAAATAACGTTTTAAAAATTAAAAAAAAAAAAAAAAATTCTACCCCTGGTAGACCCAAAAAAAATTTCTAGCGCTGGTAGACCCAGAAAAAATTTCTGCGGTCTTTCGATGCACTATTCCTGGGTTAATTTTAAACATTTTCGACCATTTTTGACATTTTCCCAAATATACCGATCTTTTCCAAAACTTTCTGCGGGCTTTCAATGCACTATTTCTGGGTTGAGTTTAACCATTTTCGACCATGTTTAACATTTTTCCAACTTTTTCCACATGTTCCAATGTACGCACTGGGCCGCTATGGAACCCGCAGAACTCTGCCACACTGTGGACATTTTTTTTACTGCAATTAGGGTCAAATTGCCGGGTCAAAAGTGTCATTTCTTCGGGTAAATCACCCTCCTGGGCCCGGTTTTAATGTTTAAAAAGGTCAAATATTTGTATTAAATATATAATATTTGTATTTGATCGATGAGTGCTGATTTAAAACCAATTTTACTGCATTTTGGGCACTTTTGAGAATGGTCGTATGTCGTCGTATTTGGTCGCGCCGACGTTTATGGCTGTCTTTTACCCAGGAAAATCACCTCCAGTGCCCGATATTCATGTCTGCACTTTGCCTGGGTTGACCCCAACCCAACCCCTAACTCTAACCCAAACCCAAACCCAAACCCATCTGTGGAGCCCTGTACGCCGCCTAGAGCTAAATAACGTTTTAAAAATTAAAAAAAAAAAAAAAAAAATTCTACCCCTGGTAGACCCAAAAAAAAATTCTAGCGCTGGTAGACCCAGAAAAAATTTCTGCGGTCTTTCGATGCACTATTCCTGGGTTGATTTTAAACATTTTCGACCATTTTTGACATTTTCCCAAATTTACCGATCTTTTCCTAAACTTTCTGCGGGCTTTCAATGCACTATTCCTGGGTTGATTTTAAACATTTTTGACCATTTTTGACATTTTCCCAAATTTACCGATCTTTTCCAAAACTTTCTGCGGGCTTTCAATGCACTATTCCTGGGTTGATTTTAAACATTTTTGACCATTTTTGACATTTTCCCAAATTTACCGATCTTTTCCAAAACTTTCTGCGGGCTTTCAATGCACTATTCCTGGGTTGATTTTAAACATTTTCGACCATTTTTGACATTTTCCCAAATATACCGATCTTTTCCAAAACTTTCTGCGGGCTTTCAATGCACTATTCCTGGGTTGATTTTAAACATTTTTGACCATTTTTGACATTTTCCCAAATTTACCGATCTTTTCCAAAACTTTCTGCGGGCTTTCAATGCACTATTCCTGGGTTGATTTTAAACATTTTCGACCATTTTTGACATTTTCCCAAATTTACCGATCTTTTCCAAAACTTTCTGCGGGCTTTCAATGCACTATTCCTGGGTTGATTTTAAACATTTTCGACCATTTTTGACATTTTCCCAAATTTACCGATCTTTTCCAAAACTTTCTGCGGGCTTTCAATGCACTATTCCTGGGTTGATTTTAAACATTTTCGACCATTTTTGACATTTTCCCAAATTTACCGATCTTTTCCAAAACTTTCTGCGGGCTTTCAATGCAATATTCCTGGGTTGATTTTAAACATTTTCGACCATTTTTGACATTTTCCCAAATTTACCGATCTTTTCCAAAACTTTCTGCGGGCTTTCAATGCACTATTCCTGGGTTGATTTTAAACATTTTTGACCATTTTTGACATTTTCCCAAATTTACCGATCTTTTCCAAAACTTTCTGCGGGCTTTCAATGCACTATTCCTGGGTTGATTTTAAACATTTTCGACCATTTTTGACATTTTCCCAAATTTACCGATCTTTTCCAAAACTTTCTGCGGGCTTTCAATGCACTATTCCTGGGTTGATTTTAAACATTTTCGACCATTTTTGACATTTTCCCAAATTTACCGATCTTTTCCAAAACTTTCTGCGGGCTTTCAATGCACTATTCCTGGGTTGATTTTAAACATTTTTGACCATTTTTGACATTTTCCCAAATTTACCGATCTTTTCCAAAACTTTCTGCGGGCTTTCAATGCACTATTCCTGGGTTGATTTTAAACATTTTCGACCATTTTTGACATTTTCCCAAATTTACCGATCTTTTCCAAAACTTTCTGCGGGCTTTCGGTGCACTATTCCTGGGTTGATTTTAAACATTTTCGACCATTTTTGACATTTTCCCAAATTTACCGATCTTTTTCCAAAACTTTCTGCGGGCTTTCGATGCACTATTATCGACAGATACCAGGTTTCATCGTCGAGCTCCGTATATTTTTCGAGTTTCAGCACTTTTAAAATCGGCGGGGGTTCGCCCCGAGTCGATCCGAGAATAGTGCACCGTGAGCGGATTGGGTCGGCTGATGCCCCGCTGAATTTCTGAGCTCCAGAAATTTTTCTAAGTCCCTCCACACTTAGAAAAAAAACGCTTAAATTTAAGCGGATTTTTTCTAAGTCCCTCCACACTTAGAAAAAAAACGCTTAAATTTAAGCGGATTTTTTCTAAGTCCCTCCACACTTAGAAAAAAAAACGCTTAAATTTAAGCGGATTTTTTCTAAGTCCCTCCACACTTAGAAAAAAAACGCTTAAATTTAAGCGGATTTTTTCTAAGTCCCTCCACACTTAGAAAAAAAACGCTTAAATTTAAGCGGATTTTTTCTAAGTCCCTCCACACTTAGAAAAAAAACGCTTAAATTTAAATTTACCGATCTTTTCCAAAACTTTCTGCGGGCTTTCGGTGCACTATTCCTGGGTTGATTTTAAACATTTTCGACCATTTTTGACATTTTCCCAAATTTACCGATCTTTTCCAAAACTTTCTGCGGGCTTTCAATGCACTATTCCTGGGTTGATTTTAAACATTTTTGACCATTTTTGACATTTTCCCAAATTTACCGATCTTTTCCAAAACTTTCTGCGGGCTTTCAATGCACTATTCCTGGGTTGATTTTAAACATTTTCGACCATTTTTGACATTTTCCCAAATTTACCGATCTTTTCCAAAACTTTCTGCGGGCTTTCAATGCACTATTCCTGGGTTGATTTTAAACATTTTTGACCATTTTTGACATTTTCCCAAATTTACCGATCTTTTCCAAAACTTTCTGCGGGCTTTCAATGCACTATTCCTGGGTTGATTTTAAACATTTTCGACCATTTTTGACATTTTCCCAAATTTACCGATCTTTTCCAAAACTTTCTGCGGGCTTTCAATGCACTATTCCTGGGTTGATTTTAAACATTTTCGACCATTTTTGACATTTTCCCAAATTTACCGATCTTTTCCAAAACTTTCTGCGGGCTTTCAATGCACTATTTCTGGGTTGATTTTAACCATTTTCGACCATTTTTAACATTTTTCCAACTTTTTCCACATGTTCCAATGTACGCACTGGGCCGCTATGGAACCCGCAGAACTCTGCCACACTGTGGACATTTTTTTTTACTGCAATTAGGGTGAAATTGCCGGGTCAAAAGTGTCATTTCTTCGGGTAAATCACCCTCCTGGGCCCGGTTTTAATGTTTAAAAAGGTCAAATATTTGTATTAAATATATAATATTTGTATTTGATCGATGAGTGCTGATTTAAAACCAATTTTAGTGCATTTTGGGCACTTTTGAGAATGGTCGTATGTCGTCGTATTTGGTCGCGCCGACGTTTATGGCTGTCTTTTACCCAGGAAAATCACCTCCAGTGCCCGATATTCATGTCTGCACTTTGCCTGGGTTGACCCCAACCCAACCCCTAACTCTAACCCAAACCCAAACCCAAACCCATCTGTGGAGCCCTGTACGCCGCCTAGAGCTAAATAACGTTTTAAAAATTTAAAAAAAAAAAAAAAAATTCTACCCCTGGTAGACCCAAAAAAAATTTCTAGCGCTGGTAGACCCAGAAAAAATTTCTGCGGTCTTTCGATGCACTATTCCTGGGTTAATTTTAAACATTTTCGACCATTTTTGACATTTTCCCAAATTTACCAATCTTTTCCAAAACTTTCTGCGGGCTTTCAATGCACTATTCCTGGGTTGATTTTAAACATTTTCGACCATTTTTGACATTTTCCCAAATTTACCGATCTTTTCCAAAACTTTCTGCGGGCTTTCAATGCACTATTCCTGGGTTGATTTTAAACATTTTTGACCATTTTTGACATTTTCCCAAATTTACCGATCTTTTCCAAAACTTTCTGCGGGCTTTCAATGCACTATTCCTGGGTTGATTTTAAACATTTTCGACCATTTTTGACATTTTCCCAAATTTACCGATCTTTTCCAAAACTTTCTGCGGGCTTTCGGTGCACTATTCCTGGGTTGATTTTAAACATTTTCGACCATTTTTGACATTTTCCCAAATTTACCGATCTTTTTCCAAAACTTTCTGCGGGCTTTCGATGCACTATTATCGACAGATACCAGGTTTCATCGTCGAGCTCCGTATATTTTCGAGTTTCAGCACTTTTAAAATCGGCGGGGGTTCGCCCCGAGTCGATCCGAGAATAGTGCACCGTGAGCGGATTGGGTCGGCTGATGCCCCGCTGAATTTCTGAGCTCCAGAAATTTTTCTAAGTCCCTCCACACTTAGAAAAAAAACGCTTAAATTTAAGCGGATTTTTTCTAAGTCCCTCCACACTTAGAAAAAAAACGCTTAAATTTAAGCGGATTTTTTCTAAGTCCCTCCACACTTAGAAAAAAAACGCTTAAATTTAAGCGGATTTTTTCTAAGTCCCTCCACACTTAGAAAAAAAACGCTTAAATTTAAGCGGATTTTTTCTAAGTCCCTCCACACTTAGAAAAAAAACGCTTAAATTTAAATTTACCGATCTTTTCCAAAACTTTCTGCGGGCTTTCGGTGCACTATTCCTGGGTTGATTTTAAACATTTTCGACCATTTTTGACATTTTCCCAAATTTACCGATCTTTTCCAAAACTTTCTGCGGGCTTTCAATGCACTATTCCTGGGTTGATTTTAAACATTTTTGACCATTTTTGACATTTTCCCAAATTTACCGATCTTTTCCAAAACTTTCTGCGGGCTTTCAATGCACTATTCCTGGGTTGATTTTAAACATTTTCGACCATTTTTGACATTTTCCCAAATTTACCGATCTTTTCCAAAACTTTCTGCGGGCTTTCAATGCACTATTCCTGGGTTGATTTTAAACATTTTTGACCATTTTTGACATTTTCCCAAATTTACCGATCTTTTCCAAAACTTTCTGCGGGCTTTCAATGCACTATTCCTGGGTTGAATTTAAACATTTTTGACCATTTTTGACATTTTCCCAAATTAACCCATCTTTTCCAAAACTTTCTGCGGGCTTTCAATGCACTATTCCTGGGTTGATTTTAAACATTTTTGACCATTTTTGACATTTTCCCAAATTTACCGATCTTTTCCAAAACTTTCTGCGGGCTTTCAATGCACTATTCCTGGGTTGATTTTAAACATTTTCGACCATTTTTGACATTTTCCCAAATTTACCGATCTTTTCCAAAACTTTCTGCGGGCTTTCAATGCACTATTTCTGGGTTGAGTTTAACCATTTTCGACCATGTTTAACATTTTTCCAACTTTTTCCACATGTTCCAATGTACGCACTGGGCCGCTATGGAACCCGCAGAACTCTGCCACACTGTGGACATTTTTTTTACTGCAATTAGGGTCAAATTGCCGGGTCAAAAGTGTCATTTCTTCGGGTAAATCACCCTCCTGGGCCCGGTTTTAATGTTTAAAAAGGTCAAATATTTGTATTAAATATATAATATTTGTATTTGATCGATGAGTGCTGATTTAAAACCAATTTTACTGCATTTTGGGCACTTTTGAGAATGGTCGTATGTCGTCGTATTTGGTCGCGCCGACGTTTATGGCTGTCTTTTACCCAGGAAAATCACCTCCAGTGCCCGATATTCATGTCTGCACTTTGCCTGGGTTGACCCCAACCCAACCCCTAACTCTAACCCAAACCCAAACCCAAACCCATCTGTGGAGCCCTGTACGCCGCCTAGAGCTAAATAACGTTTTAAAAATTAAAAAAAAAAAAAAAAAAATTCTACCCCTGGTAGACCCAAAAAAAAATTCTAGCGCTGGTAGACCCAGAAAAAATTTCTGCGGTCTTTCGATGCACTATTCCTGGGTTGATTTTAAACATTTTCGACCATTTTTGACATTTTCCCAAATTTACCGATCTTTTCCTAAACTTTCTGCGGGCTTTCAATGCACTATTCCTGGGTTGATTTTAAACATTTTTGACCATTTTTGACATTTTCCCAAATTTACCGATCTTTTCCAAAACTTTCTGCGGGCTTTCAATGCACTATTCCTGGGTTGATTTTAAACATTTTTGACCATTTTTGACATTTTCCCAAATTTACCGATCTTTTCCAAAACTTTCTGCGGGCTTTCAATGCACTATTCCTGGGTTGATTTTAAACATTTTCGACCATTTTTGACATTTTCCCAAATATACCGATCTTTTCCAAAACTTTCTGCGGGCTTTCAATGCACTATTCCTGGGTTGATTTTAAACATTTTTGACCATTTTTGACATTTTCCCAAATTTACCGATCTTTTCCAAAACTTTCTGCGGGCTTTCAATGCACTATTCCTGGGTTGATTTTAAACATTTTCGACCATTTTTGACATTTTCCCAAATTTACCGATCTTTTCCAAAACTTTCTGCGGGCTTTCAATGCACTATTCCTGGGTTGATTTTAAACATTTTCGACCATTTTTGACATTTTCCCAAATTTACCGATCTTTTCCAAAACTTTCTGCGGGCTTTCAATGCACTATTCCTGGGTTGATTTTAAACATTTTCGACCATTTTTGACATTTTCCCAAATTTACCGATCTTTTCCAAAACTTTCTGCGGGCTTTCAATGCAATATTCCTGGGTTGATTTTAAACATTTTCGACCATTTTTGACATTTTCCCAAATTTACCGATCTTTTCCAAAACTTTCTGCGGGCTTTCAATGCACTATTCCTGGGTTGATTTTAAACATTTTTGACCATTTTTGACATTTTCCCAAATTTACCGATCTTTTCCAAAACTTTCTGCGGGCTTTCAATGCACTATTCCTGGGTTGATTTTAAACATTTTCGACCATTTTTGACATTTTCCCAAATTTACCGATCTTTTCCAAAACTTTCTGCGGGCTTTCAATGCACTATTCCTGGGTTGATTTTAAACATTTTCGACCATTTTTGACATTTTCCCAAATTTACCGATCTTTTCCAAAACTTTCTGCGGGCTTTCAATGCACTATTCCTGGGTTGATTTTAAACATTTTTGACCATTTTTGACATTTTCCCAAATTTACCGATCTTTTCCAAAACTTTCTGCGGGCTTTCAATGCACTATTCCTGGGTTGATTTTAAACATTTTCGACCATTTTTGACATTTTCCCAAATTTACCGATCTTTTCCAAAACTTTCTGCGGGCTTTCGGTGCACTATTCCTGGGTTGATTTTAAACATTTTCGACCATTTTTGACATTTTCCCAAATTTACCGATCTTTTTCCAAAACTTTCTGCGGGCTTTCGATGCACTATTATCGACAGATACCAGGTTTCATCGTCGAGCTCCGTATATTTTTCGAGTTTCAGCACTTTTAAAATCGGCGGGGGTTCGCCCCGAGTCGATCCGAGAATAGTGCACCGTGAGCGGATTGGGTCGGCTGATGCCCCGCTGAATTTCTGAGCTCCAGAAATTTTTCTAAGTCCCTCCACACTTAGAAAAAAAACGCTTAAATTTAAGCGGATTTTTTCTAAGTCCCTCCACACTTAGAAAAAAAACGCTTAAATTTAAGCGGATTTTTTCTAAGTCCCTCCACACTTAGAAAAAAAACGCTTAAATTTAAGCGGATTTTTTCTAAGTCCCTCCACACTTAGAAAAAAAACGCTTAAATTTAAGCGGATTTTTTCTAAGTCCCTCCACACTTAGAAAAAAAACGCTTAAATTTAAATTTACCGATCTTTTCCAAAACTTTCTGCGGGCTTTCAATGCACTATTCCTGGGTTGATTTTTAACATTTTCGACCATTTTTGACATTTTCCCAAATATACCGATCTTTTCCAAAACTTTCTGCGGGCTTTCAATGCACTATTCCTGGGTTGATTTTAAACATTTTTGACCATTTTTGACATTTTCCCAAATTTACCGATCTTTTCCAAAACTTTCTGCGGGCTTTCATTGCACTATTCCTGGGTTGATTTTAAACATTTTCGACCATTTTTGACATTTTCCCAAATTTACCGATCTTTTCCAAAACTTTCTGCGGGCTTTCAATGCACTATTCCTGGGTTGATTTTAAACATTTTCGACCATTTTTGACATTTTCCCAAATTTACCGATCTTTTCCAAAACTTTCTGCGGGCTTTCAATGCACTATTCCTGGGTTGATTTTAAACATTTTCGACCATTTTTGACATTTTCCCAAATTTACCGATCTTTTCCAAAACTTTCTGCGGGCTTTCAATGCACTATTCCTGGGTTGATTTTAAACATTTTCGACCATTTTTGACATTTTCCCAAATTTACCGATCTTTTCCAAAACTTTCTGCGGGCTTTCAATGCACTATTCCTGGGTTGATTTTAAACATTTTCGACCATTTTTGACATTTTCCCAAATTTACCGATCTTTTCCAAAACTTTCTGCGGGCTTTCAATGCACTATTTCTGGGTTGATTTTAACCATTTTCGACCATGTTTAACATTTTTCCAACTTTTTCCACATGTTCCAATGTACGCACTGGGCCGCTATGGAACCCGCAGAACTCTGCCACACTGTGGACATTTTTTTTTACTGCAATTAGGGTCAAATTGCCGGGTCAAAAGTGTCATTTCTTCGGGTAAATCACCCTCCTGGGCCCGGTTTTAATGTTTAAAAAGGTCAAATATTTGTATTAAATATATAATATTTGTATTTGATCGATGAGTGCTGATTTAAAACCAATTTTAGTGCATTTTGGGCACTTTTGAGAATGGTCGTATGTCGTCGTATTTGGTCGCGCCGACGTTTATGGCTGTCTTTTACCCAGGAAAATCACCTCCAGTGCCCGATATTCATGTCTGCACTTTGCCTGGGTTGACCCCAACCCAACCCCTAACTCTAACCCAAACCCAAACCCAAACCCATCTGTGGAGCCCTGTACGCCGCCTAGAGCTAAATAACGTTTTAAAAATTAAAAAAAAAAAAAAAAATTCTACCCCTGGTAGACCCAAAAAAAATTTCTAGCGCTGGTAGACCCAGAAAAAATTTCTGCGGTCTTTCGATGCACTATTCCTGGGTTAATTTTAAACATTTTCGACCATTTTTGACATTTTCCCAAATATACCGATCTTTTCCAAAACTTTCTGCGGGCTTTCAATGCACTATTCCTGGGTTGATTTTAAACATTTTTGACCATTTTTGACATTTTCCCAAATTTACCGATCTTTTCCAAAACTTTCTGCGGGCTTTCAATGCACTATTCCTGGGTTGATTTTAAACATTTTCGACCATTTTTGACATTTTCCCAAATTTACCGATCTTTTCCAAAACTTTCTGAGGGCTTTCAATGCACTATTCCTGGGTTGATTTTAAACATTTTCGACCATTTTTGACATTTTCCCAAATTTACCGATCTTTTCCAAAACTTTCTGCGGGCTTTCAATGCACTATTCCTGGGTTGATTTTAAACATTTTCGACCATTTTTGACATTTTCCCAAATTTACCGATCTTTTCCAAAACTTTCTGCGGGCTTTCAATGCACTATTCCTGGGTTGATTTTAAACATTTTCGACCATTTTTGACATTTTCCCAAATTTACCGATCTTTTCCAAAACTTTCTGCGGGCTTTCAATGCACTATTCCTGGGTTGATTTTAAACATTTTCGACCATTTTTGACATTTTCCCAAATTTACCGATCTTTTCCAAAACTTTCTGCGGGCTTTCAATGCACTATTCCTGGGTTGATTTTAAACATTTTTGACCATTTTTGACATTTTCCCAAATTTACCGATCTTTTCCAAAACTTTCTGCGGGCTTTCAATGCACTATTCCTGGGTTGATTTTAAACATTTTCGACCATTTTTGACATTTTCCCAAATATACCGATCTTTTCCAAAACTTTCTGCGGGCTTTCAATGCACTATTCCTGGGTTGATTTTAAACATTTTTGACCATTTTTGACATTTTCCCAAATTTACCGATCTTTTCCAAAACTTTCTGCGGGCTTTCAATGCACTATTCCTGGGTTGATTTTAAACATTTTCGACCATTTTTGACATTTTCCCAAATTTACCGATCTTTTCCAAAACTTTCTGCGGGCTTTCAATGCACTATTCCTGGGTTGATTTTAAACATTTTCGACCATTTTTGACATTTTCCCAAATTTACCGATCTTTTCCAAAACTTTCTGCGGGCTTTCAATGCACTATTCCTGGGTTGATTTTAAACATTTTCGACCATTTTTGACATTTTCCCAAATATACCGATCTTTTCCAAAACTTTCTGCGGGCTTTCAATGCACTATTCCTGGGTTGATTTTAAACATTTTTGACCATTTTTGACATTTTCCCAAATTTACCGATCTTTTCCAAAACTTTCTGCGGGCTTTCAATGCACTATTCCTGGGTTGATTTTAAACATTTTCGACCATTTTTGACATTTTCCCAAATTTACCGATCTTTTCCAAAACTTTCTGCGGGCTTTCAATGCACTATTCCTGGGTTGATTTTAAACATTTTCGACCATTTTTGACATTTTCCCAAATTTACCGATCTTTTCCAAAACTTTCTGCGGGCTTTCAATGCACTATTCCTGGGTTGATTTTAAACATTTTCGACCATTTTTGACATTTTCCCAAATTTACCGATCTTTTCCAAAACTTTCTGCGGGCTTTCAATGCACTATTCCTGGGTTGATTTTAAACATTTTCGACCATTTTTGACATTTTCCCAAATTTACCGATCTTTTCCAAAACTTTCTGCGGGCTTTCAATGCACTATTCCTGGGTTGATTTTAAACATTTTCGACCATTTTTGACATTTTCCCAAATTTACCGATCTTTTCCAAAACTTTCTGCGGGCTTTCAATGCACTATTTCTGGGTTGATTTTAACCATTTTCGACCATGTTTAACATTTTTCCAACTTTTTCCACATGTTCCAATGTACGCACTGGGCCGCTATGGAACCCGCAGAACTCTGCCACACTGTGGACATTTTTTTTTACTGCAATTAGGGTCAAATTGCCGGGTCAAAAGTGTCATTTCTTCGGGTAAATCACCCTCCTGGGCCCGGTTTTAATGTTTAAAAAGGTCAAATATTTGTATTAAATATATAATATTTGTATTTGATCGATGAGTGCTGATTTAAAACCAATTTTAGTGCATTTTGGGCACTTTTGAGAATGGTCGTATGTCGTCGTATTTGGTCGCGCCGACGTTTATGGCTGTCTTTTACCCAGGAAAATCACCTCCAGTGCCCGATATTCATGTCTGCACTTTGCCTGGGTTGACCCCAACCCAACCCCTAACTCTAACCCAAACCCAAACCCAAACCCATCTGTGGAGCCCTGTACGCCGCCTAGAGCTAAATAACGTTTTAAAAATTAAAAAAAAAAAAAAAAAATTGCTACCCCTGGTAGACCCCAAAAAAATTTCTAGCGCTGGTAGACCCAGAAAAAATTTCTGCGGTCTTTCGATGCACTATTCCTGGGTTAATTTTAAACATTTTTGACCATTTTTGACATTTTCCCAAATTTACCGATCTTTTCCAAAACTTTCTGCGGGCTTTCAATGCACTATTCCTGGGTTGATTTTAAACATTTTCGACCATTTTTGACATTTTCCCAAATATACCGATCTTTTCCAAAACTTTCTGCGGGCTTTCAATGCACTATTCCTGGGTTGATTTTAAACATTTTTGACCATTTTTGACATTTTCCCAAATTTACCGATCTTTTCCAAAACTTTCTGCGGGCTTTCAATGCACTATTCCTGGGTTGATTTTAAACATTTTCGACCATTTTTGACATTTTCCCAAATTTACCGATCTTTTCCAAAACTTTCTGCGGGCTTTCAATGCACTATTCCTGGGTTGATTTTAAACATTTTCGACCATTTTTGACATTTTCCCAAATTTACCGATCTTTTCCAAAACTTTCTGCGGGCTTTCAATGCACTATTCCTGGGTTGATTTTAAACATTTTCGACCATTTTTGACATTTTCCCAAATTTACCGATCTTTTCCAAAACTTTCTGCGGGCTTTCAATGCACTATTCCTGGGTTGATTTTAAACATTTTCGACCATTTTTGACATTTTCCCAAATTTACCGATCTTTTCCAAAACTTTCTGCGGGCTTTCAATGCACTATTCCTGGGTTGATTTTAAACATTTTCGACCATTTTTGACATTTTCCCAAATTTACCGATCTTTTCCAAAACTTTCTGCGGGCTTTCAATGCACTATTTCTGGGTTGATTTTAACCATTTTCGACCATGTTTAACATTTTTCCAACTTTTTCCACATGTTCCAATGTACGCACTGGGCCGCTATGGAACCCGCAGAACTCTGCCACACTGTGGACATTTTTTTTTACTGCAATTAGGGTCAAATTGCCGGGTCAAAAGTGTCATTTCTTCGGGTAAATCACCCTCCTGGGCCCGGTTTTAATGTTTAAAAAGGTCAAATATTTGTATTAAATATATAATATTTGTATTTGATCGATGAGTGCTGATTTAAAACCAATTTTAGTGCATTTTGGGCACTTTTGAGAATGGTCGTATGTCGTCGTATTTGGTCGCGCCGACGTTTATGGCTGTCTTTTACCCAGGAAAATCACCTCCAGTGCCCGATATTCATGTCTGCACTTTGCCTGGGTTGACCCCAACCCAACCCCTAACTCTAACCCAAACCCAAACCCAAACCCATCTGTGGAGCCCTGTACGCCGCCTAGAGCTAAATAACGTTTTAAAAATTAAAAAAAAAAAAAAAAATTCTACCCCTGGTAGACCCAAAAAAAATTTCTAGCGCTGGTAGACCCAGAAAAAATTTCTGCGGTCTTTCGATGCACTATTCCTGGGTTAATTTTAAACATTTTCGACCATTTTTGACATTTTCCCAAATATACCGATCTTTTCCAAAACTTTCTGCGGGCTTTCAATGCACTATTCCTGGGTTGATTTTAAACATTTTTGACCATTTTTGACATTTTCCCAAATTTACCGATCTTTTCCAAAACTTTCTGCGGGCTTTCAATGCACTATTCCTGGGTTGATTTTAAACATTTTCGACCATTTTTGACATTTTCCCAAATTTACCGATCTTTTCCAAAACTTTCTGAGGGCTTTCAATGCACTATTCCTGGGTTGATTTTAAACATTTTCGACCATTTTTGACATTTTCCCAAATTTACCGATCTTTTCCAAAACTTTCTGCGGGCTTTCAATGCACTATTCCTGGGTTGATTTTAAACATTTTCGACCATTTTTGACATTTTCCCAAATTTACCGATCTTTTCCAAAACTTTCTGCGGGCTTTCAATGCACTATTCCTGGGTTGATTTTAAACATTTTCGACCATTTTTGACATTTTCCCAAATTTACCGATCTTTTCCAAAACTTTCTGCGGGCTTTCAATGCACTATTCCTGGGTTGATTTTAAACATTTTCGACCATTTTTGACATTTTCCCAAATTTACCGATCTTTTCCAAAACTTTCTGCGGGCTTTCAATGCACTATTCCTGGGTTGATTTTAAACATTTTTGACCATTTTTGACATTTTCCCAAATTTACCGATCTTTTCCAAAACTTTCTGCGGGCTTTCAATGCACTATTCCTGGGTTGATTTTAAACATTTTCGACCATTTTTGACATTTTCCCAAATTTACCGATCTTTTCCAAAACTTTCTGCGGGCTTTCAATGCACTATTCCTGGGTTGATTTTAAACATTTTCGACCATTTTTGACATTTTCCCAAATATACCGATCTTTTCCAAAACTTTCTGCGGGCTTTCAATGCACTATTCCTGGGTTGATTTTAAACATTTTTGACCATTTTTGACATTTTCCCAAATTTACCGATCTTTTCCAAAACTTTCTGCGGGCTTTCAATGCACTATTCCTGGGTTGATTTTAAACATTTTCGACCATTTTTGACATTTTCCCAAATTTACCGATCTTTTCCAAAACTTTCTGCGGGCTTTCAATGCACTATTCCTGGGTTGATTTTAAACATTTTCGACCATTTTTGACATTTTCCCAAATTTACCGATCTTTTCCAAAACTTTCTGCGGGCTTTCAATGCACTATTCCTGGGTTGATTTTAAACATTTTCGACCATTTTTGACATTTTCCCAAATTTACCGATCTTTTCCAAAACTTTCTGCGGGCTTTCAATGCACTATTCCTGGGTTGATTTTAAACATTTTCGACCATTTTTGACATTTTCCCAAATTTACCGATCTTTTCCAAAACTTTCTGCGGGCTTTCAATGCACTATTCCTGGGTTGATTTTAAACATTTTCGACCATTTTTGACATTTTCCCAAATTTACCGATCTTTTCCAAAACTTTCTGCGGGCTTTCAATGCACTATTCCTGGGTTGATTTTAAACATTTTCGACCATTTTTGACATTTTCCCAAATTTACCGATCTTTTCCAAAACTTTCTGCGGGCTTTCAATGCACTATTCCTGGGTTGATTTTAAACATTTTTGACCATTTTTGACATTTTCCCAAATTTACCGATCTTTTCCAAAACTTTCTGCGGGCTTTCAATGCACTATTCCTGGGTTGATTTTAAACATTTTCGACCATTTTTGACATTTTCCCAAATATACCGATCTTTTCCAAAACTTTCTGCGGGCTTTCAATGCACTATTCCTGGGTTGATTTTAAACATTTTTGACCATTTTTGACATTTTCCCAAATTTACCGATCTTTTCCAAAACTTTCTGCGGGCTTTCAATGCACTATTCCTGGGTTGATTTTAAACATTTTCGACCATTTTTGACATTTTCCCAAATTTACCGATCTTTTCCAAAACTTTCTGCGGGCTTTCAATGCACTATTCCTGGGTTGATTTTAAACATTTTCGACCATTTTTGACATTTTCCCAAATTTACCGATCTTTTCCAAAACTTTCTGCGGGCTTTCAATGCACTATTCCTGGGTTGATTTTTAACATTTTCGACCATTTTTGACATTTTCCCAAATATACCGATCTTTTCCAAAACTTTCTGCGGGCTTTCAATGCACTATTCCTGGGTTGATTTTAAACATTTTTGACCATTTTTGACATTTTCCCAAATTTACCGATCTTTTCCAAAACTTTCTGCGGGCTTTCAATGCACTATTCCTGGGTTGATTTTAAACATTTTCGACCATTTTTGACATTTTCCCAAATTTACCGATCTTTTCCAAAACTTTCTGCGGGCTTTCAATGCACTATTCCTGGGTTGATTTTAAACATTTTCGACCATTTTTGACATTTTCCCAAATTTACCGATCTTTTCCAAAACTTTCTGCGGGCTTTCAATGCACTATTCCTGGGTTGATTTTAAACATTTTCGACCATTTTTGACATTTTCCCAAATTTACCGATCTTTTCCAAAACTTTCTGCGGGCTTTCAATGCACTATTCCTGGGTTGATTTTAAACATTTTCGACCATTTTTGACATTTTCCCAAATTTACCGATCTTTTCCAAAACTTTCTGCGGGCTTTCAATGCACTATTCCTGGGTTGATTTTAAACATTTTCGACCATTTTTGACATTTTCCCAAATTTACCGATCTTTTCCAAAACTTTCTGCGGGCTTTCAATGCACTATTTCTGGGTTGATTTTAACCATTTTCGACCATGTTTAACATTTTTCCAACTTTTTCCACATGTTCCAATGTACGCACTGGGCCGCTATGGAACCCGCAGAACTCTGCCACACTGTGGACATTTTTTTTTACTGCAATTAGGGTCAAATTGCCGGGTCAAAAGTGTCATTTCTTCGGGTAAATCACCCTCCTGGGCCCGGTTTTAATGTTTAAAAAGGTCAAATATTTGTATTAAATATATAATATTTGTATTTGATCGATGAGTGCTGATTTAAAACCAATTTTAGTGCATTTTGGGCACTTTTGAGAATGGTCGTATGTCGTCGTATTTGGTCGCGCCGACGTTTATGGCTGTCTTTTACCCAGGAAAATCACCTCCAGTGCCCGATATTCATGTCTGCACTTTGCCTGGGTTGACCCCAACCCAACCCCTAACTCTAACCCAAACCCAAACCCAAACCCATCTGTGGAGCCCTGTACGCCGCCTAGAGCTAAATAACGTTTTAAAAATTAAAAAAAAAAAAAAAAAAATTCTACCCCTGGTAGACCCAAAAAAAATTTCTAGCGCTGGTAGACCCAGAAAAAATTTCTGCGGTCTTTCGATGCACTATTCCTGGGTTGATTTTAAACATTTTCGACCATTTTTGACATTTTCCCAAATTTACCGATCTTTTCCTAAACTTTCTGCGGGCTTTCAATGCACTATTCCTGGGTTGATTTTAAACATTTTTGACCATTTTTGACATTTTCCCAAATTTACCGATCTTTTCCAAAACTTTCTGCGGGCTTTCAATGCACTATTCCTGGGTTGATTTTAAACATTTTCGACCATTTTTGACATTTTCCCAAATATACCGATCTTTTCCAAAACTTTCTGCGGGCTTTCAATGCACTATTCCTGGGTTGATTTTAAACATTTTTGACCATTTTTGACATTTTCCCAAATTTACCGATCTTTTCCAAAACTTTCTGCGGGCTTTCAATGCACTATTCCTGGGTTGATTTTAAACATTTTCGACCATTTTTGACATTTTCCCAAATTTACCGATCTTTTCCAAAACTTTCTGCGGGCTTTCAATGCACTATTCCTGGGTTGATTTTAAACATTTTCGACCATTTTTGACATTTTCCCAAATTTACCGATCTTTTCCAAAACTTTCTGCGGGCTTTCAATGCACTATTCCTGGGTTGATTTTAAACATTTTCGACCATTTTTGACATTTTCCCAAATTTACCGATCTTTTCCAAAACTTTCTGCGGGCTTTCAATGCACTATTCCTGGGTTGATTTTAAACATTTTCGACCATTTTTGACATTTTCCCAAATTTACCGATCTTTTCCAAAACTTTCTGCGGGCTTTCAATGCAATATTCCTGGGTTGATTTTAAACATTTTCGACCATTTTTGACATTTTCCCAAATTTACCGATCTTTTCCAAAACTTTCTGCGGGCTTTCAATGCACTATTCCTGGGTTGATTTTAAACATTTTTGACCATTTTTGACATTTTCCCAAATTTACCGATCTTTTCCAAAACTTTCTGCGGGCTTTCAATGCACTATTCCTGGGTTGATTTTAAACATTTTCGACCATTTTTGACATTTTCCCAAATTTACCGATCTTTTCCAAAACTTTCTGCGGGCTTTCAATGCACTATTCCTGGGTTGATTTTAAACATTTTCGACCATTTTTGACATTTTCCCAAATTTACCGATCTTTTCCAAAACTTTCTGCGGGCTTTCAATGCACTATTCCTGGGTTGATTTTAAACATTTTTGACCATTTTTGACATTTTCCCAAATTTACCGATCTTTTCCAAAACTTTCTGCGGGCTTTCAATGCACTATTCCTGGGTTGATTTTAAACATTTTCGACCATTTTTGACATTTTCCCAAATTTACCGATCTTTTCCAAAACTTTCTGCGGGCTTTCGGTGCACTATTCCTGGGTTGATTTTAAACATTTTCGACCATTTTTGACATTTTCCCAAATTTACCGATCTTTTTCCAAAACTTTCTGCGGGCTTTCGATGCACTATTATCGACAGATACCAGGTTTCATCGTCGAGCTCCGTATATTTTTCGAGTTTCAGCACTTTTAAAATCGGCGGGGGTTCGCCCCGAGTCGATCCGAGAATAGTGCACCGTGAGCGGATTGGGTCGGCTGATGCCCCGCTGAATTTCTGAGCTCCAGAAATTTTTCTAAGTCCCTCCACACTTAGAAAAAAAACGCTTAAATTTAAATTTACCGATCTTTTCCAAAACTTTCTGCGGGCTTTCGGTGCACTATTCCTGGGTTAATTTTAAACATTTTCGACCATTTTTGACATTTTCCCAAATTTACCGATCTTTTCCAAAACTTTCTGCGGGCTTTCAATGCACTATTTCTGGGTTGATTTTAAACATTTTCGACCATTTTTGACATTTTCCCAAATTTACCGATCTTTTCCAAAACTTTCTGCGGGCTTTCAATGCACTATTCCTGGGTTGATTTTAAACATTTTTGACCATTTTTGACATTTTCCCAAATTTACCGATCTTTTCCAAATCTTTCTGCGGGCTTTCAATGCACTATTCCTGGGTTGATTTTAAACATTTTCGACCATTTTTGACATTTTCCCAAATTTACCGATCTTTTCCAAAACTTTCTGCGGGCTTTCAATGCACTATTTCTGGGTTGATTTTAACCATTTTCGACCATTTTTAACATTTTTCCAACTTTTTCCACATGTTCCAATGTACGCACTGGGCCGCTATGGAACCCGCAGAACTCTGCCACACTGTGGACATTTTTTTTTACTGCAATTAGGGTCAAATTGCCGGGTCAAAAGTGTCATTTCTTCGGGTAAATCACCCTCCTGGGCCCGGTTTTAATGTTTAAAAAGGTCAAATATTTGTATTAAATATATAATATTTGTATTTGATCGATGAGTGCTGATTTAAAACCAATTTTAGTGCATTTTGGGCACTTTTGAGAATGGTCGTATGTCGTCGTATTTGGTCGCGCCGACGTTTATGGCTGTCTTTTACCCAGGAAAATCACCTCCAGTGCCCGATATTCATGTCTGCACTTTGCCTGGGTTGACCCCAACCCAACCCCTAACTCTAACCCAAACCCAAACCCAAACCCATCTGTGGAGCCCTGTACGCCGCCTAGAGCTAAATAACGTTTTAAAAATTAAAAAAAAAAAAAAAAAAATTCTACCCCTGGTAGACCCAAAAAAAAATTCTAGCGCTGGTAGACCCAGAAAAAATTTCTGCGGTCTTTCGATGCACTATTCCTGGGTTGATTTTAAACATTTTCGACCATTTTTGACATTTTCCCAAATTTACCGATCTTTTCCTAAACTTTCTGCGGGCTTTCAATGCACTATTCCTGGGTTGATTTTAAACATTTTTGACCATTTTTGACATTTTCCCAAATTTACCGATCTTTTCCAAAACTTTCTGCGGGCTTTCAATGCACTATTCCTGGGTTGATTTTAAACATTTTTGACCATTTTTGACATTTTCCCAAATTTACCGATCTTTTCCAAAACTTTCTGCGGGCTTTCAATGCACTATTCCTGGGTTGATTTTAAACATTTTCGACCATTTTTGACATTTTCCCAAATATACCGATCTTTTCCAAAACTTTCTGCGGGCTTTCAATGCACTATTCCTGGGTTGATTTTAAACATTTTTGACCATTTTTGACATTTTCCCAAATTTACCGATCTTTTCCAAAACTTTCTGCGGGCTTTCAATGCACTATTCCTGGGTTGATTTTAAACATTTTCGACCATTTTTGACATTTTCCCAAATTTACCGATCTTTTCCAAAACTTTCTGCGGGCTTTCAATGCACTATTCCTGGGTTGATTTTAAACATTTTCGACCATTTTTGACATTTTCCCAAATTTACCGATCTTTTCCAAAACTTTCTGCGGGCTTTCAATGCACTATTCCTGGGTTGATTTTAAACATTTTCGACCATTTTTGACATTTTCCCAAATTTACCGATCTTTTCCAAAACTTTCTGCGGGCTTTCAATGCACTATTCCTGGGTTGATTTTAAACATTTTCGACCATTTTTGACATTTTCCCAAATTTACCGATCTTTTCCAAAACTTTCTGCGGGCTTTCAATGCAATATTCCTGGGTTGATTTTAAACATTTTCGACCATTTTTGACATTTTCCCAAATTTACCGATCTTTTCCAAAACTTTCTGCGGGCTTTCAATGCACTATTCCTGGGTTGATTTTAAACATTTTTGACCATTTTTGACATTTTCCCAAATTTACCGATCTTTTCCAAAACTTTCTGCGGGCTTTCAATGCACTATTCCTGGGTTGATTTTAAACATTTTCGACCATTTTTGACATTTTCCCAAATTTACCGATCTTTTCCAAAACTTTCTGCGGGCTTTCAATGCACTATTCCTGGGTTGATTTTAAACATTTTCGACCATTTTTGACATTTTCCCAAATTTACCGATCTTTTCCAAAACTTTCTGCGGGCTTTCAATGCACTATTCCTGGGTTGATTTTAAACATTTTTGACCATTTTTGACATTTTCCCAAATTTACCGATCTTTTCCAAAACTTTCTGCGGGCTTTCAATGCACTATTCCTGGGTTGATTTTAAACATTTTCGACCATTTTTGACATTTTCCCAAATTTACCGATCTTTTCCAAAACTTTCTGCGGGCTTTCGGTGCACTATTCCTGGGTTGATTTTAAACATTTTCGACCATTTTTGACATTTTCCCAAATTTACCGATCTTTTTCCAAAACTTTCTGCGGGCTTTCGATGCACTATTATCGACAGATACCAGGTTTCATCGTCGAGCTCCGTATATTTTTCGAGTTTCAGCACTTTTAAAATCGGCGGGGGTTCGCCCCGAGTCGATCCGAGAATAGTGCACCGTGAGCGGATTGGGTCGGCTGATGCCCCGCTGAATTTCTGAGCTCCAGAAATTTTTCTAAGTCCCTCCACACTTAGAAAAAAAACGCTTAAATTTAAGCGGATTTTTTCTAAGTCCCTCCACACTTAGAAAAAAAACGCTTAAATTTAAGCGGATTTTTTCTAAGTCCCTCCACACTTAGAAAAAAAACGCTTAAATTTAAGCGGATTTTTTCTAAGTCCCTCCACACTTAGAAAAAAAACGCTTAAATTTAAGCGGATTTTTTCTAAGTCCCTCCACACTTAGAAAAAAAACGCTTAAATTTAAATTTACCGATCTTTTCCAAAACTTTCTGCGGGCTTTCAATGCACTATTCCTGGGTTGATTTTTAACATTTTCGACCATTTTTGACATTTTCCCAAATATACCGATCTTTTCCAAAACTTTCTGCGGGCTTTCAATGCACTATTCCTGGGTTGATTTTAAACATTTTTGACCATTTTTGACATTTTCCCAAATTTACCGATCTTTTCCAAAACTTTCTGCGGGCTTTCATTGCACTATTCCTGGGTTGATTTTAAACATTTTCGACCATTTTTGACATTTTCCCAAATTTACCGATCTTTTCCAAAACTTTCTGCGGGCTTTTAATGCACTATTCCTGGGTTGATTTTAAACATTTTCGACCATTTTTGACATTTTCCCAAATTTACCGATCTTTTCCAAAACTTTCTGCGGGCTTTCAATGCACTATTCCTGGGTTGATTTTAAACATTTTCGACCATTTTTGACATTTTCCCAAATTTACCGATCTTTTCCAAAACTTTCTGCGGGCTTTCAATGCACTATTCCTGGGTTGATTTTAAACATTTTCGACCATTTTTGACATTTTCCCAAATTTACCGATCTTTTCCAAAACTTTCTGCGGGCTTTCAATGCACTATTCCTGGGTTGATTTTAAACATTTTCGACCATTTTTGACATTTTCCCAAATTTACCGATCTTTTCCAAAACTTTCTGCGGGCTTTCAATGCACTATTTCTGGGTTGATTTTAACCATTTTCGACCATGTTTAACATTTTTCCAACTTTTTCCACATGTTCCAATGTACGCACTGGGCCGCTATGGAACCCGCAGAACTCTGCCACACTGTGGACATTTTTTTTTACTGCAATTAGGGTCAAATTGCCGGGTCAAAAGTGTCATTTCTTCGGGTAAATCACCCTCCTGGGCCCGGTTTTAATGTTTAAAAAGGTCAAATATTTGTATTAAATATATAATATTTGTATTTGATCGATGAGTGCTGATTTAAAACCAATTTTAGTGCATTTTGGGCACTTTTGAGAATGGTCGTATGTCGTCGTATTTGGTCGCGCCGACGTTTATGGCTGTCTTTTACCCAGGAAAATCACCTCCAGTGCCCGATATTCATGTCTGCACTTTGCCTGGGTTGACCCCAACCCAACCCCTAACTCTAACCCAAACCCAAACCCAAACCCATCTGTGGAGCCCTGTACGCCGCCTAGAGCTAAATAACGTTTTAAAAATTAAAAAAAAAAAAAAAAATTCTACCCCTGGTAGACCCAAAAAAAATTTCTAGCGCTGGTAGACCCAGAAAAAATTTCTGCGGTCTTTCGATGCACTATTCCTGGGTTAATTTTAAACATTTTCGACCATTTTTGACATTTTCCCAAATATACCGATCTTTTCCAAAACTTTCTGCGGGCTTTCAATGCACTATTCCTGGGTTGATTTTAAACATTTTTGACCATTTTTGACATTTTCCCAAATTTACCGATCTTTTCCAAAACTTTCTGCGGGCTTTCAATGCACTATTCCTGGGTTGATTTTAAACATTTTCGACCATTTTTGACATTTTCCCAAATTTACCGATCTTTTCCAAAACTTTCTGAGGGCTTTCAATGCACTATTCCTGGGTTGATTTTAAACATTTTCGACCATTTTTGACATTTTCCCAAATTTACCGATCTTTTCCAAAACTTTCTGCGGGCTTTCAATGCACTATTCCTGGGTTGATTTTAAACATTTTCGACCATTTTTGACATTTTCCCAAATTTACCGATCTTTTCCAAAACTTTCTGCGGGCTTTCAATGCACTATTCCTGGGTTGATTTTAAACATTTTCGACCATTTTTGACATTTTCCCAAATTTACCGATCTTTTCCAAAACTTTCTGCGGGCTTTCAATGCACTATTCCTGGGTTGATTTTAAACATTTTCGACCATTTTTGACATTTTCCCAAATTTACCGATCTTTTCCAAAACTTTCTGCGGGCTTTCAATGCACTATTCCTGGGTTGATTTTAAACATTTTCGACCATTTTTGACATTTTCCCAAATTTACCGATCTTTTCCAAAACTTTCTGCGGGCTTTCAATGCACTATTCCTGGGTTGATTTTAAACATTTTTGACCATTTTTGACATTTTCCCAAATTTACCGATCTTTTCCAAAACTTTCTGCGGGCTTTCAATGCACTATTCCTGGGTTGATTTTAAACATTTTCGACCATTTTTGACATTTTCCCAAATATACCGATCTTTTCCAAAACTTTCTGCGGGCTTTCAATGCACTATTCCTGGGTTGATTTTAAACATTTTTGACCATTTTTGACATTTTCCCAAATTTACCGATCTTTTCCAAAACTTTCTGCGGGCTTTCAATGCACTATTCCTGGGTTGATTTTAAACATTTTCGACCATTTTTGACATTTTCCCAAATTTACCGATCTTTTCCAAAACTTTCTGCGGGCTTTCAATGCACTATTCCTGGGTTGATTTTAAACATTTTCGACCATTTTTGACATTTTCCCAAATTTACCGATCTTTTCCAAAACTTTCTGCGGGCTTTCAATGCACTATTCCTGGGTTGATTTTAAACATTTTCGACCATTTTTGACATTTTCCCAAATATACCGATCTTTTCCAAAACTTTCTGCGGGCTTTCAATGCACTATTCCTGGGTTGATTTTAAACATTTTTGACCATTTTTGACATTTTCCCAAATTTACCGATCTTTTCCAAAACTTTCTGCGGGCTTTCAATGCACTATTCCTGGGTTGATTTTAAACATTTTCGACCATTTTTGACATTTTCCCAAATTTACCGATCTTTTCCAAAACTTTCTGCGGGCTTTCAATGCACTATTCCTGGGTTGATTTTAAACATTTTCGACCATTTTTGACATTTTCCCAAATTTACCGATCTTTTCCAAAACTTTCTGCGGGCTTTCAATGCACTATTCCTGGGTTGATTTTAAACATTTTCGACCATTTTTGACATTTTCCCAAATTTACCGATCTTTTCCAAAACTTTCTGCGGGCTTTCAATGCACTATTCCTGGGTTGATTTTAAACATTTTCGACCATTTTTGACATTTTCCCAAATTTACCGATCTTTTCCAAAACTTTCTGCGGGCTTTCAATGCACTATTCCTGGGTTGATTTTAAACATTTTCGACCATTTTTGACATTTTCCCAAATTTACCGATCTTTTCCAAAACTTTCTGCGGGCTTTCAATGCACTATTTCTGGGTTGATTTTAACCATTTTCGACCATGTTTAACATTTTTCCAACTTTTTCCACATGTTCCAATGTACGCACTGGGCCGCTATGGAACCCGCAGAACTCTGCCACACTGTGGACATTTTTTTTTACTGCAATTAGGGTCAAATTGCCGGGTCAAAAGTGTCATTTCTTCGGGTAAATCACCCTCCTGGGCCCGGTTTTAATGTTTAAAAAGGTCAAATATTTGTATTAAATATATAATATTTGTATTTGATCGATGAGTGCTGATTTAAAACCAATTTTAGTGCATTTTGGGCACTTTTGAGAATGGTCGTATGTCGTCGTATTTGGTCGCGCCGACGTTTATGGCTGTCTTTTACCCAGGAAAATCACCTCCAGTGCCCGATATTCATGTCTGCACTTTGCCTGGGTTGACCCCAACCCAACCCCTAACTCTAACCCAAACCCAAACCCAAACCCATCTGTGGAGCCCTGTACGCCGCCTAGAGCTAAATAACGTTTTAAAAATTAAAAAAAAAAAAAAAAAATCTACCCCTGGTAGACCCAAAAAAAATTTCTAGCGCTGGTAGACCCAGAAAAAATTTCTGCGGTCTTTCGATGCACTATTCCTGGGTTAATTTTAAACATTTTCGACCATTTTTGACATTTTCCCAAATATACCGATCTTTTCCAAAACTTTCTGCGGGCTTTCAATGCACTATTCCTGGGTTGATTTTAAACATTTTTGACCATTTTTGACATTTTCCCAAATTTACCGATCTTTTCCAAAACTTTCTGCGGGCTTTCAATGCACTATTCCTGGGTTGATTTTAAACATTTTCGACCATTTTTGACATTTTCCCAAATTTACCGATCTTTTCCAAAACTTTCTGAGGGCTTTCAATGCACTATTCCTGGGTTGATTTTAAACATTTTCGACCATTTTTGACATTTTCCCAAATTTACCGATCTTTTCCAAAACTTTCTGCGGGCTTTCAATGCACTATTCCTGGGTTGATTTTAAACATTTTCGACCATTTTTGACATTTTCCCAAATTTACCGATCTTTTCCAAAACTTTCTGCGGGCTTTCAATGCACTATTCCTGGGTTGATTTTAAACATTTTCGACCATTTTTGACATTTTCCCAAATTTACCGATCTTTTCCAAAACTTTCTGCGGGCTTTCAATGCACTATTCCTGGGTTGATTTTAAACATTTTCGACCATTTTTGACATTTTCCCAAATTTACCGATCTTTTCCAAAACTTTCTGCGGGCTTTCAATGCACTATTCCTGGGTTGATTTTAAACATTTTCGACCATTTTTGACATTTTCCCAAATTTACCGATCTTTTCCAAAACTTTCTGCGGGCTTTCAATGCACTATTCCTGGGTTGATTTTAAACATTTTCGACCATTTTTGACATTTTCCCAAATTTACCGATCTTTTCCAAAACTTTCTGCGGGCTTTCAATGCACTATTCCTGGGTTGATTTTAAACATTTTCGACCATTTTTGACATTTTCCCAAATATACCGATCTTTTCCAAAACTTTCTGCGGGCTTTCAATGCACTATTCCTGGGTTGATTTTAAACATTTTTGACCATTTTTGACATTTTCCCAAATTTACCGATCTTTTCCAAAACTTTCTGCGGGCTTTCAATGCACTATTCCTGGGTTGATTTTAAACATTTTCGACCATTTTTGACATTTTCCCAAATTTACCGATCTTTTCCAAAACTTTCTGCGGGCTTTCAATGCACTATTCCTGGGTTGATTTTAAACATTTTCGACCATTTTTGACATTTTCCCAAATTTACCGATCTTTTCCAAAACTTTCTGCGGGCTTTCAATGCACTATTCCTGGGTTGATTTTAAACATTTTCGACCATTTTTGACATTTTCCCAAATTTACCGATCTTTTCCAAAACTTTCTGCGGGCTTTCAATGCACTATTCCTGGGTTGATTTTAAACATTTTCGACCATTTTTGACATTTTCCCAAATTTACCGATCTTTTCCAAAACTTTCTGCGGGCTTTCAATGCACTATTCCTGGGTTGATTTTAAACATTTTCGACCATTTTTGACATTTTCCCAAATTTACCGATCTTTTCCAAAACTTTCTGCGGGCTTTCAATGCACTATTCCTGGGTTGATTTTAAACATTTTCGACCATTTTTGACATTTTCCCAAATTTACCGATCTTTTCCAAAACTTTCTGCGGGCTTTCAATGCACTATTCCTGGGTTGATTTTAAACATTTTTGACCATTTTTGACATTTTCCCAAATTTACCGATCTTTTCCAAAACTTTCTGCGGGCTTTCAATGCACTATTCCTGGGTTGATTTTAAACATTTTCGACCATTTTTGACATTTTCCCAAATATACCGATCTTTTCCAAAACTTTCTGCGGGCTTTCAATGCACTATTCCTGGGTTGATTTTAAACATTTTTGACCATTTTTGACATTTTCCCAAATTTACCGATCTTTTCCAAAACTTTCTGCGGGCTTTCAATGCACTATTCCTGGGTTGATTTTTAACATTTTCGACCATTTTTGACATTTTCCCAAATATACCGATCTTTTCCAAAACTTTCTGCGGGCTTTCAATGCACTATTCCTGGGTTGATTTTAAACATTTTTGACCATTTTTGACATTTTCCCAAATTTACCGATCTTTTCCAAAACTTTCTGCGGGCTTTCAATGCACTATTCCTGGGTTGATTTTAAACATTTTCGACCATTTTTGACATTTTCCCAAATTTACCGATCTTTTCCAAAACTTTCTGCGGGCTTTCAATGCACTATTCCTGGGTTGATTTTAAACATTTTCGACCATTTTTGACATTTTCCCAAATTTACCGATCTTTTCCAAAACTTTCTGCGGGCTTTCAATGCACTATTCCTGGGTTGATTTTAAACATTTTCGACCATTTTTGACATTTTCCCAAATTTACCGATCTTTTCCAAAACTTTCTGCGGGCTTTCAATGCACTATTCCTGGGTTGATTTTAAACATTTTCGACCATTTTTGACATTTTCCCAAATTTACCGATCTTTTCCAAAACTTTCTGCGGGCTTTCAATGCACTATTCCTGGGTTGATTTTAAACATTTTCGACCATTTTTGACATTTTCCCAAATTTACCGATCTTTTCCAAAACTTTCTGCGGGCTTTCAATGCACTATTTCTGGGTTGATTTTAACCATTTTCGACCATGTTTAACATTTTTCCAACTTTTTCCACATGTTCCAATGTACGCACTGGGCCGCTATGGAACCCGCAGAACTCTGCCACACTGTGGACATTTTTTTTTACTGCAATTAGGGTCAAATTGCCGGGTCAAAAGTGTCATTTCTTCGGGTAAATCACCCTCCTGGGCCCGGTTTTAATGTTTAAAAAGGTCAAATATTTGTATTAAATATATAATATTTGTATTTGATCGATGAGTGCTGATTTAAAACCAATTTTAGTGCATTTTGGGCACTTTTGAGAATGGTCGTATGTCGTCGTATTTGGTCGCGCCGACGTTTATGGCTGTCTTTTACCCAGGAAAATCACCTCCAGTGCCCGATATTCATGTCTGCACTTTGCCTGGGTTGACCCCAACCCAACCCCTAACTCTAACCCAAACCCAAACCCAAACCCATCTGTGGAGCCCTGTACGCCGCCTAGAGCTAAATAACGTTTTAAAAATTAAAAAAAAAAAAAAAAAAATTCTACCCCTGGTAGACCCAAAAAAAATTTCTAGCGCTGGTAGACCCAGAAAAAATTTCTGCGGTCTTTCGATGCACTATTCCTGGGTTGATTTTAAACATTTTCGACCATTTTTGACATTTTCCCAAATTTACCGATCTTTTCCTAAACTTTCTGCGGGCTTTCAATGCACTATTCCTGGGTTGATTTTAAACATTTTTGACCATTTTTGACATTTTCCCAAATTTACCGATCTTTTCCAAAACTTTCTGCGGGCTTTCAATGCACTATTCCTGGGTTGATTTTAAACATTTTCGACCATTTTTGACATTTTCCCAAATATACCGATCTTTTCCAAAACTTTCTGCGGGCTTTCAATGCACTATTCCTGGGTTGATTTTAAACATTTTTGACCATTTTTGACATTTTCCCAAATTTACCGATCTTTTCCAAAACTTTCTGCGGGCTTTCAATGCACTATTCCTGGGTTGATTTTAAACATTTTCGACCATTTTTGACATTTTCCCAAATTTACCGATCTTTTCCAAAACTTTCTGCGGGCTTTCAATGCACTATTCCTGGGTTGATTTTAAACATTTTCGACCATTTTTGACATTTTCCCAAATTTACCGATCTTTTCCAAAACTTTCTGCGGGCTTTCAATGCACTATTCCTGGGTTGATTTTAAACATTTTCGACCATTTTTGACATTTTCCCAAATTTACCGATCTTTTCCAAAACTTTCTGCGGGCTTTCAATGCACTATTCCTGGGTTGATTTTAAACATTTTCGACCATTTTTGACATTTTCCCAAATTTACCGATCTTTTCCAAAACTTTCTGCGGGCTTTCAATGCAATATTCCTGGGTTGATTTTAAACATTTTCGACCATTTTTGACATTTTCCCAAATTTACCGATCTTTTCCAAAACTTTCTGCGGGCTTTCAATGCACTATTCCTGGGTTGATTTTAAACATTTTTGACCATTTTTGACATTTTCCCAAATTTACCGATCTTTTCCAAAACTTTCTGCGGGCTTTCAATGCACTATTCCTGGGTTGATTTTAAACATTTTCGACCATTTTTGACATTTTCCCAAATTTACCGATCTTTTCCAAAACTTTCTGCGGGCTTTCAATGCACTATTCCTGGGTTGATTTTAAACATTTTCGACCATTTTTGACATTTTCCCAAATTTACCGATCTTTTCCAAAACTTTCTGCGGGCTTTCAATGCACTATTCCTGGGTTGATTTTAAACATTTTTGACCATTTTTGACATTTTCCCAAATTTACCGATCTTTTCCAAAACTTTCTGCGGGCTTTCAATGCACTATTCCTGGGTTGATTTTAAACATTTTCGACCATTTTTGACATTTTCCCAAATTTACCGATCTTTTCCAAAACTTTCTGCGGGCTTTCGGTGCACTATTCCTGGGTTGATTTTAAACATTTTCGACCATTTTTGACATTTTCCCAAATTTACCGATCTTTTTCCAAAACTTTCTGCGGGCTTTCGATGCACTATTATCGACAGATACCAGGTTTCATCGTCGAGCTCCGTATATTTTTCGAGTTTCAGCACTTTTAAAATCGGCGGGGGTTCGCCCCGAGTCGATCCGAGAATAGTGCACCGTGAGCGGATTGGGTCGGCTGATGCCCCGCTGAATTTCTGAGCTCCAGAAATTTTTCTAAGTCCCTCCACACTTAGAAAAAAAACGCTTAAATTTAAGCGGATTTTTTCTAAGTCCCTCCACACTTAGAAAAAAAACGCTTAAATTTAAATTTACCGATCTTTTCCAAAACTTTCTGCGGGCTTTCGGTGCACTATTCCTGGGTTAATTTTAAACATTTTCGACCATTTTTGACATTTTCCCAAATTTACCGATCTTTTCCAAAACTTTCTGCGGGCTTTCAATGCACTATTTCTGGGTTGATTTTAAACATTTTCGACCATTTTTGACATTTTCCCAAATTTACCGATCTTTTCCAAAACTTTCTGCGGGCTTTCAATGCACTATTCCTGGGTTGATTTTAAACATTTTTGACCATTTTTGACATTTTCCCAAATTTACCGATCTTTTCCAAATCTTTCTGCGGGCTTTCAATGCACTATTCCTGGGTTGATTTTAAACATTTTCGACCATTTTTGACATTTTCCCAAATTTACCGATCTTTTCCAAAACTTTCTGCGGGCTTTCAATGCACTATTTCTGGGTTGATTTTAACCATTTTCGACCATTTTTAACATTTTTCCAACTTTTTCCACATGTTCCAATGTACGCACTGGGCCGCTATGGAACCCGCAGAACTCTGCCACACTGTGGACATTTTTTTTTACTGCAATTAGGGTCAAATTGCCGGGTCAAAAGTGTCATTTCTTCGGGTAAATCACCCTCCTGGGCCCGGTTTTAATGTTTAAAAAGGTCAAATATTTGTATTAAATATATAATATTTGTATTTGATCGATGAGTGCTGATTTAAAACCAATTTTAGTGCATTTTGGGCACTTTTGAGAATGGTCGTATGTCGTCGTATTTGGTCGCGCCGACGTTTATGGCTGTCTTTTACCCAGGAAAATCACCTCCAGTGCCCGATATTCATGTCTGCACTTTGCCTGGGTTGACCCCAACCCAACCCCTAACTCTAACCCAAACCCAAACCCAAACCCATCTGTGGAGCCCTGTACGCCGCCTAGAGCTAAATAACGTTTTAAAAATTAAAAAAAAAAAAAAAAAAATTCTACCCCTGGTAGACCCAAAAAAAAATTCTAGCGCTGGTAGACCCAGAAAAAATTTCTGCGGTCTTTCGATGCACTATTCCTGGGTTGATTTTAAACATTTTCGACCATTTTTGACATTTTCCCAAATTTACCGATCTTTTCCTAAACTTTCTGCGGGCTTTCAATGCACTATTCCTGGGTTGATTTTAAACATTTTTGACCATTTTTGACATTTTCCCAAATTTACCGATCTTTTCCAAAACTTTCTGCGGGCTTTCAATGCACTATTCCTGGGTTGATTTTAAACATTTTTGACCATTTTTGACATTTTCCCAAATTTACCGATCTTTTCCAAAACTTTCTGCGGGCTTTCAATGCACTATTCCTGGGTTGATTTTAAACATTTTCGACCATTTTTGACATTTTCCCAAATATACCGATCTTTTCCAAAACTTTCTGCGGGCTTTCAATGCACTATTCCTGGGTTGATTTTAAACATTTTTGACCATTTTTGACATTTTCCCAAATTTACCGATCTTTTCCAAAACTTTCTGCGGGCTTTCAATGCACTATTCCTGGGTTGATTTTAAACATTTTCGACCATTTTTGACATTTTCCCAAATTTACCGATCTTTTCCAAAACTTTCTGCGGGCTTTCAATGCACTATTCCTGGGTTGATTTTAAACATTTTCGACCATTTTTGACATTTTCCCAAATTTACCGATCTTTTCCAAAACTTTCTGCGGGCTTTCAATGCACTATTCCTGGGTTGATTTTAAACATTTTCGACCATTTTTGACATTTTCCCAAATTTACCGATCTTTTCCAAAACTTTCTGCGGGCTTTCAATGCACTATTCCTGGGTTGATTTTAAACATTTTCGACCATTTTTGACATTTTCCCAAATTTACCGATCTTTTCCAAAACTTTCTGCGGGCTTTCAATGCAATATTCCTGGGTTGATTTTAAACATTTTCGACCATTTTTGACATTTTCCCAAATTTACCGATCTTTTCCAAAACTTTCTGCGGGCTTTCAATGCACTATTCCTGGGTTGATTTTAAACATTTTTGACCATTTTTGACATTTTCCCAAATTTACCGATCTTTTCCAAAACTTTCTGCGGGCTTTCAATGCACTATTCCTGGGTTGATTTTAAACATTTTCGACCATTTTTGACATTTTCCCAAATTTACCGATCTTTTCCAAAACTTTCTGCGGGCTTTCAATGCACTATTCCTGGGTTGATTTTAAACATTTTCGACCATTTTTGACATTTTCCCAAATTTACCGATCTTTTCCAAAACTTTCTGCGGGCTTTCAATGCACTATTCCTGGGTTGATTTTAAACATTTTTGACCATTTTTGACATTTTCCCAAATTTACCGATCTTTTCCAAAACTTTCTGCGGGCTTTCAATGCACTATTCCTGGGTTGATTTTAAACATTTTCGACCATTTTTGACATTTTCCCAAATTTACCGATCTTTTCCAAAACTTTCTGCGGGCTTTCGGTGCACTATTCCTGGGTTGATTTTAAACATTTTCGACCATTTTTGACATTTTCCCAAATTTACCGATCTTTTTCCAAAACTTTCTGCGGGCTTTCGATGCACTATTATCGACAGATACCAGGTTTCATCGTCGAGCTCCGTATATTTTTCGAGTTTCAGCACTTTTAAAATCGGCGGGGGTTCGCCCCGAGTCGATCCGAGAATAGTGCACCGTGAGCGGATTGGGTCGGCTGATGCCCCGCTGAATTTCTGAGCTCCAGAAATTTTTCTAAGTCCCTCCACACTTAGAAAAAAAACGCTTAAATTTAAGCGGATTTTTTCTAAGTCCCTCCACACTTAGAAAAAAAACGCTTAAATTTAAGCGGATTTTTTCTAAGTCCCTCCACACTTAGAAAAAAAACGCTTAAATTTAAGCGGATTTTTTCTAAGTCCCTCCACACTTAGAAAAAAAACGCTTAAATTTAAGCGGATTTTTTCTAAGTCCCTCCACACTTAGAAAAAAAACGCTTAAATTTAAATTTACCGATCTTTTCCAAAACTTTCTGCGGGCTTTCAATGCACTATTCCTGGGTTGATTTTTAACATTTTCGACCATTTTTGACATTTTCCCAAATATACCGATCTTTTCCAAAACTTTCTGCGGGCTTTCAATGCACTATTCCTGGGTTGATTTTAAACATTTTTGACCATTTTTGACATTTTCCCAAATTTACCGATCTTTTCCAAAACTTTCTGCGGGCTTTCATTGCACTATTCCTGGGTTGATTTTAAACATTTTCGACCATTTTTGACATTTTCCCAAATTTACCGATCTTTTCCAAAACTTTCTGCGGGCTTTCAATGCACTATTCCTGGGTTGATTTTAAACATTTTCGACCATTTTTGACATTTTCCCAAATTTACCGATCTTTTCCAAAACTTTCTGCGGGCTTTCAATGCACTATTCCTGGGTTGATTTTAAACATTTTCGACCATTTTTGACATTTTCCCAAATTTACCGATCTTTTCCAAAACTTTCTGCGGGCTTTCAATGCACTATTCCTGGGTTGATTTTAAACATTTTCGACCATTTTTGACATTTTCCCAAATTTACCGATCTTTTCCAAAACTTTCTGCGGGCTTTCAATGCACTATTCCTGGGTTGATTTTAAACATTTTCGACCATTTTTGACATTTTCCCAAATTTACCGATCTTTTCCAAAACTTTCTGCGGGCTTTCAATGCACTATTTCTGGGTTGATTTTAACCATTTTCGACCATGTTTAACATTTTTCCAACTTTTTCCACATGTTCCAATGTACGCACTGGGCCGCTATGGAACCCGCAGAACTCTGCCACACTGTGGACATTTTTTTTACTGCAATTAGGGTCAAATTGCCGGGTCAAAAGTGTCATTTCTTCGGGTAAATCACCCTCCTGGGCCCGGTTTTAATGTTTAAAAAGGTCAAATATTTGTATTAAATATATAATATTTGTATTTGATCGATGAGTGCTGATTTAAAACCAATTTTAGTGCATTTTGGGCACTTTTGAGAATGGTCGTATGTCGTCGTATTTGGTCGCGCCGACGTTTATGGCTGTCTTTTACCCAGGAAAATCACCTCCAGTGCCCGATATTCATGTCTGCACTTTGCCTGGGTTGACCCCAACCCAACCCCTAACTCTAACCCAAACCCAAACCCAAACCCATCTGTGGAGCCCTGTACGCCGCCTAGAGCTAAATAACGTTTTAAAAATTAAAAAAAAAAAAAAAAAAATTCTACCCCTGGTAGACCCAAAAAAAATTTCTAGCGCTGGTAGACCCAGAAAAAATTTCTGCGGTCTTTCGATGCACTATTCCTGGGTTGATTTTAAACATTTTCGACCATTTTTGACATTTTCCCAAATTTACCGATCTTTTCCTAAACTTTCTGCGGGCTTTCAATGCACTATTCCTGGGTTGATTTTAAACATTTTTGACCATTTTTGACATTTTCCCAAATTTACCGATCTTTTCCAAAACTTTCTGCGGGCTTTCAATGCACTATTCCTGGGTTGATTTTAAACATTTTCGACCATTTTTGACATTTTCCCAAATATACCGATCTTTTCCAAAACTTTCTGCGGGCTTTCAATGCACTATTCCTGGGTTGATTTTAAACATTTTTGACCATTTTTGACATTTTCCCAAATTTACCGATCTTTTCCAAAACTTTCTGCGGGCTTTCAATGCACTATTCCTGGGTTGATTTTAAACATTTTCGACCATTTTTGACATTTTCCCAAATTTACCGATCTTTTCCAAAACTTTCTGCGGGCTTTCAATGCACTATTCCTGGGTTGATTTTAAACATTTTCGACCATTTTTGACATTTTCCCAAATTTACCGATCTTTTCCAAAACTTTCTGCGGGCTTTCAATGCACTATTCCTGGGTTGATTTTAAACATTTTCGACCATTTTTGACATTTTCCCAAATTTACCGATCTTTTCCAAAACTTTCTGCGGGCTTTCAATGCACTATTCCTGGGTTGATTTTAAACATTTTCGACCATTTTTGACATTTTCCCAAATTTACCGATCTTTTCCAAAACTTTCTGCGGGCTTTCAATGCAATATTCCTGGGTTGATTTTAAACATTTTCGACCATTTTTGACATTTTCCCAAATTTACCGATCTTTTCCAAAACTTTCTGCGGGCTTTCAATGCACTATTCCTGGGTTGATTTTAAACATTTTTGACCATTTTTGACATTTTCCCAAATTTACCGATCTTTTCCAAAACTTTCTGCGGGCTTTCAATGCACTATTCCTGGGTTGATTTTAAACATTTTCGACCATTTTTGACATTTTCCCAAATTTACCGATCTTTTCCAAAACTTTCTGCGGGCTTTCAATGCACTATTCCTGGGTTGATTTTAAACATTTTCGACCATTTTTGACATTTTCCCAAATTTACCGATCTTTTCCAAAACTTTCTGCGGGCTTTCAATGCACTATTCCTGGGTTGATTTTAAACATTTTTGACCATTTTTGACATTTTCCCAAATTTACCGATCTTTTCCAAAACTTTCTGCGGGCTTTCAATGCACTATTCCTGGGTTGATTTTAAACATTTTCGACCATTTTTGACATTTTCCCAAATTTACCGATCTTTTCCAAAACTTTCTGCGGGCTTTCGGTGCACTATTCCTGGGTTGATTTTAAACATTTTCGACCATTTTTGACATTTTCCCAAATTTACCGATCTTTTTCCAAAACTTTCTGCGGGCTTTCGATGCACTATTATCGACAGATACCAGGTTTCATCGTCGAGCTCCGTATATTTTTCGAGTTTCAGCACTTTTAAAATCGGCGGGGGTTCGCCCCGAGTCGATCCGAGAATAGTGCACCGTGAGCGGATTGGGTCGGCTGATGCCCCGCTGAATTTCTGAGCTCCAGAAATTTTTCTAAGTCCCTCCACACTTAGAAAAAAAACGCTTAAATTTAAGCGGATTTTTTCTAAGTCCCTCCACACTTAGAAAAAAAACGCTTAAATTTAAGCGGATTTTTTCTAAGTCCCTCCACACTTAGAAAAAAAACGCTTAAATTTAAGCGGATTTTTTCTAAGTCCCTCCACACTTAGAAAAAAAAACGCTTAAATTTAAGCGGATTTTTTCTAAGTCCCTCCACACTTAGAAAAAAAACGCTTAAATTTAAGCGGATTTTTTCTAAGTCCCTCCACACTTAGAAAAAAAACGCTTAAATTTAAGCGGATTTTTTCTAAGTCCCTCCACACTTAGAAAAAAAACGCTTAAATTTAAATTTACCGATCTTTTCCAAAACTTTCTGCGGGCTTTCGGTGCACTATTCCTGGGTTGATTTTAAACATTTTCGACCATTTTTGACATTTTCCCAAATTTACCGATCTTTTCCAAAACTTTCTGCGGGCTTTCAATGCACTATTCCTGGGTTGATTTTAAACATTTTTGACCATTTTTGACATTTTCCCAAATTTACCGATCTTTTCCAAAACTTTCTGCGGGCTTTCAATGCACTATTCCTGGGTTGATTTTAAACATTTTCGACCATTTTTGACATTTTCCCAAATTTACCGATCTTTTCCAAAACTTTCTGCGGGCTTTCAATGCACTATTCCTGGGTTGATTTTAAACATTTTCGACCATTTTTGACATTTTCCCAAATTTACCGATCTTTTCCAAAACTTTCTGCGGGCTTTCAATGCACTATTTCTGGGTTGATTTTAACCATTTTCGACCATGTTTAACATTTTTCCAACTTTTTCCACATGTTCCAATGTACGCACTGGGCCGCTATGGAACCCGCAGAACTCTGCCACACTGTGGACATTTTTTTTTACTGCAATTAGGGTCAAATTGCCGGGTCAAAAGTGTCATTTCTTCGGGTAAATCACCCTCCTGGGCCCGGTTTTAATGTTTAAAAAGGTCAAATATTTGTATTAAATATATAATATTTGTATTTGATCGATGAGTGCTGATTTAAAACCAATTTTAGTGCATTTTGGGCACTTTTGAGAATGGTCGTATGTCGTCGTATTTGGTCGCGCCGACGTTTATGGCTGTCTTTTACCCAGGAAAATCACCTCCAGTGCCCGATATTCATGTCTGCACTTTGCCTGGGTTGACCCCAACCCAACCCCTAACTCTAACCCAAACCCAAACCCAAACCCATCTGTGGAGCCCTGTACGCCGCCTAGAGCTAAATAACGTTTTAAAAATTAAAAAAAAAAAAAAAAAAATTCTACCCCTGGTAGACCCAAAAAAAATTTCTACCCCTGGTAGACCCAGAAAAAATTTCTAGCGCTGGTAGACCCAGAAAAAATTTCTGCGGTCTTTCGATGCACTATTCCTGGGTTAATTTTAAACATTTTCGACCATTTTTGACATTTTCCCAAATTTACCGATCTTTTCCAAAACTTTCTGCGGGCTTTCAATGCACTATTCCTGGGTTGATTTTAAACATTTTTGACCATTTTTGACATTTTCCCAAATTTACCGATCTTTTCCAAAACTTTCTGCGGGCTTTCAATGCACTATTCCTGGGTTGATTTTAAACATTTTCGACCATTTTTGACATTTTCCCAAATTTACCGATCTTTTCCAAAACTTTCTGCGGGCTTTCAATGCACTATTCCTGGGTTGATTTTAAACATTTTCGACCATTTTTGACATTTTCCCAAATTTACCGATCTTTTTCCAAAACTTTCTGCGGGCTTTCGATGCACTATTATCGACAGATACCAGGTTTCATCGTCGAGCTCCGTATATTTTTCGAGTTTCAGCACTTTTAAAATCGGCGGGGGTTCGCCCCGAGTCGATCCGAGAATAGTGCACCGTGAGCGGATTGGGTCGGCTGATGTCCCGCTGAATTTCTGAGCTCCAGAAATTTTTCTAAGTCCCTCCACACTTAGAAAAAAAACGCTTAAATTTAAGCGGATTTTTTCTAAGTCCCTCCACACTTAGAAAAAAAAACGCTTAAATTTAAGCGGATTTTTTCTAAGTCCCTCCACACTTAGAAAAAAAACGCTTAAATTTAAGCGGATTTTTTCTAAGTCCCTCCACACTTAGAAAAAAAAACGCTTAAATTTAAGCGGATTTTTTCTAAGTCCCTCCACACTTAGAAAAAAAACGCTTAAATTTAAATTTACCGATCTTTTCCAAAACTTTCTGCGGGCTTTCGGTGCACTATTCCTGGGTTGATTTTAAACATTTTCGACCATTTTTGACATTTTCCCAAATTTACCGATCTTTTCCAAAACTTTCTGCGGGCTTTCAATGCACTATTCCTGGGTTGATTTTAAACATTTTTGACCATTTTTGACATTTTCCCAAATTTACCGATCTTTTCCAAAACTTTCTGCGGGCTTTCAATGCACTATTCCTGGGTTGATTTTAAACATTTTCGACCATTTTTGACATTTTCCCAAATTTACCGATCTTTTCCAAAACTTTCTGCGGGCTTTCAATGCACTATTCCTGGGTTGATTTTAAACATTTTTGACCATTTTTGACATTTTCCCAAATTTACCGATCTTTTCCAAAACTTTCTGCGGGCTTTCAATGCACTATTCCTGGGTTGATTTTAAACATTTTCGACCATTTTTGACATTTTCCCAAATTTACCGATCTTTTCCAAAACTTTCTGCGGGCTTTCAATGCACTATTCCTGGGTTGATTTTAAACATTTTCGACCATTTTTGACATTTTCCCAAATTTACCGATCTTTTCCAAAACTTTCTGCGGGCTTTCAATGCACTATTCCTGGGTTGATTTTAAACATTTTCGACCATTTTTGACATTTTCCCAAATTTACCGATCTTTTCCAAAACTTTCTGCGGGCTTTCAATGCACTATTCCTGGGTTGATTTTAAACATTTTTGACCATTTTTGACATTTTCCCAAATTTACCGATCTTTTCCAAAACTTTCTGCGGGCTTTCAATGCACTATTCCTGGGTTGATTTTAAACATTTTCGACCATTTTTGACATTTTCCCAAATTTACCGATCTTTTCCAAAACTTTCTGCGGGCTTTCAATGCACTATTCCTGGGTTGATTTTAAACATTTTCGACCATTTTTGACATTTTCCCAAATTTACCGATCTTTTCCAAAACTTTCTGCGGGCTTTCAATGCACTATTCCTGGGTTGATTTTAAACATTTTCGACCATTTTTGACATTTTCCCAAATTTACCGATCTTTTCCAAAACTTTCTGCGGGCTTTCAATGCACTATTCCTGGGTTGATTTTAAACATTTTCGACCATTTTTGACATTTTCCCAAATTTACCGATCTTTTCCAAAACTTTCTGCGGGCTTTCAATGCACTATTCCTGGGTTGATTTTAAACATTTTTGACCATTTTTGACATTTTCCCAAATTTACCGATCTTTTCCAAAACTTTCTGCGGGCTTTCAATGCACTATTCCTGGGTTGATTTTAAACATTTTCGACCATTTTTGACATTTTCCCAAATTTACCGATCTTTTCCAAAACTTTCTGCGGGCTTTCAATGCACTATTCCTGGGTTGATTTTAAACATTTTCGACCATTTTTGACATTTTCCCAAATTTACCGATCTTTTCCAAAACTTTCTGCGGGCTTTCAATGCACTATTCCTGGGTTGATTTTAAACATTTTCGACCATTTTTGACATTTTCCCAAATTTACCGATCTTTTCCAAAACTTTCTGCGGGCTTTCAATGCACTATTCCTGGGTTGATTTTAAACATTTTTGACCATTTTTGACATTTTCCCAAATTTACCGATCTTTTCCAAAACTTTCTGCGGGCTTTCAATGCACTATTCCTGGGTTGATTTTAAACATTTTCGACCATTTTTGACATTTTCCCAAATTTACCGATCTTTTCCAAAACTTTCTGCGGGCTTTCAATGCACTATTCCTGGGTTGATTTTAAACATTTTCGACCATTTTTGACATTTTCCCAAATTTACCGATCTTTTCCAAAACTTTCTGCGGGCTTTCGATGCACTATTTCTGGGTTGATTTTAACCATTTTCGACCATTTTTAACATTTTTCCAACTTTTTCCACATGTTCCAATGTACGCACTGGGCCGCTATGGAACCCGCAGAACTCTGCCACACTGTGGACATTTTTTTTTTACTGCAATTAGGGTCAAATTGCCGGGTCAAAAGTGTCATTTCTTCGGGTAAATCACCCTCCTGGGCCCGGTTTTAATGTTTAAAAAGGTCAAATATTTGTATTAAATATATAATATTTGTATTTGATCGATGAGTGCTGATTTAAAACCAATTTTAGTGCATTTTGGGCACTTTTGAGAATGGTCGTATGTCGTCGTATTTGGTCGCGCCGACGTTTATGGCTGTCTTTTACCCAGGAAAATCACCTCCAGTGCCCGATATTCATGTCTGCACTTTGCCTGGGTTGACCCCAACCCAACCCCTAACTCTAACCCAAACCCAAACCCATCTGTGGAGCCCTGTACGCCGCCTAGAGCTAAATAACGTTTTAAAAATTAAAAAAAAAAAAATAAAATTCTACCCCTGGTAGACCCAAAAAAAATTTCTAGCGCTGGTAGACCCAGAAAAAATTTCTGCGGTCTTTCGATGCACTATTCCTGGGTTAATTTTAAACATTTTCGACCATTTTTGACATTTTCCCAAATTTACCGATCTTTTCCAAAACTTTCTGCGGGCTTTCAATGCACTATTCCTGGGTTGATTTTAAACATTTTCGACCATTTTTGACATTTTCCCAAATTTACCGATCTTTTCCAAAACTTTCTGCGGGCTTTCAATGCACTATTCCTGGGTTGATTTTAAACATTTTCGACCATTTTTGACATTTTCCCAAATTTACCGATCTTTTCCAAAACTTTCTGCGGGCTTTCAATGCACTATTCCTGGGTTGATTTTAAACATTTTCGACCATTTTTGACATTTTCCCAAATTTACCGATCTTTTCCAAAACTTTCTGCGGGCTTTCAATGCACTATTCCTGGGTTGATTTTAAACATTTTCGACCATTTTTGACATTTTCCCAAATTTACCGATCTTTTCCAAAACTTTCTGCGGGCTTTCAATGCACTATTCCTGGGTTGATTTTAAACATTTTCGACCATTTTTGACATTTTCCCAAATTTACCGATCTTTTCCAAAACTTTCTGCGGGCTTTCAATGCACTATTCCTGGGTTGATTTTAAACATTTTTGACCATTTTTGAC
Organism: Stigmatopora argus; assembly: GCF_051989625.1. Lineage (NCBI taxonomy): Eukaryota > Metazoa > Chordata > Actinopteri > Syngnathiformes > Syngnathidae > Stigmatopora > Stigmatopora argus. The sequence continues at coordinate 856,208 of NW_027520043.1, forward strand.
ATTTTCCCAAATTTACCGATCTTTTCCAAAACTTTCTGCGGGCTTTCAATGCACTATTCCTGGGTTGATTTTAAACATTTTCGACCATTTTTGACATTTTCCCAAATTTACCGATCTTTTCCAAAACTTTCTGCGGGCTTTCAATGCACTATTCCTGGGTTGATTTTAAACATTTTCGACCATTTTTGACATTTTCCCAAATTTACCGATCTTTTCCAAAACTTTCTGCGGGCTTTCAATGCACTATTCCTGGGTTGATTTTAAACATTTTCGACCATTTTTGACATTTTCCCAAATTTACCGATCTTTTCCAAAACTTTCTGCGGGCTTTCAATGCACTATTCCTGGGTTGATTTTAAACATTTTCGACCATTTTTGACATTTTCCCAAATTTACCGATCTTTTCCAAAACTTTCTGCGGGCTTTCAATGCACTATTCCTGGGTTGATTTTAAACATTTTCGACCATTTTTGACATTTTCCCAAATTTACCGATCTTTTCCAAAACTTTCTGCGGGCTTTCAATGCACTATTCCTGGGTTGATTTTAAACATTTTCGACCATTTTTGACATTTTCCCAAATTTACCGATCTTTTCCAAAACTTTCTGCGGGCTTTCAATGCACTATTCCTGGGTTGATTTTAAACATTTTTGACCATTTTTGACATTTTCCCAAATTTACCGATCTTTTCCAAAACTTTCTGCGGGCTTTCAATGCACTATTCCTGGGTTGATTTTAAACATTTTCGACCATTTTTGACATTTTCCCAAATATACCGATCTTTTCCAAAACTTTCTGCGGGCTTTCAATGCACTATTCCTGGGTTGATTTTAAACATTTTTGACCATTTTTGACATTTTCCCAAATTTACCGATCTTTTCCAAAACTTTCTGCGGGCTTTCAATGCACTATTCCTGGGTTGATTTTAAACATTTTCGACCATTTTTGACATTTTCCCAAATTTACCGATCTTTTCCAAAACTTTCTGCGGGCTTTCAATGCACTATTCCTGGGTTGATTTTAAACATTTTCGACCATTTTTGACATTTTCCCAAATTTACCGATCTTTTCCAAAACTTTCTGCGGGCTTTCAATGCACTATTCCTGGGTTGATTTTAAACATTTTCGACCATTTTTGACATTTTCCCAAATTTACCGATCTTTTCCAAAACTTTCTGCGGGCTTTCAATGCACTATTCCTGGGTTGATTTTAAACATTTTCGACCATTTTTGACATTTTCCCAAATTTACCGATCTTTTCCAAAACTTTCTGCGGGCTTTCAATGCACTATTCCTGGGTTGATTTTAAACATTTTCGACCATTTTTGACATTTTCCCAAATTTACCGATCTTTTCCAAAACTTTCTGCGGGCTTTCAATGCACTATTTCTGGGTTGATTTTAACCATTTTCGACCATGTTTAACATTTTTCCAACTTTTTCCACATGTTCCAATGTACGCACTGGGCCGCTATGGAACCCGCAGAACTCTGCCACACTGTGGACATTTTTTTTTACTGCAATTAGGGTCAAATTGCCGGGTCAAAAGTGTCATTTCTTCGGGTAAATCACCCTCCTGGGCCCGGTTTTAATGTTTAAAAAGGTCAAATATTTGTATTAAATATATAATATTTGTATTTGATCGATGAGTGCTGATTTAAAACCAATTTTAGTGCATTTTGGGCACTTTTGAGAATGGTCGTATGTCGTCGTATTTGGTCGCGCCGACGTTTATGGCTGTCTTTTACCCAGGAAAATCACCTCCAGTGCCCGATATTCATGTCTGCACTTTGCCTGGGTTGACCCCAACCCAACCCCTAACTCTAACCCAAACCCAAACCCAAACCCATCTGTGGAGCCCTGTACGCCGCCTAGAGCTAAATAACGTTTTAAAAATTAAAAAAAAAAAAAAAAAAATTCTACCCCTGGTAGACCCAAAAAAAATTTCTAGCGCTGGTAGACCCAGAAAAAATTTCTGCGGTCTTTCGATGCACTATTCCTGGGTTGATTTTAAACATTTTCGACCATTTTTGACATTTTCCCAAATTTACCGATCTTTTCCTAAACTTTCTGCGGGCTTTCAATGCACTATTCCTGGGTTGATTTTAAACATTTTTGACCATTTTTGACATTTTCCCAAATTTACCGATCTTTTCCAAAACTTTCTGCGGGCTTTCAATGCACTATTCCTGGGTTGATTTTAAACATTTTCGACCATTTTTGACATTTTCCCAAATATACCGATCTTTTCCAAAACTTTCTGCGGGCTTTCAATGCACTATTCCTGGGTTGATTTTAAACATTTTTGACCATTTTTGACATTTTCCCAAATTTACCGATCTTTTCCAAAACTTTCTGCGGGCTTTCAATGCACTATTCCTGGGTTGATTTTAAACATTTTCGACCATTTTTGACATTTTCCCAAATTTACCGATCTTTTCCAAAACTTTCTGCGGGCTTTCAATGCACTATTCCTGGGTTGATTTTAAACATTTTCGACCATTTTTGACATTTTCCCAAATTTACCGATCTTTTCCAAAACTTTCTGCGGGCTTTCAATGCACTATTCCTGGGTTGATTTTAAACATTTTCGACCATTTTTGACATTTTCCCAAATTTACCGATCTTTTCCAAAACTTTCTGCGGGCTTTCAATGCACTATTCCTGGGTTGATTTTAAACATTTTCGACCATTTTTGACATTTTCCCAAATTTACCGATCTTTTCCAAAACTTTCTGCGGGCTTTCAATGCAATATTCCTGGGTTGATTTTAAACATTTTCGACCATTTTTGACATTTTCCCAAATTTACCGATCTTTTCCAAAACTTTCTGCGGGCTTTCAATGCACTATTCCTGGGTTGATTTTAAACATTTTTGACCATTTTTGACATTTTCCCAAATTTACCGATCTTTTCCAAAACTTTCTGCGGGCTTTCAATGCACTATTCCTGGGTTGATTTTAAACATTTTCGACCATTTTTGACATTTTCCCAAATTTACCGATCTTTTCCAAAACTTTCTGCGGGCTTTCAATGCACTATTCCTGGGTTGATTTTAAACATTTTCGACCATTTTTGACATTTTCCCAAATTTACCGATCTTTTCCAAAACTTTCTGCGGGCTTTCAATGCACTATTCCTGGGTTGATTTTAAACATTTTTGACCATTTTTGACATTTTCCCAAATTTACCGATCTTTTCCAAAACTTTCTGCGGGCTTTCAATGCACTATTCCTGGGTTGATTTTAAACATTTTCGACCATTTTTGACATTTTCCCAAATTTACCGATCTTTTCCAAAACTTTCTGCGGGCTTTCGGTGCACTATTCCTGGGTTGATTTTAAACATTTTCGACCATTTTTGACATTTTCCCAAATTTACCGATCTTTTTCCAAAACTTTCTGCGGGCTTTCGATGCACTATTATCGACAGATACCAGGTTTCATCGTCGAGCTCCGTATATTTTTCGAGTTTCAGCACTTTTAAAATCGGCGGGGGTTCGCCCCGAGTCGATCCGAGAATAGTGCACCGTGAGCGGATTGGGTCGGCTGATGCCCCGCTGAATTTCTGAGCTCCAGAAATTTTTCTAAGTCCCTCCACACTTAGAAAAAAAACGCTTAAATTTAAGCGGATTTTTTCTAAGTCCCTCCACACTTAGAAAAAAAAACGCTTAAATTTAAGCGGATTTTTTCTAAGTCCCTCCACACTTAGAAAAAAAACGCTTAAATTTAAGCGGATTTTTTCTAAGTCCCTCCACACTTAGAAAAAAAAACGCTTAAATTTAAATTTACCGATCTTTTCCAAAACTTTCTGCGGGCTTTCAATGCACTATTCCTGGGTTGATTTTTAACATTTTCGACCATTTTTGACATTTTCCCAAATATACCGATCTTTTCCAAAACTTTCTGCGGGCTTTCAATGCACTATTCCTGGGTTGATTTTAAACATTTTTGACCATTTTTGACATTTTCCCAAATTTACCGATCTTTTCCAAAACTTTCTGCGGGCTTTCATTGCACTATTCCTGGGTTGATTTTAAACATTTTCAACCATTTTTGACATTTTCCCAAATTTACCGATCTTTTCCAAAACTTTCTGCGGGCTTTCAATGCACTATTCCTGGGTTGATTTTAAACATTTTTGACCATTTTTGACATTTTCCCAAATTTACCGATCTTTTCCAAAACTTTCTGCGGGCTTTCAATGCACTATTCCTGGGTTGATTTTAAACATTTTCGACCATTTTTGACATTTTCCCAAATTTACCGATCTTTTCCAAAACTTTCTGCGGGCTTTCAATGCACTATTCCTGGGTTGATTTTAAACATTTTCGACCATTTTTGACATTTTCCCAAATTTACCGATCTTTTCCAAAACTTTCTGCGGGCTTTCAATGCACTATTCCTGGGTTGATTTTAAACATTTTCGACCATTTTTGACATTTTCCCAAATTTACCGATCTTTTCCAAAACTTTCTGCGGGCTTTCAATGCACTATTCCTGGGTTGATTTTAAACATTTTCGACCATTTTTGACATTTTCCCAAATTTACCGATCTTTTCCAAAACTTTCTGCGGGCTTTCAATGCACTATTTCTGGGTTGATTTTAACCATTTTCGACCATGTTTAACATTTTTCCAACTTTTTCCACATGTTCCAATGTACGCACTGGGCCGCTATGGAACCCGCAGAACTCTGCCACACTGTGGACATTTTTTTTTACTGCAATTAGGGTCAAATTGCCGGGTCAAAAGTGTCATTTCTTCGGGTAAATCACCCTCCTGGGCCCGGTTTTAATGTTTAAAAAGGTCAAATATTTGTATTAAATATATAATATTTGTATTTGATCGATGAGTGCTGATTTAAAACCAATTTTAGTGCATTTTGGGCACTTTTGAGAATGGTCGTATGTCGTCGTATTTGGTCGCGCCGACGTTTATGGCTGTCTTTTACCCAGGAAAATCACCTCCAGTGCCCGATATTCATGTCTGCACTTTGCCTGGGTTGACCCCAACCCAACCCCTAACTCTAACCCAAACCCAAACCCAAACCCATCTGTGGAGCCCTGTACGCCGCCTAGAGCTAAATAACGTTTTAAAAATTAAAAAAAAAAAAAAAAATTCTACCCCTGGTAGACCCAAAAAAAATTTCTAGCGCTGGTAGACCCAGAAAAAATTTCTGCGGTCTTTCGATGCACTATTCCTGGGTTAATTTTAAACATTTTCGACCATTTTTGACATTTTCCCAAATATACCGATCTTTTCCAAAACTTTCTGCGGGCTTTCAATGCACTATTCCTGGGTTGATTTTAAACATTTTTGACCATTTTTGACATTTTCCCAAATTTACCGATCTTTTCCAAAACTTTCTGCGGGCTTTCAATGCACTATTCCTGGGTTGATTTTAAACATTTTCGACCATTTTTGACATTTTCCCAAATTTACCGATCTTTTCCAAAACTTTCTGAGGGCTTTCAATGCACTATTCCTGGGTTGATTTTAAACATTTTCGACCATTTTTGACATTTTCCCAAATTTACCGATCTTTTCCAAAACTTTCTGCGGGCTTTCAATGCACTATTCCTGGGTTGATTTTAAACATTTTCGACCATTTTTGACATTTTCCCAAATTTACCGATCTTTTCCAAAACTTTCTGCGGGCTTTCAATGCACTATTCCTGGGTTGATTTTAAACATTTTCGACCATTTTTGACATTTTCCCAAATTTACCGATCTTTTCCAAAACTTTCTGCGGGCTTTCAATGCACTATTCCTGGGTTGATTTTAAACATTTTCGACCATTTTTGACATTTTCCCAAATTTACCGATCTTTTCCAAAACTTTCTGCGGGCTTTCAATGCACTATTCCTGGGTTGATTTTAAACATTTTCGACCATTTTTGACATTTTCCCAAATTTACCGATCTTTTCCAAAACTTTCTGCGGGCTTTCAATGCACTATTCCTGGGTTGATTTTAAACATTTTTGACCATTTTTGACATTCTCCCAAATTTACCGATCTTTTCCAAAACTTTCTGCGGGCTTTCAATGCACTATTCCTGGGTTGATTTTAAACATTTTCGACCATTTTTGACATTTTCCCAAATATACCGATCTTTTCCAAAACTTTCTGCGGGCTTTCAATGCACTATTCCTGGGTTGATTTTAAACATTTTTGACCATTTTTGACATTTTCCCAAATTTACCGATCTTTTCCAAAACTTTCTGCGGGCTTTCAATGCACTATTCCTGGGTTGATTTTAAACATTTTCGACCATTTTTGACATTTTCCCAAATTTACCGATCTTTTCCAAAACTTTCTGCGGGCTTTCAATGCACTATTCCTGGGTTGATTTTAAACATTTTCGACCATTTTTGACATTTTCCCAAATTTACCGATCTTTTCCAAAACTTTCTGCGGGCTTTCAATGCACTATTCCTGGGTTGATTTTAAACATTTTCGACCATTTTTGACATTTTCCCAAATATACCGATCTTTTCCAAAACTTTCTGCGGGCTTTCAATGACCTATTCCTGGGTTGATTTTAAACATTTTTGACCATTTTTGACATTTTCCCAAATTTACCGATCTTTTCCAAAACTTTCTGCGGGCTTTCAATGCACTATTCCTGGGTTGATTTTAAACATTTTCGACCATTTTTGACATTTTCCCAAATTTACCGATCTTTTCCAAAACTTTCTGCGGGCTTTCAATGCACTATTCCTGGGTTGATTTTAAACATTTTCGACCATTTTTGACATTTTCCCAAATTTACCGATCTTTTCCAAAACTTTCTGCGGGCTTTCAATGCACTATTCCTGGGTTGATTTTAAACATTTTCGACCATTTTTGACATTTTCCCAAATTTACCGATCTTTTCCAAAACTTTCTGCGGGCTTTCAATGCACTATTCCTGGGTTGATTTTAAACATTTTCGACCATTTTTGACATTTTCCCAAATTTACCGATCTTTTCCAAAACTTTCTGCGGGCTTTCAATGCACTATTCCTGGGTTGATTTTAAACATTTTCGACCATTTTTGACATTTTCCCAAATTTACCGATCTTTTCCAAAACTTTCTGCGGGCTTTCAATGCACTATTTCTGGGTTGATTTTAACCATTTTCGACCATGTTTAACATTTTTCCAACTTTTTCCACATGTTCCAATGTACGCACTGGGCCGCTATGGAACCCGCAGAACTCTGCCACACTGTGGACATTTTTTTTTACTGCAATTAGGGTCAAATTGCCGGGTCAAAAGTGTCATTTCTTCGGGTAAATCACCCTCCTGGGCCCGGTTTTAATGTTTAAAAAGGTCAAATATTTGTATTAAATATATAATATTTGTATTTGATCGATGAGTGCTGATTTAAAACCAATTTTAGTGCATTTTGGGCACTTTTGAGAATGGTCGTATGTCGTCGTATTTGGTCGCGCCGACGTTTATGGCTGTCTTTTACCCAGGAAAATCACCTCCAGTGCCCGATATTCATGTCTGCACTTTGCCTGGGTTGACCCCAACCCAACCCCTAACTCTAACCCAAACCCAAACCCAAACCCATCTGTGGAGCCCTGTACGCCGCCTAGAGCTAAATAACGTTTTAAAAATTAAAAAAAAAAAAAAAAAATTGCTACCCCTGGTAGACCCCAAAAAAATTTCTAGCGCTGGTAGACCCAGAAAAAATTTCTGCGGTCTTTCGATGCACTATTCCTGGGTTAATTTTAAACATTTTTGACCATTTTTGACATTTTCCCAAATTTACCGATCTTTTCCAAAACTTTCTGCGGGCTTTCAATGCACTATTCCTGGGTTGATTTTAAACATTTTCGACCATTTTTGACATTTTCCCAAATATACCGATCTTTTCCAAAACTTTCTGCGGGCTTTCAATGCACTATTCCTGGGTTGATTTTAAACATTTTTGACCATTTTTGACATTTTCCCAAATTTACCGATCTTTTCCAAAACTTTCTGCGGGCTTTCAATGCACTATTCCTGGGTTGATTTTAAACATTTTCGACCATTTTTGACATTTTCCCAAATTTACCGATCTTTTCCAAAACTTTCTGCGGGCTTTCAATGCACTATTCCTGGGTTGATTTTAAACATTTTCGACCATTTTTGACATTTTCCCAAATTTACCGATCTTTTCCAAAACTTTCTGCGGGCTTTCAATGCACTATTCCTGGGTTGATTTTAAACATTTTCGACCATTTTTGACATTTTCCCAAATTTACCGATCTTTTCCAAAACTTTCTGCGGGCTTTCAATGCACTATTCCTGGGTTGATTTTAAACATTTTCGACCATTTTTGACATTTTCCCAAATTTACCGATCTTTTCCAAAACTTTCTGCGGGCTTTCAATGCACTATTCCTGGGTTGATTTTAAACATTTTCGACCATTTTTGACATTTTCCCAAATTTACCGATCTTTTCCAAAACTTTCTGCGGGCTTTCAATGCACTATTTCTGGGTTGATTTTAACCATTTTCGACCATGTTTAACATTTTTCCAACTTTTTCCACATGTTCCAATGTACGCACTGGGCCGCTATGGAACCCGCAGAACTCTGCCACACTGTGGACATTTTTTTTTACTGCAATTAGGGTCAAATTGCCGGGTCAAAAGTGTCATTTCTTCGGGTAAATCACCCTCCTGGGCCCGGTTTTAATGTTTAAAAAGGTCAAATATTTGTATTAAATATATAATATTTGTATTTGATCGATGAGTGCTGATTTAAAACCAATTTTAGTGCATTTTGGGCACTTTTGAGAATGGTCGTATGTCGTCGTATTTGGTCGCGCCGACGTTTATGGCTGTCTTTTACCCAGGAAAATCACCTCCAGTGCCCGATATTCATGTCTGCACTTTGCCTGGGTTGACCCCAACCCAACCCCTAACTCTAACCCAAACCCAAACCCAAACCCATCTGTGGAGCCCTGTACGCCGCCTAGAGCTAAATAACGTTTTAAAAATTAAAAAAAAAAAAAAAAATTCTACCCCTGGTAGACCCAAAAAAAATTTCTAGCGCTGGTAGACCCAGAAAAAATTTCTGCGGTCTTTCGATGCACTATTCCTGGGTTAATTTTAAACATTTTCGACCATTTTTGACATTTTCCCAAATATACCGATCTTTTCCAAAACTTTCTGCGGGCTTTCAATGCACTATTCCTGGGTTGATTTTAAACATTTTTGACCATTTTTGACATTTTCCCAAATTTACCGATCTTTTCCAAAACTTTCTGCGGGCTTTCAATGCACTATTCCTGGGTTGATTTTAAACATTTTCGACCATTTTTGACATTTTCCCAAATTTACCGATCTTTTCCAAAACTTTCTGAGGGCTTTCAATGCACTATTCCTGGGTTGATTTTAAACATTTTCGACCATTTTTGACATTTTCCCAAATTTACCGATCTTTTCCAAAACTTTCTGCGGGCTTTCAATGCACTATTCCTGGGTTGATTTTAAACATTTTCGACCATTTTTGACATTTTCCCAAATTTACCGATCTTTTCCAAAACTTTCTGCGGGCTTTCAATGCACTATTCCTGGGTTGATTTTAAACATTTTCGACCATTTTTGACATTTTCCCAAATTTACCGATCTTTTCCAAAACTTTCTGCGGGCTTTCAATGCACTATTCCTGGGTTGATTTTAAACATTTTCGACCATTTTTGACATTTTCCCAAATTTACCGATCTTTTCCAAAACTTTCTGCGGGCTTTCAATGCACTATTCCTGGGTTGATTTTAAACATTTTTGACCATTTTTGACATTTTCCCAAATTTACCGATCTTTTCCAAAACTTTCTGCGGGCTTTCAATGCACTATTCCTGGGTTGATTTTAAACATTTTCGACCATTTTTGACATTTTCCCAAATTTACCGATCTTTTCCAAAACTTTCTGCGGGCTTTCAATGCACTATTCCTGGGTTGATTTTAAACATTTTCGACCATTTTTGACATTTTCCCAAATATACCGATCTTTTCCAAAACTTTCTGCGGGCTTTCAATGCACTATTCCTGGGTTGATTTTAAACATTTTTGACCATTTTTGACATTTTCCCAAATTTACCGATCTTTTCCAAAACTTTCTGCGGGCTTTCAATGCACTATTCCTGGGTTGATTTTAAACATTTTCGACCATTTTTGACATTTTCCCAAATTTACCGATCTTTTCCAAAACTTTCTGCGGGCTTTCAATGCACTATTCCTGGGTTGATTTTAAACATTTTCGACCATTTTTGACATTTTCCCAAATTTACCGATCTTTTCCAAAACTTTCTGCGGGCTTTCAATGCACTATTCCTGGGTTGATTTTAAACATTTTCGACCATTTTTGACATTTTCCCAAATTTACCGATCTTTTCCAAAACTTTCTGCGGGCTTTCAATGCACTATTCCTGGGTTGATTTTAAACATTTTCGACCATTTTTGACATTTTCCCAAATTTACCGATCTTTTCCAAAACTTTCTGCGGGCTTTCAATGCACTATTCCTGGGTTGATTTTAAACATTTTCGACCATTTTTGACATTTTCCCAAATTTACCGATCTTTTCCAAAACTTTCTGCGGGCTTTCAATGCACTATTCCTGGGTTGATTTTAAACATTTTCGACCATTTTTGACATTTTCCCAAATTTACCGATCTTTTCCAAAACTTTCTGCGGGCTTTCAATGCACTATTCCTGGGTTGATTTTAAACATTTTTGACCATTTTTGACATTTTCCCAAATTTACCGATCTTTTCCAAAACTTTCTGCGGGCTTTCAATGCACTATTCCTGGGTTGATTTTAAACATTTTCGACCATTTTTGACATTTTCCCAAATATACCGATCTTTTCCAAAACTTTCTGCGGGCTTTCAATGCACTATTCCTGGGTTGATTTTAAACATTTTTGACCATTTTTGACATTTTCCCAAATTTACCGATCTTTTCCAAAACTTTCTGCGGGCTTTCAATGCACTATTCCTGGGTTGATTTTAAACATTTTCGACCATTTTTGACATTTTCCCAAATTTACCGATCTTTTCCAAAACTTTCTGCGGGCTTTCAATGCACTATTCCTGGGTTGATTTTAAACATTTTCGACCATTTTTGACATTTTCCCAAATTTACCGATCTTTTCCAAAACTTTCTGCGGGCTTTCAATGCACTATTCCTGGGTTGATTTTAAACATTTTCGACCATTTTTGACATTTTCCCAAATTTACCGATCTTTTCCAAAACTTTCTGCGGGCTTTCAATGCACTATTCCTGGGTTGATTTTAAACATTTTCGACCATTTTTGACATTTTCCCAAATTTACCGATCTTTTCCAAAACTTTCTGCGGGCTTTCAATGCAATATTCCTGGGTTGATTTTAAACATTTTCGACCATTTTTGACATTTTCCCAAATTTACCGATCTTTTCCAAAACTTTCTGCGGGCTTTCAATGCACTATTCCTGGGTTGATTTTAAACATTTTTGACCATTTTTGACATTTTCCCAAATTTACCGATCTTTTCCAAAACTTTCTGCGGGCTTTCAATGCACTATTCCTGGGTTGATTTTAAACATTTTCGACCATTTTTGACATTTTCCCAAATTTACCGATCTTTTCCAAAACTTTCTGCGGGCTTTCAATGCACTATTCCTGGGTTGATTTTAAACATTTTCGACCATTTTTGACATTTTCCCAAATTTACCGATCTTTTCCAAAACTTTCTGCGGGCTTTCGGTGCACTATTCCTGGGTTGATTTTAAACATTTTCGACCATTTTTGACATTTTCCCAAATTTACCGATCTTTTTCCAAAACTTTCTGCGGGCTTTCGATGCACTATTATCGACAGATACCAGGTTTCATCGTCGAGCTCCGTATATTTTTCGAGTTTCAGCACTTTTAAAATCGGCGGGGGTTCGCCCCGAGTCGATCCGAGAATAGTGCACCGTGAGCGGATTGGGTCGGCTGATGCCCCGCTGAATTTCTGAGCTCCAGAAATTTTTCTAAGTCCCTCCACACTTAGAAAAAAAACGCTTAAATTTAAGCGGATTTTTTCTAAGTCCCTCCACACTTAGAAAAAAAACGCTTAAATTTAAATTTACCGATCTTTTCCAAAACTTTCTGCGGGCTTTCGGTGCACTATTCCTGGGTTAATTTTAAACATTTTCGACCATTTTTGACATTTTCCCAAATTTACCGATCTTTTCCAAAACTTTCTGCGGGCTTTCAATGCACTATTTCTGGGTTGATTTTAAACATTTTCGACCATTTTTGACATTTTCCCAAATTTACCGATCTTTTCCAAAACTTTCTGCGGGCTTTCAATGCACTATTCCTGGGTTGATTTTAAACATTTTTGACCATTTTTGACATTTTCCCAAATTTACCGATCTTTTCCAAATCTTTCTGCGGGCTTTCAATGCACTATTCCTGGGTTGATTTTAAACATTTTCGACCATTTTTGACATTTTCCCAAATTTACCGATCTTTTCCAAAACTTTCTGCGGGCTTTCAATGCACTATTTCTGGGTTGATTTTAACCATTTTCGACCATTTTTAACATTTTTCCAACTTTTTCCACATGTTCCAATGTACGCACTGGGCCGCTATGGAACCCGCAGAACTCTGCCACACTGTGGACATTTTTTTTTACTGCAATTAGGGTCAAATTGCCGGGTCAAAAGTGTCATTTCTTCGGGTAAATCACCCTCCTGGGCCCGGTTTTAATGTTTAAAAAGGTCAAATATTTGTATTAAATATATAATATTTGTATTTGATCGATGAGTGCTGATTTAAAACCAATTTTAGTGCATTTTGGGCACTTTTGAGAATGGTCGTATGTCGTCGTATTTGGTCGCGCCGACGTTTATGGCTGTCTTTTACCCAGGAAAATCACCTCCAGTGCCCGATATTCATGTCTGCACTTTGCCTGGGTTGACCCCAACCCAACCCCTAACTCTAACCCAAACCCAAACCCAAACCCATCTGTGGAGCCCTGTACGCCGCCTAGAGCTAAATAACGTTTTAAAAATTAAAAAAAAAAAAAAAAAAATTCTACCCCTGGTAGACCCAAAAAAAAATTCTAGCGCTGGTAGACCCAGAAAAAATTTCTGCGGTCTTTCGATGCACTATTCCTGGGTTGATTTTAAACATTTTCGACCATTTTTGACATTTTCCCAAATTTACCGATCTTTTCCTAAACTTTCTGCGGGCTTTCAATGCACTATTCCTGGGTTGATTTTAAACATTTTTGACCATTTTTGACATTTTCCCAAATTTACCGATCTTTTCCAAAACTTTCTGCGGGCTTTCAATGCACTATTCCTGGGTTGATTTTAAACATTTTTGACCATTTTTGACATTTTCCCAAATTTACCGATCTTTTCCAAAACTTTCTGCGGGCTTTCAATGCACTATTCCTGGGTTGATTTTAAACATTTTCGACCATTTTTGACATTTTCCCAAATATACCGATCTTTTCCAAAACTTTCTGCGGGCTTTCAATGCACTATTCCTGGGTTGATTTTAAACATTTTTGACCATTTTTGACATTTTCCCAAATTTACCGATCTTTTCCAAAACTTTCTGCGGGCTTTCAATGCACTATTCCTGGGTTGATTTTAAACATTTTCGACCATTTTTGACATTTTCCCAAATTTACCGATCTTTTCCAAAACTTTCTGCGGGCTTTCAATGCACTATTCCTGGGTTGATTTTAAACATTTTCGACCATTTTTGACATTTTCCCAAATTTACCGATCTTTTCCAAAACTTTCTGCGGGCTTTCAATGCACTATTCCTGGGTTGATTTTAAACATTTTCGACCATTTTTGACATTTTCCCAAATTTACCGATCTTTTCCAAAACTTTCTGCGGGCTTTCAATGCACTATTCCTGGGTTGATTTTAAACATTTTCGACCATTTTTGACATTTTCCCAAATTTACCGATCTTTTCCAAAACTTTCTGCGGGCTTTCAATGCAATATTCCTGGGTTGATTTTAAACATTTTCGACCATTTTTGACATTTTCCCAAATTTACCGATCTTTTCCAAAACTTTCTGCGGGCTTTCAATGCACTATTCCTGGGTTGATTTTAAACATTTTTGACCATTTTTGACATTTTCCCAAATTTACCGATCTTTTCCAAAACTTTCTGCGGGCTTTCAATGCACTATTCCTGGGTTGATTTTAAACATTTTCGACCATTTTTGACATTTTCCCAAATTTACCGATCTTTTCCAAAACTTTCTGCGGGCTTTCAATGCACTATTCCTGGGTTGATTTTAAACATTTTCGACCATTTTTGACATTTTCCCAAATTTACCGATCTTTTCCAAAACTTTCTGCGGGCTTTCAATGCACTATTCCTGGGTTGATTTTAAACATTTTTGACCATTTTTGACATTTTCCCAAATTTACCGATCTTTTCCAAAACTTTCTGCGGGCTTTCAATGCACTATTCCTGGGTTGATTTTAAACATTTTCGACCATTTTTGACATTTTCCCAAATTTACCGATCTTTTCCAAAACTTTCTGCGGGCTTTCGGTGCACTATTCCTGGGTTGATTTTAAACATTTTCGACCATTTTTGACATTTTCCCAAATTTACCGATCTTTTTCCAAAACTTTCTGCGGGCTTTCGATGCACTATTATCGACAGATACCAGGTTTCATCGTCGAGCTCCGTATATTTTTCGAGTTTCAGCACTTTTAAAATCGGCGGGGGTTCGCCCCGAGTCGATCCGAGAATAGTGCACCGTGAGCGGATTGGGTCGGCTGATGCCCCGCTGAATTTCTGAGCTCCAGAAATTTTTCTAAGTCCCTCCACACTTAGAAAAAAAAACGCTTAAATTTAAGCGGATTTTTTCTAAGTCCCTCCACACTTAGAAAAAAAACGCTTAAATTTAAGCGGATTTTTTCTAAGTCCCTCCACACTTAGAAAAAAAACGCTTAAATTTAAGCGGATTTTTTCTAAGTCCCTCCACACTTAGAAAAAAAACGCTTAAATTTAAGCGGATTTTTTCTAAGTCCCTCCACACTTAGAAAAAAAAACGCTTAAATTTAAATTTACCGATCTTTTCCAAAACTTTCTGCGGGCTTTCAATGCACTATTTCTGGGTTGATTTTAAACATTTTCGACCATTTTTGACATTTTCCCAAATTTACCGATCTTTTCCAAAACTTTCTGCGGGCTTTCAATGCACTATTCCTGGGTTGATTTTAAACATTTTTGACCATTTTTGACATTTTCCCAAATTTACCGATCTTTTCCAAATCTTTCTGCGGGCTTTCAATGCACTATTCCTGGGTTGATTTTAAACATTTTCGACCATTTTTGACATTTTCCCAAATTTACCGATCTTTTATCTTTTCCAAAACTTTCTGCGGGCTTTCAATGCACTATTCCTGGGTTGATTTTAAACATTTTCGACCATTTTTGACATTTTCCCAAATTTACCGATCTTTTCCAAAACTTTCTGCGGGCTTTCAATGCACTATTCCTGGGTTGATTTTAAACATTTTTGACCATTTTTGACATTTTCCCAAATTTACCGATCTTTTCCAAAACTTTCTGCGGGCTTTCAATGCACTATTCCTGGGTTGATTTTAAACATTTTCGACCATTTTTGACATTTTCCCAAATTTACCGATCTTTTCCAAAACTTTCTGCGGGCTTTCAATGCACTATTCCTGGGTTGATTTTAAACATTTTCGACCATTTTTGACATTTTCCCAAATTTACCGATCTTTTCCAAAACTTTCTGCGGGCTTTCAATGCACTATTTCTGGGTTGATTTTAACCATTTTCGACCATTTTTAACATTTTTCCAACTTTTTCCACATGTTCCAATGTACGCACTGGGCCGCTATGGAACCCGCAGAACTCTGCCACACTGTGGACATTTTTTTTACTGCAATTAGGGTGAAATTGCCGGGTCAAAAGTGTCATTTCTTCGGGTAAATCACCCTCCTGGGCCCGGTTTTAATGTTTAAAAAGGTCAAATATTTGTATTAAATATATAATATTTGTATTTGATCGATGAGTGCTGATTTAAAACCAATTTTAGTGCATTTTGGGCACTTTTGAGAATGGTCGTATGTCGTCGTATTTGGTCGCGCCGACGTTTATGGCTGTCTTTTACCCAGGAAAATCACCTCCAGTGCCCGATATTCATGTCTGCACTTTGCCTGGGTTGACCCCAACCCAACCCCTAACTCTAACCCAAACCCAAACCCATCTGTGGAGCCCTGTACGCCGCCTAGAGCTAAATAACGTTTTAAAAATTTAAAAAAAAAAAAAAAAAAATTCTACCCCTGGTAGACCCAAAAAAAATTTCTAGCGCTGGTAGACCCAGAAAAAATTTCTGCGGTCTTTCGATGCACTATTCCTGGGTTAATTTTAAACATTTTCGACCATTTTTGACATTTTCCCAAATTTACCAATCTTTTCCAAAACTTTCTGCGGGCTTTCAATGCACTATTCCTGGGTTGATTTTAAACATTTTCGACCATTTTTGACATTTTCCCAAATTTACCGATCTTTTCCAAAACTTTCTGCGGGCTTTCAATGCACTATTCCTGGGTTGATTTTAAACATTTTTGACCATTTTTGACATTTTCCCAAATTTACCGATCTTTTCCAAAACTTTCTGCGGGCTTTCAATGCACTATTCCTGGGTTGATTTTAAACATTTTCGACCATTTTTGACATTTTCCCAAATTTACCGATCTTTTCCAAAACTTTCTGCGGGCTTTCGGTGCACTATTCCTGGGTTGATTTTAAACATTTTCGACCATTTTTGACATTTTCCCAAATTTACCGATCTTTTTCCAAAACTTTCTGCGGGCTTTCGATGCACTATTATCGACAGATACCAGGTTTCATCGTCGAGCTCCGTATATTTTCGAGTTTCAGCACTTTTAAAATCGGCGGGGGTTCGCCCCGAGTCGATCCGAGAATAGTGCACCGTGAGCGGATTGGGTCGGCTGATGCCCCGCTGAATTTCTGAGCTCCAGAAATTTTTCTAAGTCCCTCCACACTTAGAAAAAAAACGCTTAAATTTAAGCGGATTTTTTCTAAGTCCCTCCACACTTAGAAAAAAAACGCTTAAATTTAAGCGGATTTTTTCTAAGTCCCTCCACACTTAGAAAAAAAACGCTTAAATTTAAGCGGATTTTTTCTAAGTCCCTCCACACTTAGAAAAAAAACGCTTAAATTTAAGCGGATTTTTTCTAAGTCCCTCCACACTTAGAAAAAAAACGCTTAAATTTAAATTTACCGATCTTTTCCAAAACTTTCTGCGGGCTTTCGGTGCACTATTCCTGGGTTGATTTTAAACATTTTCGACCATTTTTGACATTTTCCCAAATTTACCGATCTTTTCCAAAACTTTCTGCGGGCTTTCAATGCACTATTCCTGGGTTGATTTTAAACATTTTTGACCATTTTTGACATTTTCCCAAATTTACCGATCTTTTCCAAAACTTTCTGCGGGCTTTCAATGCACTATTCCTGGGTTGATTTTAAACATTTTCGACCATTTTTGACATTTTCCCAAATTTACCGATCTTTTCCAAAACTTTCTGCGGGCTTTCAATGCACTATTCCTGGGTTGATTTTAAACATTTTTGACCATTTTTGACATTTTCCCAAATTTACCGATCTTTTCCAAAACTTTCTGCGGGCTTTCAATGCACTATTCCTGGGTTGAATTTAAACATTTTTGACCATTTTTGACATTTTCCCAAATTTACCCATCTTTTCCAAAACTTTCTGCGGGCTTTCAATGCACTATTCCTGGGTTGATTTTAAACATTTTTGACCATTTTTGACATTTTCCCAAATTTACCGATCTTTTCCAAAACTTTCTGCGGGCTTTCAATGCACTATTCCTGGGTTGATTTTAAACATTTTCGACCATTTTTGACATTTTCCCAAATTTACCGATCTTTTCCAAAACTTTCTGCGGGCTTTCAATGCACTATTTCTGGGTTGAGTTTAACCATTTTCGACCATGTTTAACATTTTTCCAACTTTTTCCACATGTTCCAATGTACGCACTGGGCCGCTATGGAACCCGCAGAACTCTGCCACACTGTGGACATTTTTTTTTACTGCAATTAGGGTCAAATTGCCGGGTCAAAAGTGTCATTTCTTCGGGTAAATCACCCTCCTGGGCCCGGTTTTAATGTTTAAAAAGGTCAAATATTTGTATTAAATATATAATATTTGTATTTGATCGATGAGTGCTGATTTAAAACCAATTTTACTGCATTTTGGGCACTTTTGAGAATGGTCGTATGTCGTCGTATTTGGTCGCGCCGACGTTTATGGCTGTCTTTTACCCAGGAAAATCACCTCCAGTGCCCGATATTCATGTCTGCACTTTGCCTGGGTTGACCCCAACCCAACCCCTAACTCTAACCCAAACCCAAACCCATCTGTGGAGCCCTGTACGCCGCCTAGAGCTAAATAACGTTTTAAAAATTAAAAAAAAAAAAAAAAAATTCTACCCCTGGTAGACCCAAAAAAAATTTCTAGCGCTGGTAGACCCAGAAAAAATTTCTGCGGGCTTTCGATGCACTATTCCTGGGTTGATTTTAAACATTTTCGACCATTTTTGACATTTTCCCAAATTTACCGATCTTTTTCCAAAACTTTCTGCGGGCTTTCGATGCACTATTATCGACAGATACCAGGTTTCATCGTCGAGCTCCGTATATTTTTCGAGTTTCAGCACTTTTAAAATCGGCGGGGGTTCGCCCCGAGTCGATCCGAGAATAGTGCACCGTGAGCGGATTGGGTCGGCTGATGCCCCGCTGAATTTCTGAGCTCCAGAAATTTTTCTAAGTCCCTCCACACTTAGAAAAAAAACGCTTAAATTTAAGCGGATTTTTTCTAAGTCCCTCCACACTTAGAAAAAAAACGCTTAAATTTAAGCGGATTTTTTCTAAGTCCCTCCAAACTTAGAAAAAAAACGCTTAAATTTAAGCGGATTTTTTCTAAGTCCCTCCACACTTAGAAAAAAAACGCTTAAATTTAAATTTACCGATCTTTTCCAAAACTTTCTGCGGGCTTTCGGTGCACTATTCCTGGGTTGATTTTAAACATTTTCGACCATTTTTGACATTTTCCCAAATTTACCGATCTTTTCCAAAACTTTCTGCGGGCTTTCGGTGCACTATTCCTGGGTTGATTTTAAACATTTTCGACCATTTTTGACATTTTCCCAAATTTACCTATCTTTTTCCAAAACTTTCTGCGGGCTTTCGATGCACTATTATCGACAGATACCAGGTTTCATCGTCGAGCTCCGTATATTTTTCGAGTTTCAGCACTTTTAAAATCGGCGGGGGTTCGCCCCGAGTCGATCCGAGAATAGTGCACCGTGAGCGGATTGGGTCGGCTGATGCCCCGCTGAATTTCTGAGCTCCAGAAATTTTTCTAAGTCCCTCCACACTTAGAAAAAAAAACGCTTAAATTTAAGCGGATTTTTTCTAAGTCCCTCCACACTTAGAAAAAAAACGCTTAAATTTAAGCGGATTTTTTCTAAGTCCCTCCACACTTAGAAAAAAAACGCTTAAATTTAAGCGGATTTTTTCTAAGTCCCTCCACACTTAGAAAAAAAACGCTTAAATTTAAGCGGATTTTTTCTAAGTCCCTCCACACTTAGAAAAAAAACGCTTAAATTTAAGCGGATTTTTTCTAAGTCCCTCCACACTTAGAAAAAAAACGCTTAAATTTAAGCGGATTTTTTCTAAGTCCCTCCACACTTAGAAAAAAAACGCTTAAATTTAAGCGGATTTTTTCTAAGTCCCTCCACACTTAGAAAAAAAACGCTTAAATTTAAGCGGATTTTTTCTAAGTCCCTCCACACTTAGAAAAAAAACGCTTAAATTTAAATTTACCGATCTTTTCCAAAACTTTCTGCGGGCTTTCGGTGCACTATTCCTGGGTTGATTTTAAACATTTTCGACCATTTTTGACATTTTCCCAAATTTACCGATCTTTTCCAAAACTTTCTGCGGGCTTTCAATGCACTATTCCTGGGTTGATTTTAAACATTTTTGACCATTTTTGACATTTTCCCAAATTTACCGATCTTTTCCAAAACTTTCTGCGGGCTTTCAATGCACTATTCCTGGGTTGATTTTAAACATTTTCGACCATTTTTGACATTTTCCCAAATTTACCGATCTTTTCCAAAACTTTCTGCGGGCTTTCAATGCACTATTCCTGGGTTGATTTTAAACATTTTTGACCATTTTTGACATTTTCCCAAATTTACCGATCTTTTCCAAAACTTTCTGCGGGCTTTCAATGCACTATTCCTGGGTTGATTTTAAACATTTTCGACCATTTTTGACATTTTCCCAAATTTACCGATCTTTTCCAAAACTTTCTGCGGGCTTTCAATGCACTATTCCTGGGTTGATTTTAAACATTTTCGACCATTTTTGACATTTTCCCAAATTTACCGATCTTTTCCAAAACTTTCTGCGGGCTTTCAATGCACTATTTCTGGGTTGATTTTAACCATTTTCGACCATTTTTAACATTTTTCCAACTTTTTCCACATGTTCCAATGTACGCACTGGGCCGCTATGGAACCCGCAGAACTCTGCCACACTGTGGACATTTTTTTTTACTGCAATTAGGGTGAAATTGCCGGGTCAAAAGTGTCATTTCTTCGGGTAAATCACCCTCCTGGGCCCGGTTTTAATGTTTAAAAAGGTCAAATATTTGTATTAAATATATAATATTTGTATTTGATCGATGAGTGCTGATTTAAAACCAATTTTAGTGCATTTTGGGCACTTTTGAGAATGGTCGTATGTCGTCGTATTTGGTCGCGCCGACGTTTATGGCTGTCTTTTACCCAGGAAAATCACCTCCAGTGCCCGATATTCATGTCTGCACTTTGCCTGGGTTGACCCCAACCCAACCCCTAACTCTAACCCAAACCCAAACCCAAACCCATCTGTGGAGCCCTGTACGCCGCCTAGAGCTAAATAACGTTTTAAAAATTTAAAAAAAAAAAAAAAAAAATTCTACCCCTGGTAGACCCAAAAAAAATTTCTAGCGCTGGTAGACCCAGAAAAAATTTCTGCGGTCTTTCGATGCACTATTCCTGGGTTAATTTTAAACATTTTCGACCATTTTTGACATTTTCCCAAATTTACCAATCTTTTCCAAAACTTTCTGCGGGCTTTCAATGCACTATTCCTGGGTTGATTTTAAACATTTTCGACCATTTTTGACATTTTCCCAAATTTACCGATCTTTTCCAAAACTTTCTGCGGGCTTTCAATGCACTATTCCTGGGTTGATTTTAAACATTTTTGACCATTTTTGACATTTTCCCAAATTTACCGATCTTTTCCAAAACTTTCTGCGGGCTTTCAATGCACTATTCCTGGGTTGATTTTAAACATTTTCGACCATTTTTGACATTTTCCCAAATTTACCGATCTTTTCCAAAACTTTCTGCGGGCTTTCGGTGCACTATTCCTGGGTTGATTTTAAACATTTTCGACCATTTTTGACATTTTCCCAAATTTACCGATCTTTTTCCAAAACTTTCTGCGGGCTTTCGATGCACTATTATCGACAGATACCAGGTTTCATCGTCGAGCTCCGTATATTTTCGAGTTTCTGCACTTTTAAAATCGGCGGGGGTTCGCCCCGAGTCGATCCGAGAATAGTGCACCGTGAGCGGATTGGGTCGGCTGATGCCCCGCTGAATTTCTGAGCTCCAGAAATTTTTCTAAGTCCCTCCACACTTAGAAAAAAAACGCTTAAATTTAAGCGGATTTTTTCTAAGTCCCTCCACACTTAGAAAAAAAACGCTTAAATTTAAGCGGATTTTTTCTAAGTCCCTCCACACTTAGAAAAAAAACGCTTAAATTTAAGCGGATTTTTTCTAAGTCCCTCCACACTTAGAAAAAAAACGCTTAAATTTAAGCGGATTTTTTCTAAGTCCCTCCACACTTAGAAAAAAAACGCTTAAATTTAAATTTACCGATCTTTTCCAAAACTTTCTGCGGGCTTTCGGTGCACTATTCCTGGGTTGATTTTAAACATTTTCGACCATTTTTGACATTTTCCCAAATTTACCGATCTTTTCCAAAACTTTCTGCGGGCTTTCAATGCACTATTCCTGGGTTGATTTTAAACATTTTTGACCATTTTTGACATTTTCCCAAATTTACCGATCTTTTCCAAAACTTTCTGCGGGCTTTCAATGCACTATTCCTGGGTTGATTTTAAACATTTTCGACCATTTTTGACATTTTCCCAAATTTACCGATCTTTTCCAAAACTTTCTGCGGGCTTTCAATGCACTATTCCTGGGTTGATTTTAAACATTTTTGACCATTTTTGACATTTTCCCAAATTTACCGATCTTTTCCAAAACTTTCTGCGGGCTTTCAATGCACTATTCCTGGGTTGAATTTAAACATTTTTGACCATTTTTGACATTTTCCCAAATTTACCCATCTTTTCCAAAACTTTCTGCGGGCTTTCAATGCACTATTCCTGGGTTGATTTTAAACATTTTTGACCATTTTTGACATTTTCCCAAATTTACCGATCTTTTCCAAAACTTTCTGCGGGCTTTCAATGCACTATTCCTGGGTTGATTTTAAACATTTTCGACCATTTTTGACATTTTCCCAAATTTACCGATCTTTTCCAAAACTTTCTGCGGGCTTTCAATGCACTATTTCTGGGTTGAGTTTAACCATTTTCGACCATGTTTAACATTTTTCCAACTTTTTCCACATGTTCCAATGTACGCACTGGGCCGCTATGGAACCCGCAGAACTCTGCCACACTGTGGACATTTTTTTTTACTGCAATTAGGGTCAAATTGCCGGGTCAAAAGTGTCATTTCTTCGGGTAAATCACCCTCCTGGGCCCGGTTTTAATGTTTAAAAAGGTCAAATATTTGTATTAAATATATAATATTTGTATTTGATCGATGAGTGCTGATTTAAAACCAATTTTACTGCATTTTGGGCACTTTTGAGAATGGTCGTATGTCGTCGTATTTGGTCGCGCCGACGTTTATGGCTGTCTTTTACCCAGGAAAATCACCTCCAGTGCCCGATATTCATGTCTGCACTTTGCCTGGGTTGACCCCAACCCAACCCCTAACTCTAACCCAAACCCAAACCCATCTGTGGAGCCCTGTACGCCGCCTAGAGCTAAATAACGTTTTAAAAATTAAAAAAAAAAAAAAAAAATTCTACCCCTGGTAGACCCAAAAAAAATTTCTAGCGCTGGTAGACCCAGAAAAAATTTCTGCGGGCTTTCGATGCACTATTCCTGGGTTGATTTTAAACATTTTCGACCATTTTTGACATTTTCCCAAATTTACCGATCTTTTTCCAAAACTTTCTGCGGGCTTTCGATGCACTATTATCGACAGATACCAGGTTTCATCGTCGAGCTCCGTATATTTTTCGAGTTTCAGCACTTTTAAAATCGGCGGGGGTTCGCCCCGAGTCGATCCGAGAATAGTGCACCGTGAGCGGATTGGGTCGGCTGATGCCCCGCTGAATTTCTGAGCTCCAGAAATTTTTCTAAGTCCCTCCACACTTAGAAAAAAAACGCTTAAATTTAAGCGGATTTTTTCTAAGTCCCTCCACACTTAGAAAAAAAACGCTTAAATTTAAGCGGATTTTTTCTAAGTCCCTCCACACTTAGAAAAAAAACGCTTAAATTTAAGCGGATTTTTTCTAAGTCCCTCCACACTTAGAAAAAAAACGCTTAAATTTAAATTTACCGATCTTTTCCAAAACTTTCTGCGGGCTTTCGGTGCACTATTCCTGGGTTGATTTTAAACATTTTCGACCATTTTTGACATTTTCCCAAATTTACCGATCTTTTCCAAAACTTTCTGCGGGCTTTCGGTGCACTATTCCTGGGTTGATTTTAAACATTTTCGACCATTTTTGACATTTTCCCAAATTTACCTATCTTTTTCCAAAACTTTCTGCGGGCTTTCGATGCACTATTATCGACAGATACCAGGTTTCATCGTCGAGCTCCGTATATTTTTCGAGTTTCAGCACTTTTAAAATCGGCGGGGGTTCGCCCCGAGTCGATCCGAGAATAGTGCACCGTGAGCGGATTGGGTCGGCTGATGCCCCGCTGAATTTCTGAGCTCCAGAAATTTTTCTAAGTCCCTCCACACTTAGAAAAAAAAACGCTTAAATTTAAGCGGATTTTTTCTAAGTCCCTCCACACTTAGAAAAAAAACGCTTAAATTTAAGCGGATTTTTTCTAAGTCCCTCCACACTTAGAAAAAAAACGCTTAAATTTAAGCGGATTTTTTCTAAGTCCCTCCACACTTAGAAAAAAAACGCTTAAATTTAAGCGGATTTTTTCTAAGTCCCTCCACACTTAGAAAAAAAACGCTTAAATTTAAGCGGATTTTTTCTAAGTCCCTCCACACTTAGAAAAAAAACGCTTAAATTTAAATTTACCGATCTTTTCCAAAACTTTCTGCGGGCTTTCGGTGCACTATTCCTGGGTTGATTTTAAACATTTTCGACCATTTTTGACATTTTCCCAAATTTACCGATCTTTTCCAAAACTTTCTGCGGGCTTTCAATGCACTATTCCTGGGTTGATTTTAAACATTTTTGACCATTTTTGACATTTTCCCAAATTTACCGATCTTTTCCAAAACTTTCTGCGGGCTTTCAATGCACTATTCCTGGGTTGATTTTAAACATTTTTGACCATTTTTGACATTTTCCCAAATTTACCGATCTTTTCCAAAACTTTCTGCGGGCTTTCAATGCACTATTCCTGGGTTGAATTTAAACATTTTTGACCATTTTTGACATTTTCCCAAATTTACCCATCTTTTCCAAAACTTTCTGCGGGCTTTCAATGCACTATTCCTGGGTTGATTTTAAACATTTTTGACCATTTTTGACATTTTCCCAAATTTACCGATCTTTTCCAAAACTTTCTGCGGGCTTTCAATGCACTATTCCTGGGTTGATTTTAAACATTTTCGACCATTTTTGACATTTTCCCAAATTTACCGATCTTTTCCAAAACTTTCTGCGGGCTTTCAATGCACTATTTCTGGGTTGAGTTTAACCATTTTCGACCATGTTTAACATTTTTCCAACTTTTTCCACATGTTCCAATGTACGCACTGGGCCGCTATGGAACCCGCAGAACTCTGCCACACTGTGGACATTTTTTTTTACTGCAATTAGGGTCAAATTGCCGGGTCAAAAGTGTCATTTCTTCGGGTAAATCACCCTCCTGGGCCCGGTTTTAATGTTTAAAAAGGTCAAATATTTGTATTAAATATATAATATTTGTATTTGATCGATGAGTGCTGATTTAAAACCAATTTTACTGCATTTTGGGCACTTTTGAGAATGGTCGTATGTCGTCGTATTTGGTCGCGCCGACGTTTATGGCTGTCTTTTACCCAGGAAAATCACCTCCAGTGCCCGATATTCATGTCTGCACTTTGCCTGGGTTGACCCCAACCCAACCCCTAACTCTAACCCAAACCCAAACCCATCTGTGGAGCCCTGTACGCCGCCTAGAGCTAAATAACGTTTTAAAAATTAAAAAAAAAAAAAAAAAATTCTACCCCTGGTAGACCCAAAAAAAATTTCTAGCGCTGGTAGACCCAGAAAAAATTTCTGCGGGCTTTCGATGCACTATTCCTGGGTTGATTTTAAACATTTTCGACCATTTTTGACATTTTCCCAAATTTACCGATCTTTTTCCAAAACTTTCTGCGGGCTTTCGATGCACTATTATCGACAGATACCAGGTTTCATCGTCGAGCTCCGTATATTTTTCGAGTTTCAGCACTTTTAAAATCGGCGGGGGTTCGCCCCGAGTCGATCCGAGAATAGTGCACCGTGAGCGGATTGGGTCGGCTGATGCCCCGCTGAATTTCTGAGCTCCAGAAATTTTTCTAAGTCCCTCCACACTTAGAAAAAAAACGCTTAAATTTAAGCGGATTTTTTCTAAGTCCCTCCACACTTAGAAAAAAAACGCTTAAATTTAAGCGGATTTTTTCTAAGTCCCTCCACACTTAGAAAAAAAACGCTTAAATTTAAGCGGATTTTTTCTAAGTCCCTCCACACTTAGAAAAAAAAACGCTTAAATTTAAATTTACCGATCTTTTCCAAAACTTTCTGCGGGCTTTCGGTGCACTATTCCTGGGTTGATTTTAAACATTTTCGACCATTTTTGACATTTTCCCAAATTTACCGATCTTTTCCAAAACTTTCTGCGGGCTTTCGGTGCACTATTCCTGGGTTGATTTTAAACATTTTCGACCATTTTTGACATTTTCCCAAATTTACCTATCTTTTTCCAAAACTTTCTGCGGGCTTTCGATGCACTATTATCGACAGATACCAGGTTTCATCGTCGAGCTCCGTATATTTTTCGAGTTTCAGCACTTTTAAAATCGGCGGGGGTTCGCCCCGAGTCGATCCGAGAATAGTGCACCGTGAGCGGATTGGGTCGGCTGATGCCCCGCTGAATTTCTGAGCTCCAGAAATTTTTCTAAGTCCCTCCACACTTAGAAAAAAAAACGCTTAAATTTAAGCGGATTTTTTCTAAGTCCCTCCACACTTAGAAAAAAAACGCTTAAATTTAAGCGGATTTTTTCTAAGTCCCTCCACACTTAGAAAAAAAACGCTTAAATTTAAGCGGATTTTTTCTAAGTCCCTCCACACTTAGAAAAAAAACGCTTAAATTTAAATTTACCGATCTTTTCCAAAACTTTCTGCGGGCTTTCGGTGCACTATTCCTGGGTTGATTTTAAACATTTTCGACCATTTTTGACATTTTCCCAAATTTACCGATCTTTTCCAAAACTTTCTGCGGGCTTTCGGTGCACTATTCCTGGGTTGATTTTAAACATTTTCGACCATTTTTGACATTTTCCCAAATTTACCTATCTTTTTCCAAAACTTTCTGCGGGCTTTCGATGCACTATTATCGACAGATACCAGGTTTCATCGTCGAGCTCCGTATATTTTTCGAGTTTCAGCACTTTTAAAATCGGCGGGGGTTCGCCCCGAGTCGATCCGAGAATAGTGCACCGTGAGCGGATTGGGTCGGCTGATGCCCCGCTGAATTTCTGAGCTCCAGAAATTTTTCTAAGTCCCTCCACACTTAGAAAAAAAAACGCTTAAATTTAAGCGGATTTTTTCTAAGTCCCTCCACACTTAGAAAAAAAACGCTTAAATTTAAGCGGATTTTTTCTAAGTCCCTCCACACTTAGAAAAAATACGCTTAAATTTAAGCGGATTTTTTCTAAGTCCCTCCACACTTAGAAAAAAAACGCTTAAATTTAAGCGGATTTTTTCTAAGTCCCTCCACACTTAGAAAAAAAACGCTTAAATTTAAATTTACCGATCTTTTCCAAAACTTTCTGCGGTCTTTCGATGCACTATTCCTGGGTTAATTTTAAACATTTTCGACCATTTTTGACATTTTCCCAAATTTACCGATCTTTTCCAAAACTTTCTGCGGGCTTTCAATGCACTATTCCTGGGTTGATTTTAAACATTTTTGACCATTTTTGACATTTTCCCAAATTTACCGATCTTTTCCAAAACTTTCTGCGGGCTTTCAATGCACTATTCCTGGGTTGATTTTAAACATTTTTGACCATTTTTGACATTTTCCCAAATTTACCGATCTTTTCCAAAACTTTCTGCGGGCTTTCAATGCACTATTCCTGGGTTGATTTTAAACATTTTCGACCATTTTTGACATTTTCCCAAATATACCGATCTTTTCCAAAACTTTCTGCGGGCTTTCAATGCACTATTCCTGGGTTGATTTTAAACATTTTTGACCATTTTTGACATTTTCCCAAATTTACCGATCTTTTCCAAAACTTTCTGCGGGCTTTCAATGCACTATTCCTGGGTTGATTTTAAACATTTTCGACCATTTTTGACATTTTCCCAAATTTACCGATCTTTTCCAAAACTTTCTGCGGGCTTTCAATGCACTATTCCTGGGTTGATTTTAAACATTTTCGACCATTTTTGACATTTTCCCAAATTTACCGATCTTTTCCAAAACTTTCTGCGGGCTTTCAATGCACTATTCCTGGGTTGATTTTAAACATTTTCGACCATTTTTGACATTTTCCCAAATTTACCGATCTTTTCCAAAACTTTCTGCGGGCTTTCAATGCACTATTCCTGGGTTGATTTTAAACATTTTCGACCATTTTTGACATTTTCCCAAATTTACCGATCTTTTCCAAAACTTTCTGCGGGCTTTCAATGCACTATTCCTGGGTTGATTTTAAACATTTTCGACCATTTTTGACATTTTCCCAAATTTACCGATCTTTTCCAAAACTTTCTGCGGGCTTTCAATGCACTATTCCTGGGTTGATTTTAAACATTTTTGACCATTTTTGACATTTTCCCAAATTTACCGATCTTTTCCAAAACTTTCTGCGGGCTTTCAATGCACTATTCCTGGGTTGATTTTAAACATTTTCGACCATTTTTGACATTTTCCCAAATATACCGATCTTTTCCAAAACTTTCTGCGGGCTTTCAATGCACTATTCCTGGGTTGATTTTAAACATTTTTGACCATTTTTGACATTTTCCCAAATTTACCGATCTTTTCCAAAACTTTCTGCGGGCTTTCAATGCACTATTCCTGGGTTGATTTTAAACATTTTCGACCATTTTTGACATTTTCCCAAATTTACCGATCTTTTCCAAAACTTTCTGCGGGCTTTCAATGCACTATTCCTGGGTTGATTTTAAACATTTTCGACCATTTTTGACATTTTCCCAAATTTACCGATCTTTTCCAAAACTTTCTGCGGGCTTTCAATGCACTATTCCTGGGTTGATTTTAAACATTTTCGACCATTTTTGACATTTTCCCAAATTTACCGATCTTTTCCAAAACTTTCTGCGGGCTTTCAATGCACTATTCCTGGGTTGATTTTAAACATTTTTGACCATTTTTGACATTTTCCCAAATTTACCGATCTTTTCCAAAACTTTCTGCGGGCTTTCAATGCACTATTCCTGGGTTGATTTTAAACATTTTCGACCATTTTTGACATTTTCCCAAATTTACCGATCTTTTCCAAAACTTTCTGCGGGCTTTCGGTGCACTATTCCTGGGTTGATTTTAAACATTTTCGACCATTTTTGACATTTTCCCAAATTTACCGATCTTTTCCAAAACTTTCTGCGGGCTTTCAATGCACTATTCCTGGGTTGATTTTAAACATTTTCGACCATTTTTGACATTTTCCCAAATTTACCGATCTTTTCCAAAACTTTCTGCGGGCTTTCAATGCACTATTCCTGGGTTGATTTTAAACATTTTTGACCATTTTTGACATTTTCCCAAATTTACCGATCTTTTCCAAAACTTTCTGCGGGCTTTCAATGCACTATTCCTGGGTTGATTTTAAACATTTTCGACCATTTTTGACATTTTCCCAAATATACCGATCTTTTCCAAAACTTTCTGCGGGCTTTCAATGCACTATTCCTGGGTTGATTTTAAACATTTTTGACCATTTTTGACATTTTCCCAAATTTACCGATCTTTTCCAAAACTTTCTGCGGGCTTTCAATGCACTATTCCTGGGTTGATTTTAAACATTTTCGACCATTTTTGACATTTTCCCAAATTTACCGATCTTTTCCAAAACTTTCTGCGGGCTTTCAATGCACTATTCCTGGGTTGATTTTAAACATTTTCGACCATTTTTGACATTTTCCCAAATTTACCGATCTTTTCCAAAACTTTCTGCGGGCTTTCAATGCACTATTCCTGGGTTGATTTTAAACATTTTCGACCATTTTTGACATTTTCCCAAATTTACCGATCTTTTCCAAAACTTTCTGCGGGCTTTCAATGCACTATTCCTGGGTTGATTTTAAACATTTTCGACCATTTTTGACATTTTCCCAAATTTACCGATCTTTTCCAAAACTTTCTGCGGGCTTTCAATGCACTATTTCTGGGTTGATTTTAACCATTTTCGACCATGTTTAACATTTTTCCAACTTTTTCCACATGTTCCAATGTACGCACTGGGCCGCTATGGAACCCGCAGAACTCTGCCACACTGTGGACATTTTTTTTTACTGCAATTAGGGTCAAATTGCCGGGTCAAAAGTGTCATTTCTTCGGGTAAATCACCCTCCTGGGCCCGGTTTTAATGTTTAAAAAGGTCAAATATTTGTATTAAATATATAATATTTGTATTTGATCGATGAGTGCTGATTTAAAACCAATTTTAGTGCATTTTGGGCACTTTTGAGAATGGTCGTATGTCGTCGTATTTGGTCGCGCCGACGTTTATGGCTGTCTTTTACCCAGGAAAATCACCTCCAGTGCCCGATATTCATGTCTGCACTTTGCCTGGGTTGACCCCAACCCAACCCCTAACTCTAACCCAAACCCAAACCCAAACCCATCTGTGGAGCCCTGTACGCCGCCTAGAGCTAAATAACGTTTTAAAAATTAAAAAAAAAAAAAAAAAAATTGCTACCCCTGGTAGACCCCAAAAAAATTTCTAGCGCTGGTAGACCCAGAAAAAATTTCTGCGGTCTTTCGATGCACTATTCCTGGGTTAATTTTAAACATTTTCGACCATTTTTGACATTTTCCCAAATTTACCGATCTTTTCCAAAACTTTCTGCGGGCTTTCAATGCACTATTCCTGGGTTGATTTTAAACATTTTTGACCATTTTTGACATTTTCCCAAATTTACCGATCTTTTCCAAAACTTTCTGCGGGCTTTCAATGCACTATTCCTGGGTTGATTTTAAACATTTTCGACCATTTTTGACATTTTCCCAAATATACCGATCTTTTCCAAAACTTTCTGCGGGCTTTCAATGCACTATTCCTGGGTTGATTTTAAACATTTTTGACCATTTTTGACATTTTCCCAAATTTACCGATCTTTTCCAAAACTTTCTGCGGGCTTTCAATGCACTATTCCTGGGTTGATTTTAAACATTTTCGACCATTTTTGACATTTTCCCAAATTTACCGATCTTTTCCAAAACTTTCTGCGGGCTTTCAATGCACTATTCCTGGGTTGATTTTAAACATTTTCGACCATTTTTGACATTTTCCCAAATTTACCGATCTTTTCCAAAACTTTCTGCGGGCTTTCAATGCACTATTCCTGGGTTGATTTTAAACATTTTCGACCATTTTTGACATTTTCCCAAATTTACCGATCTTTTCCAAAACTTTCTGCGGGCTTTCAATGCACTATTCCTGGGTTGATTTTAAACATTTTCGACCATTTTTGACATTTTCCCAAATTTACCGATCTTTTCCAAAACTTTCTGCGGGCTTTCAATGCACTATTCCTGGGTTGATTTTAAACATTTTCGACCATTTTTGACATTTTCCCAAATTTACCGATCTTTTCCAAAACTTTCTGCGGGCTTTCAATGCACTATTCCTGGGTTGATTTTAAACATTTTCGACCATTTTTGACATTTTCCCAAATTTACCGATCTTTTCCAAAACTTTCTGAGGGCTTTCAATGCACTATTCCTGGGTTGATTTTAAACATTTTCGACCATTTTTGACATTTTCCCAAATTTACCGATCTTTTCCAAAACTTTCTGCGGGCTTTCAATGCACTATTCCTGGGTTGATTTTAAACATTTTCGAC
Source organism: Stigmatopora argus (assembly GCF_051989625.1). Classification (NCBI taxonomy): domain Eukaryota; kingdom Metazoa; phylum Chordata; class Actinopteri; order Syngnathiformes; family Syngnathidae; genus Stigmatopora; species Stigmatopora argus. Next base: position 887,911 of record NW_027520043.1, read on the forward strand.
CATTTTTGACATTTTCCCAAATTTACCGATCTTTTCCAAAACTTTCTGCGGGCTTTCAATGCACTATTCCTGGGTTGATTTTAAACATTTTCGACCATTTTTGACATTTTCCCAAATTTACCGATCTTTTCCAAAACTTTCTGCGGGCTTTCAATGCACTATTCCTGGGTTGATTTTAAACATTTTCGACCATTTTTGACATTTTCCCAAATTTACCGATCTTTTCCAAAACTTTCTGCGGGCTTTCAATGCACTATTCCTGGGTTGATTTTAAACATTTTCGACCATTTTTGACATTTTCCCAAATTTACCGATCTTTTCCAAAACTTTCTGCGGGCTTTCAATGCACTATTCCTGGGTTGATTTTAAACATTTTCGACCATTTTTGACATTTTCCCAAATTTACCGATCTTTTCCAAAACTTTCTGCGGGCTTTCAATGCACTATTCCTGGGTTGATTTTAAACATTTTCGACCATTTTTGACATTTTCCCAAATATACCGATCTTTTCCAAAACTTTCTGCGGGCTTTCAATGCACTATTCCTGGGTTGATTTTAAACATTTTTGACCATTTTTGACATTTTCCCAAATTTACCGATCTTTTCCAAAACTTTCTGCGGGCTTTCAATGCACTATTCCTGGGTTGATTTTAAACATTTTCGACCATTTTTGACATTTTCCCAAATTTACCGATCTTTTCCAAAACTTTCTGCGGGCTTTCAATGCACTATTCCTGGGTTGATTTTAAACATTTTCGACCATTTTTGACATTTTCCCAAATTTACCGATCTTTTCCAAAACTTTCTGCGGGCTTTCAATGCACTATTCCTGGGTTGATTTTAAACATTTTCGACCATTTTTGACATTTTCCCAAATTTACCGATCTTTTCCAAAACTTTCTGCGGGCTTTCAATGCACTATTCCTGGGTTGATTTTAAACATTTTCGACCATTTTTGACATTTTCCCAAATTTACCGATCTTTTCCAAAACTTTCTGCGGGCTTTCAATGCACTATTCCTGGGTTGATTTTAAACATTTTCGACCATTTTTGACATTTTCCCAAATTTACCGATCTTTTCCAAAACTTTCTGCGGGCTTTCAATGCACTATTTCTGGGTTGATTTTAACCATTTTCGACCATGTTTAACATTTTTCCAACTTTTTCCACATGTTCCAATGTACGCACTGGGCCGCTATGGAACCCGCAGAACTCTGCCACACTGTGGACATTTTTTTTTACTGCAATTAGGGTCAAATTGCCGGGTCAAAAGTGTCATTTCTTCGGGTAAATCACCCTCCTGGGCCCGGTTTTAATGTTTAAAAAGGTCAAATATTTGTATTAAATATATAATATTTGTATTTGATCGATGAGTGCTGATTTAAAACCAATTTTAGTGCATTTTGGGCACTTTTGAGAATGGTCGTATGTCGTCGTATTTGGTCGCGCCGACGTTTATGGCTGTCTTTTACCCAGGAAAATCACCTCCAGTGCCCGATATTCATGTCTGCACTTTGCCTGGGTTGACCCCAACCCAACCCCTAACTCTAACCCAAACCCAAACCCAAACCCATCTGTGGAGCCCTGTACGCCGCCTAGAGCTAAATAACGTTTTAAAAATTAAAAAAAAAAAAAAAAAATTGCTACCCCTGGTAGACCCCAAAAAAATTTCTAGCGCTGGTAGACCCAGAAAAAATTTCTGCGGTCTTTCGATGCACTATTCCTGGGTTAATTTTAAACATTTTCGACCATTTTTGACATTTTCCCAAATTTACCGATCTTTTCCAAAACTTTCTGCGGGCTTTCAATGCACTATTCCTGGGTTGATTTTAAACATTTTTGACCATTTTTGACATTTTCCCAAATTTACCGATCTTTTCCAAAACTTTCTGCGGGCTTTCAATGCACTATTCCTGGGTTGATTTTAAACATTTTCGACCATTTTTGACATTTTCCCAAATATACCGATCTTTTCCAAAACTTTCTGCGGGCTTTCAATGCACTATTCCTGGGTTGATTTTAAACATTTTTGACCATTTTTGACATTTTCCCAAATTTACCGATCTTTTCCAAAACTTTCTGCGGGCTTTCAATGCACTATTCCTGGGTTGATTTTAAACATTTTCGACCATTTTTGACATTTTCCCAAATTTACCGATCTTTTCCAAAACTTTCTGCGGGCTTTCAATGCACTATTCCTGGGTTGATTTTAAACATTTTCGACCATTTTTGACATTTTCCCAAATTTACCGATCTTTTCCAAAACTTTCTGCGGGCTTTCAATGCACTATTCCTGGGTTGATTTTAAACATTTTCGACCATTTTTGACATTTTCCCAAATTTACCGATCTTTTCCAAAACTTTCTGCGGGCTTTCAATGCACTATTCCTGGGTTGATTTTAAACATTTTCGACCATTTTTGACATTTTCCCAAATTTACCGATCTTTTCCAAAACTTTCTGCGGGCTTTCAATGCACTATTCCTGGGTTGATTTTAAACATTTTCGACCATTTTTGACATTTTCCCAAATTTACCGATCTTTTCCAAAACTTTCTGCGGGCTTTCAATGCACTATTCCTGGGTTGATTTTAAACATTTTCGACCATTTTTGACATTTTCCCAAATTTACCGATCTTTTCCAAAACTTTCTGAGGGCTTTCAATGCACTATTCCTGGTTGATTTTAAACATTTTCGACCATTTTTGACATTTTCCCAAATTTACCGATCTTTTCCAAAACTTTCTGCGGGCTTTCAATGCACTATTCCTGGGTTGATTTTAAACATTTTCGACCATTTTTGACATTTTCCCAAATTTACCGATCTTTTCCAAAACTTTCTGCGGGCTTTCAATGCACTATTCCTGGGTTGATTTTAAACATTTTCGACCATTTTTGACATTTTCCCAAATTTACCGATCTTTTCCAAAACTTTCTGCGGGCTTTCAATGCACTATTCCTGGGTTGATTTTAAACATTTTCGACCATTTTTGACATTTTCCCAAATTTACCGATCTTTTCCAAAACTTTCTGCGGGCTTTCAATGCACTATTCCTGGGTTGATTTTAAACATTTTCGACCATTTTTGACATTTTCCCAAATTTACCGATCTTTTCCAAAACTTTCTGCGGGCTTTCAATGCACTATTCCTGGGTTGATTTTAAACATTTTTGACCATTTTTGACATTTTCCCAAATTTACCGATCTTTTCCAAAACTTTCTGCGGGCTTTCAATGCACTATTCCTGGGTTGATTTTAAACATTTTCGACCATTTTTGACATTTTCCCAAATATACCGATCTTTTCCAAAACTTTCTGCGGGCTTTCAATGCACTATTCCTGGGTTGATTTTAAACATTTTTGACCATTTTTGACATTTTCCCAAATTTACCGATCTTTTCCAAAACTTTCTGCGGGCTTTCAATGCACTATTCCTGGGTTGATTTTAAACATTTTCGACCATTTTTGACATTTTCCCAAATTTACCGATCTTTTCCAAAACTTTCTGCGGGCTTTCAATGCACTATTCCTGGGTTGATTTTTAACATTTTCGACCATTTTTGACATTTTCCCAAATATACCGATCTTTTCCAAAACTTTCTGCGGGCTTTCAATGCACTATTCCTGGGTTGATTTTAAACATTTTTGACCATTTTTGACATTTTCCCAAATTTACCGATCTTTTCCAAAACTTTCTGCGGGCTTTCAATGCACTATTCCTGGGTTGATTTTAAACATTTTCGACCATTTTTGACATTTTCCCAAATTTACCGATCTTTTCCAAAACTTTCTGCGGGCTTTCAATGCACTATTCCTGGGTTGATTTTAAACATTTTCGACCATTTTTGACATTTTCCCAAATTTACCGATCTTTTCCAAAACTTTCTGCGGGCTTTCAATGCACTATTCCTGGGTTGATTTTAAACATTTTCGACCATTTTTGACATTTTCCCAAATTTACCGATCTTTTCCAAAACTTTCTGCGGGCTTTCAATGCACTATTCCTGGGTTGATTTTAAACATTTTCGACCATTTTTGACATTTTCCCAAATTTACCGATCTTTTCCAAAACTTTCTGCGGGCTTTCAATGCACTATTCCTGGGTTGATTTTAAACATTTTCGACCATTTTTGACATTTTCCCAAATTTACCGATCTTTTCCAAAACTTTCTGCGGGCTTTCAATGCACTATTTCTGGGTTGATTTTAACCATTTTCGACCATGTTTAACATTTTTCCAACTTTTTCCACATGTTCCAATGTACGCACTGGGCCGCTATGGAACCCGCAGAACTCTGCCACACTGTGGACATTTTTTTTACTGCAATTAGGGTCAAATTGCCGGGTCAAAAGTGTCATTTCTTCGGGTAAATCACCCTCCTGGGCCCGGTTTTAATGTTTAAAAAGGTCAAATATTTGTATTAAATATATAATATTTGTATTTGATCGATGAGTGCTGATTTAAAACCAATTTTAGTGCATTTTGGGCACTTTTGAGAATGGTCGTATGTCGTCGTATTTGGTCGCGCCGACGTTTATGGCTGTCTTTTACCCAGGAAAATCACCTCCAGTGCCCGATATTCATGTCTGCACTTTGCCTGGGTTGACCCCAACCCAACCCCTAACTCTAACCCAAACCCAAACCCAAACCCATCTGTGGAGCCCTGTACGCCGCCTAGAGCTAAATAACGTTTTAAAAATTAAAAAAAAAAAAAAAAAAATTCTACCCCTGGTAGACCCAAAAAAAATTTCTAGCGCTGGTAGACCCAGAAAAAATTTCTGCGGTCTTTCGATGCACTATTCCTGGGTTGATTTTAAACATTTTCGACCATTTTTGACATTTTCCCAAATTTACCGATCTTTTCCTAAACTTTCTGCGGGCTTTCAATGCACTATTCCTGGGTTGATTTTAAACATTTTTGACCATTTTTGACATTTTCCCAAATTTACCGATCTTTTCCAAAACTTTCTGCGGGCTTTCAATGCACTATTCCTGGGTTGATTTTAAACATTTTCGACCATTTTTGACATTTTCCCAAATATACCGATCTTTTCCAAAACTTTCTGCGGGCTTTCAATGCACTATTCCTGGGTTGATTTTAAACATTTTTGACCATTTTTGACATTTTCCCAAATTTACCGATCTTTTCCAAAACTTTCTGCGGGCTTTCAATGCACTATTCCTGGGTTGATTTTAAACATTTTCGACCATTTTTGACATTTTCCCAAATTTACCGATCTTTTCCAAAACTTTCTGCGGGCTTTCAATGCACTATTCCTGGGTTGATTTTAAACATTTTCGACCATTTTTGACATTTTCCCAAATTTACCGATCTTTTCCAAAACTTTCTGCGGGCTTTCAATGCACTATTCCTGGGTTGATTTTAAACATTTTCGACCATTTTTGACATTTTCCCAAATTTACCGATCTTTTCCAAAACTTTCTGCGGGCTTTCAATGCACTATTCCTGGGTTGATTTTAAACATTTTCGACCATTTTTGACATTTTCCCAAATTTACCGATCTTTTCCAAAACTTTCTGCGGGCTTTCAATGCAATATTCCTGGGTTGATTTTAAACATTTTCGACCATTTTTGACATTTTCCCAAATTTACCGATCTTTTCCAAAACTTTCTGCGGGCTTTCAATGCACTATTCCTGGGTTGATTTTAAACATTTTCGACCATTTTTGACATTTTCCCAAATTTACCGATCTTTTCCAAAACTTTCTGCGGGCTTTCAATGCACTATTCCTGGGTTGATTTTAAACATTTTCGACCATTTTTGACATTTTCCCAAATTTACCGATCTTTTCCAAAACTTTCTGCGGGCTTTCAATGCACTATTCCTGGGTTGATTTTAAACATTTTCGACCATTTTTGACATTTTCCCAAATTTACCGATCTTTTCCAAAACTTTCTGCGGGCTTTCAATGCACTATTCCTGGGTTGATTTTAAACATTTTTGACCATTTTTGACATTTTCCCAAATTTACCGATCTTTTCCAAAACTTTCTGCGGGCTTTCAATGCACTATTCCTGGGTTGATTTTAAACATTTTCGACCATTTTTGACATTTTCCCAAATTTACCGATCTTTTCCAAAACTTTCTGCGGGCTTTCGGTGCACTATTCCTGGGTTGATTTTAAACATTTTCGACCATTTTTGACATTTTCCCAAATTTACCGATCTTTTTCCAAAACTTTCTGCGGGCTTTCGATGCACTATTATCGACAGATACCAGGTTTCATCGTCGAGCTCCGTATATTTTTCGAGTTTCAGCACTTTTAAAATCGGCGGGGGTTCGCCCCGAGTCGATCCGAGAATAGTGCACCGTGAGCGGATTGGGTCGGCTGATGCCCCGCTGAATTTCTGAGCTCCAGAAATTTTTCTAAGTCCCTCCACACTTAGAAAAAAAAACGCTTAAATTTAAGCGGATTTTTTCTAAGTCCCTCCACACTTAGAAAAAAAACGCTTAAATTTAAATTTACCGATCTTTTCCAAAACTTTCTGCGGGCTTTCGGTGCACTATTCCTGGGTTAATTTTAAACATTTTCGACCATTTTTGACATTTTCCCAAATTTACCGATCTTTTCCAAAACTTTCTGCGGGCTTTCAATGCACTATTTCTGGGTTGATTTTAAACATTTTCGACCATTTTTGACATTTTCCCAAATTTACCGATCTTTTCCAAAACTTTCTGCGGGCTTTCAATGCACTATTCCTGGGTTGATTTTAAACATTTTTGACCATTTTTGACATTTTCCCAAATTTACCGATCTTTTCCAAATCTTTCTGCGGGCTTTCAATGCACTATTCCTGGGTTGATTTTAAACATTTTCGACCATTTTTGACATTTTCCCAAATTTACCGATCTTTTCCAAAACTTTCTGCGGGCTTTCAATGCACTATTTCTGGGTTGATTTTAACCATTTTCGACCATTTTTAACATTTTTCCAACTTTTTCCACATGTTCCAATGTACGCACTGGGCCGCTATGGAACCCGCAGAACTCTGCCACACTGTGGACATTTTTTTTTACTGCAATTAGGGTCAAATTGCCGGGTCAAAAGTGTCATTTCTTCGGGTAAATCACCCTCCTGGGCCCGGTTTTAATGTTTAAAAAGGTCAAATATTTGTATTAAATATATAATATTTGTATTTGATCGATGAGTGCTGATTTAAAACCAATTTTAGTGCATTTTGGGCACTTTTGAGAATGGTCGTATGTCGTCGTATTTGGTCGCGCCGACGTTTATGGCTGTCTTTTACCCAGGAAAATCACCTCCAGTGCCCGATATTCATGTCTGCACTTTGCCTGGGTTGACCCCAACCCAACCCCTAACTCTAACCCAAACCCAAACCCAAACCCATCTGTGGAGCCCTGTACGCCGCCTAGAGCTAAATAACGTTTTAAAAATTAAAAAAAAAAAAAAAAAAATTCTACCCCTGGTAGACCCAAAAAAAAATTCTAGCGCTGGTAGACCCAGAAAAAATTTCTGCGGTCTTTCGATGCACTATTCCTGGGTTGATTTTAAACATTTTCGACCATTTTTGACATTTTCCCAAATTTACCGATCTTTTCCTAAACTTTCTGCGGGCTTTCAATGCACTATTCCTGGGTTGATTTTAAACATTTTTGACCATTTTTGACATTTTCCCAAATTTACCGATCTTTTCCAAAACTTTCTGCGGGCTTTCAATGCACTATTCCTGGGTTGATTTTAAACATTTTTGACCATTTTTGACATTTTCCCAAATTTACCGATCTTTTCCAAAACTTTCTGCGGGCTTTCAATGCACTATTCCTGGGTTGATTTTAAACATTTTCGACCATTTTTGACATTTTCCCAAATATACCGATCTTTTCCAAAACTTTCTGCGGGCTTTCAATGCACTATTCCTGGGTTGATTTTAAACATTTTTGACCATTTTTGACATTTTCCCAAATTTACCGATCTTTTCCAAAACTTTCTGCGGGCTTTCAATGCACTATTCCTGGGTTGATTTTAAACATTTTCGACCATTTTTGACATTTTCCCAAATTTACCGATCTTTTCCAAAACTTTCTGCGGGCTTTCAATGCACTATTCCTGGGTTGATTTTAAACATTTTCGACCATTTTTGACATTTTCCCAAATTTACCGATCTTTTCCAAAACTTTCTGCGGGCTTTCAATGCACTATTCCTGGGTTGATTTTAAACATTTTCGACCATTTTTGACATTTTCCCAAATTTACCGATCTTTTCCAAAACTTTCTGCGGGCTTTCAATGCACTATTCCTGGGTTGATTTTAAACATTTTCGACCATTTTTGACATTTTCCCAAATTTACCGATCTTTTCCAAAACTTTCTGCGGGCTTTCAATGCAATATTCCTGGGTTGATTTTAAACATTTTCGACCATTTTTGACATTTTCCCAAATTTACCGATCTTTTCCAAAACTTTCTGCGGGCTTTCAATGCACTATTCCTGGGTTGATTTTAAACATTTTTGACCATTTTTGACATTTTCCCAAATTTACCGATCTTTTCCAAAACTTTCTGCGGGCTTTCAATGCACTATTCCTGGGTTGATTTTAAACATTTTCGACCATTTTTGACATTTTCCCAAATTTACCGATCTTTTCCAAAACTTTCTGCGGGCTTTCAATGCACTATTCCTGGGTTGATTTTAAACATTTTCGACCATTTTTGACATTTTCCCAAATTTACCGATCTTTTCCAAAACTTTCTGCGGGCTTTCAATGCACTATTCCTGGGTTGATTTTAAACATTTTTGACCATTTTTGACATTTTCCCAAATTTACCGATCTTTTCCAAAACTTTCTGCGGGCTTTCAATGCACTATTCCTGGGTTGATTTTAAACATTTTCGACCATTTTTGACATTTTCCCAAATTTACCGATCTTTTCCAAAACTTTCTGCGGGCTTTCGGTGCACTATTCCTGGGTTGATTTTAAACATTTTCGACCATTTTTGACATTTTCCCAAATTTACCGATCTTTTTCCAAAACTTTCTGCGGGCTTTCGATGCACTATTATCGACAGATACCAGGTTTCATCGTCGAGCTCCGTATATTTTTCGAGTTTCAGCACTTTTAAAATCGGCGGGGGTTCGCCCCGAGTCGATCCGAGAATAGTGCACCGTGAGCGGATTGGGTCGGCTGATGCCCCGCTGAATTTCTGAGCTCCAGAAATTTTTCTAAGTCCCTCCACACTTAGAAAAAAAACGCTTAAATTTAAGCGGATTTTTTCTAAGTCCCTCCACACTTAGAAAAAAAACGCTTAAATTTAAGCGGATTTTTTCTAAGTCCCTCCACACTTAGAAAAAAAACGCTTAAATTTAAGCGGATTTTTTCTAAGTCCCTCCACACTTAGAAAAAAAACGCTTAAATTTAAGCGGATTTTTTCTAAGTCCCTCCACACTTAGAAAAAAAACGCTTAAATTTAAGCGGATTTTTTCTAAGTCCCTCCACACTTAGAAAAAAAAACGCTTAAATTTAAATTTACCGATCTTTTCCAAAACTTTCTGCGGGCTTTCGGTGCACTATTCCTGGGTTGATTTTAAACATTTTCGACCATTTTTGACATTTTCCCAAATTTACCGATCTTTTCCAAAACTTTCTGCGGGCTTTCAATGCACTATTCCTGGGTTGATTTTAAACATTTTTGACCATTTTTGACATTTTCCCAAATTTACCGATCTTTTCCAAAACTTTCTGCGGGCTTTCAATGCACTATTCCTGGGTTGATTTTAAACATTTTCGACCATTTTTGACATTTTCCCAAATTTACCGATCTTTTCCAAAACTTTCTGCGGGCTTTCAATGCACTATTCCTGGGTTGATTTTAAACATTTTTGACCATTTTTGACATTTTCCCAAATTTACCGATCTTTTCCAAAACTTTCTGCGGGCTTTCAATGCACTATTCCTGGGTTGAATTTAAACATTTTTGACCATTTTTGACATTTTCCCAAATTTACCCATCTTTTCCAAAACTTTCTGCGGGCTTTCAATGCACTATTCCTGGGTTGATTTTAAACATTTTTGACCATTTTTGACATTTTCCCAAATTTACCGATCTTTTCCAAAACTTTCTGCGGGCTTTCAATGCACTATTCCTGGGTTGATTTTAAACATTTTCGACCATTTTTGACATTTTCCCAAATTTACCGATCTTTTCCAAAACTTTCTGCGGGCTTTCAATGCACTATTTCTGGGTTGAGTTTAACCATTTTCGACCATGTTTAACATTTTTCCAACTTTTTCCACATGTTCCAATGTACGCACTGGGCCGCTATGGAACCCGCAGAACTCTGCCACACTGTGGACATTTTTTTTTACTGCAATTAGGGTCAAATTGCCGGGTCAAAAGTGTCATTTCTTCGGGTAAATCACCCTCCTGGGCCCGGTTTTAATGTTTAAAAAGGTCAAATATTTGTATTAAATATATAATATTTGTATTTGATCGATGAGTGCTGATTTAAAACCAATTTTACTGCATTTTGGGCACTTTTGAGAATGGTCGTATGTCGTCGTATTTGGTCGCGCCGACGTTTATGGCTGTCTTTTACCCAGGAAAATCACCTCCAGTGCCCGATATTCATGTCTGCACTTTGCCTGGGTTGACCCCAACCCAACCCCTAACTCTAACCCAAACCCAAACCCATCTGTGGAGCCCTGTACGCCGCCTAGAGCTAAATAACGTTTTAAAAATTAAAAAAAAAAAAAAAAAATTCTACCCCTGGTAGACCCAAAAAAAATTTCTAGCGCTGGTAGACCCAGAAAAAATTTCTGCGGGCTTTCGATGCACTATTCCTGGGTTGATTTTAAACATTTTCGACCATTTTTGACATTTTCCCAAATTTACCGATCTTTTTCCAAAACTTTCTGCGGGCTTTCGATGCACTATTATCGACAGATACCAGGTTTCATCGTCGAGCTCCGTATATTTTTCGAGTTTCAGCACTTTTAAAATCGGCGGGGGTTCGCCCCGAGTCGATCCGAGAATAGTGCACCGTGAGCGGATTGGGTCGGCTGATGCCCCGCTGAATTTCTGAGCTCCAGAAATTTTTCTAAGTCCCTCCACACTTAGAAAAAAAACGCTTAAATTTAAGCGGATTTTTTCTAAGTCCCTCCACACTTAGAAAAAAAACGCTTAAATTTAAGCGGATTTTTTCTAAGTCCCTCCACACTTAGAAAAAAAACGCTTAAATTTAAGCGGATTTTTTCTAAGTCCCTCCACACTTAGAAAAAAAACGCTTAAATTTAAGCGGATTTTTTCTAAGTCCCTCCACACTTAGAAAAAAAACGCTTAAATTTAAGCGGATTTTTTCTAAGTCCCTCCACACTTAGAAAAAAAACGCTTAAATTTAAATTTACCGATCTTTTCCAAAACTTTCTGCGGGCTTTCGGTGCACTATTCCTGGGTTGATTTTAAACATTTTCGACCATTTTTGACATTTTCCCAAATTTACCGATCTTTTCCAAAACTTTCTGCGGGCTTTCGGTGCACTATTCCTGGGTTGATTTTAAACATTTTCGACCATTTTTGACATTTTCCCAAATTTACCTATCTTTTTCCAAAACTTTCTGCGGGCTTTCGATGCACTATTATCGACAGATACCAGGTTTCATCGTCGAGCTCCGTATATTTTTCGAGTTTCAGCACTTTTAAAATCGGCGGGGGTTCGCCCCGAGTCGATCCGAGAATAGTGCACCGTGAGCGGATTGGGTCGGCTGATGCCCCGCTGAATTTCTGAGCTCCAGAAATTTTTCTAAGTCCCTCCACACTTAGAAAAAAAAACGCTTAAATTTAAGCGGATTTTTTCTAAGTCCCTCCACACTTAGAAAAAAAAACGCTTAAATTTAAGCGGATTTTTTCTAAGTCCCTCCACACTTAGAAAAAAAACGCTTAAATTTAAGCGGATTTTTTCTAAGTCCCTCCACACTTAGAAAAAAAACGCTTAAATTTAAGCGGATTTTTTCTAAGTCCCTCCACACTTAGAAAAAAAAACGCTTAAATTTAAGCGGATTTTTTCTAAGTCCCTCCACACTTAGAAAAAAAACGCTTAAATTTAAATTTACCGATCTTTTCCAAAACTTTCTGCGGGCTTTCGGTGCACTATTCCTGGGTTGATTTTAAACATTTTCGACCATTTTTGACATTTTCCCAAATTTACCGATCTTTTCCAAAACTTTCTGCGGGCTTTCAATGCACTATTCCTGGGTTGATTTTAAACATTTTTGACCATTTTTGACATTTTCCCAAATTTACCGATCTTTTCCAAAACTTTCTGCGGGCTTTCAATGCACTATTCCTGGGTTGATTTTAAACATTTTCGACCATTTTTGACATTTTCCCAAATTTACCGATCTTTTCCAAAACTTTCTGCGGGCTTTCAATGCACTATTCCTGGGTTGATTTTAAACATTTTTGACCATTTTTGACATTTTCCCAAATTTACCGATCTTTTCCAAAACTTTCTGCGGGCTTTCAATGCACTATTCCTGGGTTGAATTTAAACATTTTTGACCATTTTTGACATTTTCCCAAATTTACCCATCTTTTCCAAAACTTTCTGCGGGCTTTCAATGCACTATTCCTGGGTTGATTTTAAACATTTTTGACCATTTTTGACATTTTCCCAAATTTACCGATCTTTTCCAAAACTTTCTGCGGGCTTTCAATGCACTATTCCTGGGTTGATTTTAAACATTTTCGACCATTTTTGACATTTTCCCAAATTTACCGATCTTTTCCAAAACTTTCTGCGGGCTTTCAATGCACTATTTCTGGGTTGAGTTTAACCATTTTCGACCATGTTTAACATTTTTCCAACTTTTTCCACATGTTCCAATGTACGCACTGGGCCGCTATGGAACCCGCAGAACTCTGCCACACTGTGGACATTTTTTTTTACTGCAATTAGGGTCAAATTGCCGGGTCAAAAGTGTCATTTCTTCGGGTAAATCACCCTCCTGGGCCCGGTTTTAATGTTTAAAAAGGTCAAATATTTGTATTAAATATATAATATTTGTATTTGATCGATGAGTGCTGATTTAAAACCAATTTTACTGCATTTTGGGCACTTTTGAGAATGGTCGTATGTCGTCGTATTTGGTCGCGCCGACGTTTATGGCTGTCTTTTACCCAGGAAAATCACCTCCAGTGCCCGATATTCATGTCTGCACTTTGCCTGGGTTGACCCCAACCCAACCCCTAACTCTAACCCAAACCCAAACCCATCTGTGGAGCCCTGTACGCCGCCTAGAGCTAAATAACGTTTTAAAAATTAAAAAAAAAAAAAAAAAATTCTACCCCTGGTAGACCCAAAAAAAATTTCTAGCGCTGGTAGACCCAGAAAAAATTTCTGCGGGCTTTCGATGCACTATTCCTGGGTTGATTTTAAACATTTTCGACCATTTTTGACATTTTCCCAAATTTACCGATCTTTTTCCAAAACTTTCTGCGGGCTTTCGATGCACTATTATCGACAGATACCAGGTTTCATCGTCGAGCTCCGTATATTTTTCGAGTTTCAGCACTTTTAAAATCGGCGGGGGTTCGCCCCGAGTCGATCCGAGAATAGTGCACCGTGAGCGGATTGGGTCGGCTGATGCCCCGCTGAATTTCTGAGCTCCAGAAATTTTTCTAAGTCCCTCCACACTTAGAAAAAAAACGCTTAAATTTAAGCGGATTTTTTCTAAGTCCCTCCACACTTAGAAAAAAAACGCTTAAATTTAAGCGGATTTTTTCTAAGTCCCTCCACACTTAGAAAAAAAACGCTTAAATTTAAGCGGATTTTTTCTAAGTCCCTCCACACTTAGAAAAAAAACGCTTAAATTTAAATTTACCGATCTTTTCCAAAACTTTCTGCGGGCTTTCGGTGCACTATTCCTGGGTTGATTTTAAACATTTTCGACCATTTTTGACATTTTCCCAAATTTACCGATCTTTTCCAAAACTTTCTGCGGGCTTTCGGTGCACTATTCCTGGGTTGATTTTAAACATTTTCGACCATTTTTGACATTTTCCCAAATTTACCGATCTTTTTCCAAAACTTTCTGCGGGCTTTCGATGCACTATTATCGACAGATACCAGGTTTCATCGTCGAGCTCCGTATATTTTTCGAGTTTCAGCACTTTTAAAATCGGCGGGGGTTCGCCCCGAGTCGATCCGAGAATAGTGCACCGTGAGCGGATTGGGTCGGCTGATGCCCCGCTGAATTTCTGAGCTCCAGAAATTTTTCTAAGTCCCTCCACACTTAGAAAAAAAAAACGCTTAAATTTAAGCGGATTTTTTCTAAGTCCCTCCACACTTAGAAAAAAAACGCTTAAATTTAAGCGGATTTTTTCTAAGTCCCTCCACACTTAGAAAAAAAACGCTTAAATTTAAGCGGATTTTTTCTAAGTCCCTCCACACTTAGAAAAAAAACGCTTAAATTTAAGCGGATTTTTTCTAAGTCCCTCCACACTTAGAAAAAAAACGCTTAAATTTAAGCGGATTTTTTCTAAGTCCCTCCACACTTAGAAAAAAAACGCTTAAATTTAAATTTACCGATCTTTTCCAAAACTTTCTGCGGGCTTTCGGTGCACTATTCCTGGGTTGATTTTAAACATTTTCGACCATTTTTGACATTTTCCCAAATTTACCGATCTTTTCCAAAACTTTCTGCGGGCTTTCAATGCACTATTCCTGGGTTGATTTTAAACATTTTTGACCATTTTTGACATTTTCCCAAATTTACCGATCTTTTCCAAAACTTTCTGCGGGCTTTCAATGCACTATTCCTGGGTTGATTTTAAACATTTTCGACCATTTTTGACATTTTCCCAAATTTACCGATCTTTTCCAAAACTTTCTGCGGGCTTTCAATGCACTATTCCTGGGTTGATTTTAAACATTTTCGACCATTTTTGACATTTTCCCAAATTTACCGATCTTTTCCAAAACTTTCTGCGGGCTTTCAATGCACTATTTCTGGGTTGATTTTAACCATTTTCGACCATGTTTAACATTTTTCCAACTTTTTCCACATGTTCCAATGTACGCACTGGGCCGCTATGGAACCCGCAGAACTCTGCCACACTGTGGACATTTTTTTTTACTGCAATTAGGGTCAAATTGCCGGGTCAAAAGTGTCATTTCTTCGGGTAAATCACCCTCCTGGGCCCGGTTTTAATGTTTAAAAAGGTCAAATATTTGTATTAAATATATAATATTTGTATTTGATCGATGAGTGCTGATTTAAAACCAATTTTAGTGCATTTTGGGCACTTTTGAGAATGGTCGTATGTCGTCGTATTTGGTCGCGCCGACGTTTATGGCTGTCTTTTACCCAGGAAAATCACCTCCAGTGCCCGATATTCATGTCTGCACTTTGCCTGGGTTGACCCCAACCCAACCCCTAACTCTAACCCAAACCCAAACCCAAACCCATCTGTGGAGCCCTGTACGCCGCCTAGAGCTAAATAACGTTTTAAAAATTAAAAAAAAAAAAAAAAAATTCTACCCCTGGTAGACCCAAAAAAAATTTCTAGCGCTGGTAGACCCAGAAAAAATTTCTGCGGTCTTTCGATGCACTATTCCTGGGTTAATTTTAAACATTTTCGACCATTTTTGACATTTTCCCAAATTTACCGATCTTTTCCAAAACTTTCTGCGGGCTTTCAATGCACTATTCCTGGGTTGATTTTAAACATTTTTGACCATTTTTGACATTTTCCCAAATTTACCGATCTTTTCCAAAACTTTCTGCGGGCTTTCAATGCACTATTCCTGGGTTGATTTTAAACATTTTCGACCATTTTTGACATTTTCCCAAATATACCGATCTTTTCCAAAACTTTCTGCGGGCTTTCAATGCACTATTCCTGGGTTGATTTTAAACATTTTTGACCATTTTTGACATTTTCCCAAATTTACCGATCTTTTCCAAAACTTTCTGCGGGCTTTCAATGCACTATTCCTGGGTTGATTTTAAACATTTTCGACCATTTTTGACATTTTCCCAAATTTACCGATCTTTTCCAAAACTTTCTGCGGGCTTTCAATGCACTATTCCTGGGTTGATTTTAAACATTTTCGACCATTTTTGACATTTTCCCAAATTTACCGATCTTTTCCAAAACTTTCTGCGGGCTTTCAATGCACTATTCCTGGGTTGATTTTAAACATTTTCGACCATTTTTGACATTTTCCCAAATTTACCGATCTTTTCCAAAACTTTCTGCGGGCTTTCAATGCACTATTCCTGGGTTGATTTTAAACATTTTCGACCATTTTTGACATTTTCCCAAATTTACCGATCTTTTCCAAAACTTTCTGCGGGCTTTCAATGCACTATTCCTGGGTTGATTTTAAACATTTTCGACCATTTTTGACATTTTCCCAAATTTACCGATCTTTTCCAAAACTTTCTGCGGGCTTTCAATGCACTATTCCTGGGTTGATTTTAAACATTTTTGACCATTTTTGACATTTTCCCAAATTTACCGATCTTTTCCAAAACTTTCTGCGGGCTTTCAATGCACTATTCCTGGGTTGATTTTAAACATTTTCGACCATTTTTGACATTTTCCCAAATATACCGATCTTTTCCAAAACTTTCTGCGGGCTTTCAATGCACTATTCCTGGGTTGATTTTAAACATTTTCGACCATTTTTGACATTTTCCCAAATTTACCGATCTTTTCCAAAACTTTCTGCGGGCTTTCAATGCACTATTCCTGGGTTGATTTTAAACATTTTCGACCATTTTTGACATTTTCCCAAATTTACCGATCTTTTCCAAAACTTTCTGCGGGCTTTCAATGCACTATTCCTGGGTTGATTTTAAACATTTTCGACCATTTTTGACATTTTCCCAAATTTACCGATCTTTTCCAAAACTTTCTGCGGGCTTTCAATGCACTATTCCTGGGTTGATTTTAAACATTTTTGACCATTTTTGACATTTTCCCAAATTTACCGATCTTTTCCAAAACTTTCTGCGGGCTTTCAATGCACTATTCCTGGGTTGATTTTAAACATTTTCGACCATTTTTGACATTTTCCCAAATTTACCGATCTTTTCCAAAACTTTCTGCGGGCTTTCAATGCACTATTCCTGGGTTGATTTTAAACATTTTCGACCATTTTTGACATTTTCCCAAATATACCGATCTTTTCCAAAACTTTCTGCGGGCTTTCAATGCACTATTCCTGGGTTGATTTTAAACATTTTTGACCATTTTTGACATTTTCCCAAATTTACCGATCTTTTCCAAAACTTTCTGCGGGCTTTCAATGCACTATTCCTGGGTTGATTTTAAACATTTTCGACCATTTTTGACATTTTCCCAAATTTACCGATCTTTTCCAAAACTTTCTGCGGGCTTTCAATGCACTATTCCTGGGTTGATTTTAAACATTTTCGACCATTTTTGACATTTTCCCAAATTTACCGATCTTTTCCAAAACTTTCTGCGGGCTTTCAATGCACTATTCCTGGGTTGATTTTAAACATTTTCGACCATTTTTGACATTTTCCCAAATTTACCGATCTTTTCCAAAACTTTCTGCGGGCTTTCAATGCACTATTCCTGGGTTGATTTTAAACATTTTCGACCATTTTTGACATTTTCCCAAATTTACCGATCTTTTCCAAAACTTTCTGCGGGCTTTCAATGCACTATTCCTGGGTTGATTTTAAACATTTTCGACCATTTTTGACATTTTCCCAAATTTACCGATCTTTTCCAAAACTTTCTGCGGGCTTTCAATGCACTATTCCTGGGTTGATTTTAAACATTTTCGACCATTTTTGACATTTTCCCAAATTTACCGATCTTTTCCAAAACTTTCTGCGGGCTTTCAATGCACTATTCCTGGGTTGATTTTAAACATTTTTGACCATTTTTGACATTTTCCCAAATTTACCGATCTTTTCCAAAACTTTCTGCGGGCTTTCAATGCACTATTCCTGGGTTGATTTTAAACATTTTCGACCATTTTTGACATTTTCCCAAATATACCGATCTTTTCCAAAACTTTCTGCGGGCTTTCAATGCACTATTCCTGGGTTGATTTTAAACATTTTTGACCATTTTTGACATTTTCCCAAATTTACCGATCTTTTCCAAAACTTTCTGCGGGCTTTCAATGCACTATTCCTGGGTTGATTTTAAACATTTTCGACCATTTTTGACATTTTCCCAAATTTACCGATCTTTTCCAAAACTTTCTGCGGGCTTTCAATGCACTATTCCTGGGTTGATTTTTAACATTTTCGACCATTTTTGACATTTTCCCAAATATACCGATCTTTTCCAAAACTTTCTGCGGGCTTTCAATGCACTATTCCTGGGTTGATTTTAAACATTTTTGACCATTTTTGACATTTTCCCAAATTTACCGATCTTTTCCAAAACTTTCTGCGGGCTTTCAATGCACTATTCCTGGGTTGATTTTAAACATTTTCGACCATTTTTGACATTTTCCCAAATTTACCGATCTTTTCCAAAACTTTCTGCGGGCTTTCAATGCACTATTCCTGGGTTGATTTTAAACATTTTCGACCATTTTTGACATTTTCCCAAATATACCGATCTTTTCCAAAACTTTCTGCGGGCTTTCAATGCACTATTCCTGGGTTGATTTTAAACATTTTTGACCATTTTTGACATTTTCCCAAATTTACCGATCTTTTCCAAAACTTTCTGCGGGCTTTCAATGCACTATTCCTGGGTTGATTTTAAACATTTTCGACCATTTTTGACATTTTCCCAAATTTACCGATCTTTTCCAAAACTTTCTGCGGGCTTTCAATGCACTATTCCTGGGTTGATTTTAAAAATTTTCGACCATTTTTGACATTTTCCCAAATTTACCGATCTTTTCCAAAACTTTCTGCGGGCTTTCAATGCACTATTCCTGGGTTGATTTTAAACATTTTCGACCATTTTTGACATTTTCCCAAATTTACCGATCTTTTCCAAAACTTTCTGCGGGCTTTCAATGCACTATTCCTGGGTTGATTTTAAACATTTTCGACCATTTTTGACATTTTCCCAAATTTACCGATCTTTTCCAAAACTTTCTGCGGGCTTTCAATGCACTATTCCTGGGTTGATTTTAAACATTTTCGACCATTTTTGACATTTTCCCAAATTTACCGATCTTTTCCAAAACTTTCTGCGGGCTTTCAATGCACTATTCCTGGGTTGATTTTAAACATTTTTGACCATTTTTGACATTTTCCCAAATTTACCGATCTTTTCCAAAACTTTCTGCGGGCTTTCAATGCACTATTCCTGGGTTGATTTTAAACATTTTCGACCATTTTTGACATTTTCCCAAATATACCGATCTTTTCCAAAACTTTCTGCGGGCTTTCAATGCACTATTCCTGGGTTGATTTTAAACATTTTTGACCATTTTTGACATTTTCCCAAATTTACCGATCTTTTCCAAAACTTTCTGCGGGCTTTCAATGCACTATTCCTGGGTTGATTTTAAACATTTTCGACCATTTTTGACATTTTCCCAAATTTACCGATCTTTTCCAAAACTTTCTGCGGGCTTTCAATGCACTATTCCTGGGTTGATTTTTAACATTTTCGACCATTTTTGACATTTTCCCAAATATACCGATCTTTTCCAAAACTTTCTGCGGGCTTTCAATGCACTATTCCTGGGTTGATTTTAAACATTTTTGACCATTTTTGA
This sequence comes from Stigmatopora argus, assembly GCF_051989625.1. Taxonomy (NCBI): domain Eukaryota; kingdom Metazoa; phylum Chordata; class Actinopteri; order Syngnathiformes; family Syngnathidae; genus Stigmatopora; species Stigmatopora argus. The sequence goes on from NW_027520043.1 coordinate 907,624, forward strand.
CATTTTCCCAAATTTACCGATCTTTTCCAAAACTTTCTGCGGGCTTTCAATGCACTATTCCTGGGTTGATTTTAAACATTTTCGACCATTTTTGACATTTTCCCAAATTTACCGATCTTTTCCAAAACTTTCTGCGGGCTTTCAATGCACTATTCCTGGGTTGATTTTAAACATTTTCGACCATTTTTGACATTTTCCCAAATTTACCGATCTTTTCCAAAACTTTCTGCGGGCTTTCAATGCACTATTCCTGGGTTGATTTTAAACATTTTCGACCATTTTTGACATTTTCCCAAATTTACCGATCTTTTCCAAAACTTTCTGCGGGCTTTCAATGCACTATTCCTGGGTTGATTTTAAACATTTTTGACCATTTTTGACATTTTCCCAAATTTACCGATCTTTTCCAAAACTTTCTGCGGGCTTTCAATGCACTATTCCTGGGTTGATTTTAAACATTTTCGACCATTTTTGACATTTTCCCAAATTTACCGATCTTTTCCAAAACTTTCTGCGGGCTTTCAATGCACTATTCCTGGGTTGATTTTTAACATTTTCGACCATTTTTGACATTTTCCCAAATATACCGATCTTTTCCAAAACTTTCTGCGGGCTTTCAATGCACTATTCCTGGGTTGATTTTAAACATTTTTGACCATTTTTGACATTTTCCCAAATTTACCGATCTTTTCCAAAACTTTCTGCGGGCTTTCAATGCACTATTCCTGGGTTGATTTTAAACATTTTCGACCATTTTTGACATTTTCCCAAATTTACCGATCTTTTCCTAAACTTTCTGCGGGCTTTCAATGCACTATTCCTGGGTTGATTTTAAACATTTTTGACCATTTTTGACATTTTCCCAAATTTACCGATCTTTTCCAAAACTTTCTGCGGGCTTTCAATGCACTATTCCTGGGTTGATTTTAAACATTTTCGACCATTTTTGACATTTTCCCAAATATACCGATCTTTTCCAAAACTTTCTGCGGGCTTTCAATGCACTATTCCTGGGTTGATTTTAAACATTTTTGACCATTTTTGACATTTTCCCAAATTTACCGATCTTTTCCAAAACTTTCTGCGGGCTTTCAATGCACTATTTCTGGGTTGATTTTAACCATTTTCGACCATTTTTAACATTTTTCCAACTTTTTCCACATGTTCCAATGTACGCACTGGGCCGCTATGGAACCCGCAGAACTCTGCCACACTGTGGACATTTTTTTTTTACTGCAATTAGGGTCAAATTGCCAGGTCAAAAGTGTCATTTCTTCGGGTAAATCACCCTCCTGGGCCCGGTTTTAATGTTTAAAAAGGTCAAATATTTGTATTAAATATATAATATTTGTATTTGATCGATGAGTGCTGATTTAAAACCAATTTTAGTGCATTTTGGGCACTTTTGAGAATGGTCGTATGTCGTCGTATTTGGTCGCGCCGACGTTTATGGCTGTCTTTTACCCAGGAAAATCACCTCCAGTGCCCGATATTCATGTCTGCACTTTGCCTGGGTTGACCCCAACCCAACCCCTAACTCTAACCCAAACCCAAACCCAAACCCATCTGTGGAGCCCTGTACGCCGCCTAGAGCTAAATAACGTTTTAAAAATTAAAAAAAAAAAAAAAATTTCTACCCCTGGTAGAACCAAAAAAAATTTCTAGCGCTGGTAGACCCAGAAAAAATTTCTGCGGTCTTTCGATGCACTATTCCTGGGTTAATTTTAAACATTTTCGACCATTTTTGACATTTTCCCAAATTTACCGATCTTTTCCAAAACTTTCTGCGGGCTTTCAATGCACTATTCCTGGGTTGATTTTAAACATTTTCGACCATTTTTGACATTTTCCCAAATTTACCGATCTTTTCCAAAACTTTCTGCGGGCTTTCAATGCACTATTCCTGGGTTGATTTTAAACATTTTTGACCATTTTTGACATTTTCCCAAATTTACCGATCTTTTCCAAAACTTTCTGCGGGCTTTCAATGCACTATTCCTGGGTTGATTTTAAACATTTTCGACCATTTTTGACATTTTCCCAAATTTACCGATCTTTTCCAAAACTTTCTGCGGGCTTTCGGTGCACTATTCCTGGGTTGATTTTAAACATTTTCGACCATTTTTGACATTTTCCCAAATTTACCGATCTTTTTCCAAAACTTTCTGCGGGCTTTCGATGCACTATTATCGACAGATACCAGGTTTCATCGTCGAGCTCCGTATATTTTTCGAGTTTCAGCACTTTTAAAATCGGCGGGGGTTCGCCCCGAGTCGATCCGAGAATAGTGCACCGTGAGCGGATTGGGTCGGCTGATGCCCCGCTGAATTTCTGAGCTCCAGAAATTTTTCTAAGTCCCTCCACACTTAGAAAAAAAACGCTTAAATTTAAGCGGATTTTTTCTAAGTCCCTCCACACTTAGAAAAAAAACGCTTAAATTTAAGCGGATTTTTTCTAAGTCCCTCCACACTTAGAAAAAAAACGCTTAAATTTAAGCGGATTTTTTCTAAGTCCCTCCACACTTAGAAAAAAAACGCTTAAATTTAAATTTACCGATCTTTTCCAAAACTTTCTGCGGGCTTTCGGTGCACTATTCCTGGGTTGATTTTAAACATTTTCGACCATTTTTGACATTTTCCCAAATTTACCGATCTTTTCCAAAACTTTCTGCGGGCTTTCAATGCACTATTCCTGGGTTGATTTTAAACATTTTTGACCATTTTTGACATTTTCCCAAATTTACCGATCTTTTCCAAAACTTTCTGCGGGCTTTCAATGCACTATTCCTGGGTTGATTTTAAACATTTTCGACCATTTTTGACATTTTCCCAAATTTACCGATCTTTTCCAAAACTTTCTGCGGGCTTTCAATGCACTATTCCTGGGTTGATTTTAAACATTTTTGACCATTTTTGACATTTTCCCAAATTTACCGATCTTTTCCAAAACTTTCTGCGGGCTTTCAATGCACTATTCCTGGGTTGATTTTAAACATTTTCGACCATTTTTGACATTTTCCCAAATTTACCGATCTTTTCCAAAACTTTCTGCGGGCTTTCAATGCACTATTTCTGGGTTGATTTTAACCATTTTCGACCATGTTTAACATTTTTCCAACTTTTTCCACATGTTCCAATGTACGCACTGGGCCGCTATGGAACCCGCAGAACTCTGCCACACTGTGGACATTTTTTTTTACTGCAATTAGGGTCAAATTGCCGGGTCAAAAGTGTCATTTCTTCGGGTAAATCACCCTCCTGGGCCCGGTTTTAATGTTTAAAAAGGTCAAATATTTGTATTAAATATATAATATTTGTATTTGATCGATGAGTGCTGATTTAAAACCAATTTTAGTGCATTTTGGGCACTTTTGAGAATGGTCGTATGTCGTCGTATTTGGTCGCGCCGACGTTTATGGCTGTCTTTTACCCAGGAAAATCACCTCCAGTGCCCGATATTCATGTCTGCACTTTGCCTGGGTTGACCCCAACCCAACCCCTAACTCTAACCCAAACCCAAACCCAAACCCATCTGTGGAGCCCTGTACGCCGCCTAGAGCTAAATAACGTTTTAAAAATTAAAAAAAAAAAAAAAAAAATTTCTACCCCTGGTAGACCCAAAAAAAATTTCTAGCGCTGGTAGACCCAGAAAAAATTTCTGCGGGCTTTCAATGCACTATTCCTGGGTTGATTTTAAACATTTTCGACCATTTTTGACATTTTCCCAAATTTACCGATCTTTTCCAAAACTTTCTGCGGGCTTTCAATGCACTATTCCTGGGTTGATTTTAAACATTTTCGACCATTTTTGACATTTTCCCAAATTTACCGATCTTTTCCAAAACTTTCTGCGGGCTTTCAATGCACTATTCCTGGGTTGATTTTAAACATTTTTGACCATTTTTGACATTTTCCCAAATTTACCGATCTTTTCCAAAACTTTCTGCGGGCTTTCAATGCACTATTCCTGGGTTGATTTTAAACATTTTCGACCATTTTTGACATTTTCCCAAATTTACCGATCTTTTCCAAAACTTTCTGCGGGCTTTCAATGCACTATTCCTGGGTTGATTTTAAACATTTTTGACCATTTTTGACATTTTCCCAAATTTACCGATCTTTTCCAAAACTTTCTGCGGGCTTTCAATGCACTATTCCTGGGTTGATTTTAAACATTTTCGACCATTTTTGACATTTTCCCAAATTTACCGATCTTTTCCAAAACTTTCTGCGGGCTTTCAATGCACTATTCCTGGGTTGATTTTAAACATTTTTGACCATTTTTGACATTTTCCCAAATTTACCGATCTTTTCCAAAACTTTCTGCGGGCTTTCAATGCACTATTCCTGGGTTGATTTTAAACATTTTCGACCATTTTTGACATTTTCCCAAATTTACCGATATTTTCCAAAACTTTCTGCGGGCTTTCAATGCACTATTCCTGGGTTGATTTTAAACATTTTCGACCATTTTTGACATTTTCCCAAATTTACCGATCTTTTCCAAAACTTTCTGCGGGCTTTCAATGCACTATTCCTGGGTTGATTTTAAACATTTTCGACCATTTTTGACATTTTCCCAAATTTACCGATCTTTTCCAAAACTTTCTGCGGGCTTTCAATGCACTATTCCTGGGTTGATTTTAAACATTTTCGACCATTTTTGACATTTTCCCAAATTTACCGATCTTTTCCAAAACTTTCTGCGGGCTTTCAATGCACTATTCCTGGGTTGATTTTAAACATTTTCGACCATTTTTGACATTTTCCCAAATTTACCGATCTTTTCCAAAACTTTCTGCGGGCTTTCAATGCACTATTCCTGGGTTGATTTTAAACATTTTTGACCATTTTTGACATTTTCCCAAATTTACCGATCTTTTCCAAAACTTTCTGCGGGCTTTCAATGCACTATTCCTGGGTTGATTTTAAACATTTTCGACCATTTTTGACATTTTCCCAAATATACCGATCTTTTCCAAAACTTTCTGCGGGCTTTCAATGCACTATTCCTGGGTTGATTTTAAACATTTTTGACCATTTTTGACATTTTCCCAAATTTACCGATCTTTTCCAAAACTTTCTGCGGGCTTTCAATGCACTATTCCTGGGTTGATTTTAAACATTTTCGACCATTTTTGACATTTTCCCAAATTTACCGATCTTTTCCAAAACTTTCTGCGGGCTTTCAATGCACTATTCCTGGGTTGATTTTAAACATTTTCGACCATTTTTGACATTTTCCCAAATTTACCGATATTTTCCAAAACTTTCTGCGGGCTTTCAATGCACTATTCCTGGGTTGATTTTAAACATTTTCGACCATTTTTGACATTTTCCCAAATTTACCGATCTTTTCCAAAACTTTCTGCGGGCTTTCAATGCACTATTCCTGGGTTGATTTTAAACATTTTCGACCATTTTTGACATTTTCCCAAATTTACCGATCTTTTCCAAAACTTTCTGCGGGCTTTCAATGCACTATTCCTGGGTTGATTTTAAACATTTTCGACCATTTTTGACATTTTCCCAAATTTACCGATCTTTTCCAAAACTTTCTGCGGGCTTTCAATGCACTATTCCTGGGTTGATTTTAAACATTTTCGACCATTTTTGACATTTTCCCAAATTTACCGATCTTTTCCAAAACTTTCTGCGGGCTTTCAATGCACTATTCCTGGGTTGATTTTAAACATTTTTGACCATTTTTGACATTTTCCCAAATTTACCGATCTTTTCCAAAACTTTCTGCGGGCTTTCAATGCACTATTCCTGGGTTGATTTTAAACATTTTCGACCATTTTTGACATTTTCCCAAATTTACCGATATTTTCCAAAACTTTCTGCGGGCTTTCAATGCACTATTCCTGGGTTGATTTTAAACATTTTCGACCATTTTTGACATTTTCCCAAATTTACCGATCTTTTCCAAAACTTTCTGCGGGCTTTCAATGCACTATTCCTGGGTTGATTTTAAACATTTTCGACCATTTTTGACATTTTCCCAAATTTACCGATCTTTTCCAAAACTTTCTGCGGGCTTTCAATGCACTATTCCTGGGTTGATTTTAAACATTTTCGACCATTTTTGACATTTTCCCAAATTTACCGATCTTTTCCAAAACTTTCTGCGGGCTTTCAATGCACTATTCCTGGGTTGATTTTAAACATTTTCGACCATTTTTGACATTTTCCCAAATTTACCGATCTTTTCCAAAACTTTCTGCGGGCTTTCAATGCACTATTCCTGGGTTGATTTTAAACATTTTTGACCATTTTTGACATTTTCCCAAATTTACCGATCTTTTCCAAAACTTTCTGCGGGCTTTCAATGCACTATTCCTGGGTTGATTTTAAACATTTTCGACCATTTTTGACATTTTCCCAAATATACCGATCTTTTCCAAAACTTTCTGCGGGCTTTCAATGCACTATTCCTGGGTTGATTTTAAACATTTTTGACCATTTTTGACATTTTCCCAAATTTACCGATCTTTTCCAAAACTTTCTGCGGGCTTTCAATGCACTATTCCTGGGTTGATTTTAAACATTTTCGACCATTTTTGACATTTTCCCAAATTTACCGATCTTTTCCAAAACTTTCTGCGGGCTTTCAATGCACTATTCCTGGGTTGATTTTAAACATTTTCGACCATTTTTGACATTTTCCCAAATTTACCGATATTTTCCAAAACTTTCTGCGGGCTTTCAATGCACTATTCCTGGGTTGATTTTAAACATTTTCGACCATTTTTGACATTTTCCCAAATTTACCGATCTTTTCCAAAACTTTCTGCGGGCTTTCAATGCACTATTCCTGGGTTGATTTTAAACATTTTCGACCATTTTTGACATTTTCCCAAATTTACCGATCTTTTCCAAAACTTTCTGCGGGCTTTCAATGCACTATTCCTGGGTTGATTTTAAACATTTTCGACCATTTTTGACATTTTCCCAAATTTACCGATCTTTTCCAAAACTTTCTGCGGGCTTTCAATGCACTATTCCTGGGTTGATTTTAAACATTTTTGACCATTTTTGACATTTTCCCAAATTTACCGATCTTTTCCAAAACTTTCTGCGGGCTTTCAATGCACTATTCCTGGGTTGATTTTAAACATTTTCGACCATTTTTGACATTTTCCCAAATTTACCGATCTTTTCCAAAACTTTCTGCGGGCTTTCAATGCACTATTTCTGGGTTGATTTTAACCATTTTCGACCATGTTTAACATTTTTCCAACTTTTTCCACATGTTCCAATGTACGCACTGGGCCGCTATGGAACCCGCAGAACTCTGCCACACTGTGGACATTTTTTTTTACTGCAATTAGGGTCAAATTGCCGGGTCAAAAGTGTCATTTCTTCGGGTAAATCACCCTCCTGGGCCCGGTTTTAATGTTTAAAAAGGTCAAATATTTGTATTAAATATATAATATTTGTATTTGATCGATGAGTGCTGATTTAAAACCAATTTTAGTGCATTTTGGGCACTTTTGAGAATGGTCGTATGTCGTCGTATTTGGTCGCGCCGACGTTTATGGCTGTCTTTTACCCAGGAAAATCACCTCCAGTGCCCGATATTCATGTCTGCACTTTGCCTGGGTTGACCCCAACCCAACCCCTAACTCTAACCCAAACCCAAACCCAAACCCATCTGTGGAGCCCTGTACGCCGCCTAGAGCTAAATAACGTTTTAAAAATTAAAAAAAAAAAAAAAAAATTCCACCCCTGGTAGACCCAAAAAAAATTTCTAGCGCTGGTAGACCCAGAAAAAATATCTAGCGCTGGTAGACCCAGAAAAAATTTCTGCGGTCTTTCGATGCACTATTCCTGGGTTAATTTTAAACATTTTCGACCATTTTTGACATTTTCCCAAATTTACCGATCTTTTCCAAAACTTTCTGCGGGCTTTCAATGCACTATTCCTGGGTTGATTTTAAACATTTTCGACCATTTTTGACATTTTCCCAAATATACCGATCTTTTCCAAAACTTTCTGCGGGCTTTCAATGCACTATTCCTGGGTTGATTTTAAACATTTTTGACCATTTTTGACATTTTCCCAAATTTACCGATCTTTTCCAAAACTTTCTGCGGGCTTTCAATGCACTATTCCTGGGTTGATTTTAAACATTTTCGACCATTTTTGACATTTTCCCAAATTTACCGATCTTTTCCAAAACTTTCTGCGGGCTTTCAATGCACTATTCCTGGGTTGATTTTAAACATTTTCGACCATTTTTGACATTTTCCCAAATTTACCGATCTTTTCCAAAACTTTCTGCGGGCTTTCAATGCACTATTCCTGGGTTGATTTTAAACATTTTTGACCATTTTTGACATTTTCCCAAATTTACCGATCTTTTCCAAAACTTTCTGCGGGCTTTCGGTGCACTATTCCTGGGTTGATTTTAAACATTTTCGACCATTTTTGACATTTTCCCAAATTTACCGATCTTTTCCAAAACTTTCTGCGGGCTTTCAATGCACTATTCCTGGGTTGATTTTAAACATTTTCGACCATTTTTGACATTTTCCCAAATTTACCGATCTTTTCCAAAACTTTCTGCGGGCTTTCAATGCACTATTCCTGGGTTGATTTTAAACATTTTCGACCATTTTTGACATTTTCCCAAATTTACCGATCTTTTCCAAAACTTTCTGCGGGCTTTCAATGCACTATTCCTGGGTTGATTTTAAACATTTTCGACCATTTTTGACATTTTCCCAAATTTACCGATCTTTTCCAAAACTTTCTGCGGGCTTTCGGTGCACTATTCCTGGGTTGATTTTAAACATTTTCGACCATTTTTGACATTTTCCCAAATTTACCGATCTTTTCCAAAACTTTCTGCGGGCTTTCAATGCACTATTCCTGGGTTGATTTTAAACATTTTTGACCATTTTTGACATTTTCCCAAATTTACCGATCTTTTCCAAAACTTTCTGCGGGCTTTCAATGCACTATTCCTGGGTTGATTTTAAACATTTTCGACCATTTTTGACATTTTCCCAAATTTACCGATCTTTTCCAAAACTTTCTGCGGGCTTTCAATGCACTATTCCTGGGTTGATTTTAAACATTTTTGACCATTTTTGACATTTTCCCAAATTTACCGATCTTTTCCAAAACTTTCTGCGGGCTTTCAATGCACTATTCCTGGGTTGATTTTAAACATTTTCGACCATTTTTGACATTTTCCCAAATTTACCGATCTTTTCCAAAACTTTCTGCGGGCTTTCAATGCACTATTCCTGGGTTGATTTTAAACATTTTCGACCATTTTTGACATTTTCCCAAATTTACCGATCTTTTCCAAAACTTTCTGCGGGCTTTCAATGCACTATTTCTGGGTTGATTTTAACCATTTTCGACCATTTTTAACATTTTTCCAACTTTTTCCACATGTTCCAATGTACGCACTGGGCCGCTATGGAACCCGCAGAACTCTGCCACACTGTGGACATTTTTTTTTACTGCAATTAGGGTCAAATTGCCAGGTCAAAAGTGGCATTTCTTCGGGTAAATCACCCTCCTGGGCCCGGTTTTAATGTTTAAAAAGGTCAAATATTTGTATTAAATATATAATATTTGTATTTGATCGATGAGTGCTGATTTAAAACCAATTTTAGTGCATTTTGGGCACTTTTGAGAATGGTCGTATGTCGTCGTATTTGGTCGCGCCGACGTTTATGGCTGTCTTTTACCCAGGAAAATCACCTCCAGTGCCCGATATTCATGTCTGCACTTTGCCTGGGTTGACCCCAACCCAACCCCTAACTCTAACCCAAACCCAAACCCAAACCCATCTGTGGAGCCCTGTACGCCGCCTAGAGCTAAATAACGTTTTAAAAATTAAAAAAAAAAAAAAAAAAATTTCTACCCCTGGTAGACCCAAAAAAAATTTCTAGCGCTGGTAGACCCAGAAAAAATTTCTGCGGTCTTTCGATGCACTATTCCTGGGTTAATTTTAAACATTTTCGACCATTTTTGACATTTTCCCAAATTTACCGATCTTTTCCAAAACTTTCTGCGGGCTTTCAATGCACTATTCCTGGGTTGATTTTAAACATTTTCGACCATTTTTGACATTTTCCCAAATTTACCGATCTTTTCCAAAACTTTCTGCGGGCTTTCAATGCACTATTCCTGGGTTGATTTTAAACATTTTCGACCATTTTTGACATTTTCCCAAATTTACCGATCTTTTCCAAAACTTTCTGCGGGCTTTCAATGCACTATTCCTGGGTTGATTTTAAACATTTTCGACCATTTTTGACATTTTCCCAAATTTACCGATCTTTTCCAAAACTTTCTGCGGGCTTTCAATGCACTATTCCTGGGTTGATTTTAAACATTTTCGACCATTTTTGACATTTTCCCAAATTTACCGATCTTTTCCAAAACTTTCTGCGGGCTTTCAATGCACTATTTCTGGGTTGATTTTAACCATTTTCGACCATTTTTAACATTTTTCCAACTTTTTCCACATGTTCCAATGTACGCACTGGGCCGCTATGGAACCCGCAGAACTCTGCCACACTGTGGACATTTTTTTTTACTGCAATTAGGGTCAAATTGCCAGGTCAAAAGTGTCATTTCTTCGGGTAAATCACCCTCCTGGGCCCGGTTTTAATGTTTAAAAAGGTCAAATATTTGTATTAAATATATAATATTTGTATTTGATCGATGAGTGCTGATTTAAAACCAATTTTAGTGCATTTTGGGCACTTTTGAGAATGGTCGTATGTCGTCGTATTTGGTCGCGCCGACGTTTATGGCTGTCTTTTACCCAGGAAAATCACCTCCAGTGCCCGATATTCATGTCTGCACTTTGCCTGGGTTGACCCCAACCCAACCCCTAACTCTAACCCAAACCCAAACCCAAACCCATCTGTGGAGCCCTGTACGCCGCCTAGAGCTAAATAACGTTTTAAAAATTAAAAAAAAAAAAAAAAAAAATTCTACCCCTGGTAGACCCAAAAAAAATTTCTAGCGCTGGTAGACCCAGAAAAAATTTCTGCGGTCTTTCGATGCACTATTCCTGGGTTAATTTTAAACATTTTCGACCATTTTTGACATTTTCCCAAATTTACCGATCTTTTCCAAAACTTTCTGCGGGCTTTCAATGCACTATTCCTGGGTTGATTTTAAACATTTTCGACCATTTTTGACATTTTCCCAAATTTACCGATCTTTTCCAAAACTTTCTGCGGGCTTTCAATGCACTATTCCTGGGTTGATTTTAAACATTTTCGACCATTTTTGACATTTTCCCAAATTTACCGATCTTTTCCAAAACTTTCTGCGGGCTTTCAATGCACTATTCCTGGGTTGATTTTAAACATTTTCGACCATTTTTGACATTTTCCCAAATTTACCCATCTTTTCCAAAACTTTCTGCGGGCTTTCAATGCACTATTCCTGGGTTGATTTTAAACATTTTTGACCATTTTTGACATTTTCCCAAATATACCGATCTTTTCCAAAACTTTCTGCGGGCTTTCAATGCACTATTCCTGGGTTGATTTTAAACATTTTCGACCATTTTTGACATTTTCCCAAATTTACCGATCTTTTCCAAAACTTTCTGCGGGCTTTCAATGCACTATTCCTGGGTTGATTTTAAACATTTTCGACCATTTTTGACATTTTCCCAAATTTACCGATCTTTTCCAAAACTTTCTGCGGGCTTTCAATGCACTATTCCTGGGTTGATTTTAAACATTTTTGACCATTTTTGACATTTTCCCAAATTTACCGATCTTTTCCAAAACTTTCTGCGGGCTTTCAATGCACTATTCCTGGGTTGATTTTAAACATTTTCGACCATTTTTGACATTTTCCCAAATTTACCGATCTTTTCCAAAACTTTCTGCGGGCTTTCGGTGCACTATTCCTGGGTTGATTTTAAACATTTTCGACCATTTTTGACATTTTCCCAAATTTACCGATCTTTTTCCAAAACTTTCTGCGGGCTTTCGATGCACTATTATCGACAGATACCAGGTTTCATCGTCGAGCTCCGTATATTTTTCGAGTTTCAGCACTTTTAAAATCGGCGGGGGTTCGCCCCGAGTCGATCCGAGAATAGTGCACCGTGAGCGGATTGGGTCGGCTGATGCCCCGCTGAATTTCTGAGCTCCAGAAATTTTTCTAAGTCCCTCCACACTTAGAAAAAAAACGCTTAAATTTAAGCGGATTTTTTCTAAGTCCCTCCACACTTAGAAAAAAAAACGCTTAAATTTAAGCGGATTTTTTCTAAGTCCCTCCACACTTAGAAAAAAAACGCTTAAATTTAAGCGGATTTTTTCTAAGTCCCTCCACACTTAGAAAAAAAACGCTTAAATTTAAGCGGATTTTTTCTAAGTCCCTCCACACTTAGAAAAAAAACGCTTAAATTTAAGCGGATTTTTTCTAAGTCCCTCCACACTTAGAAAAAAAACGCTTAAATTTAAGCGGATTTTTTCTAAGTCCCTCCACACTTAGAAAAAAAACGCTTAAATTTAAATTTACCGATCTTTTCCAAAACTTTCTGCGGGCTTTCGGTGCACTATTCCTGGGTTGATTTTAAACATTTTCGACCATTTTTGACATTTTCCCAAATTTACCGATCTTTTCCAAAACTTTCTGCGGGCTTTCAATGCACTATTCCTGGGTTGATTTTAAACATTTTTGACCATTTTTGACATTTTCCCAAATTTACCGATCTTTTCCAAAACTTTCTGCGGGCTTTCAATGCACTATTCCTGGGTTGATTTTAAACATTTTCGACCATTTTTGACATTTTCCCAAATTTACCGATCTTTTCCAAAACTTTCTGCGGGCTTTCAATGCACTATTCCTGGGTTGATTTTAAACATTTTTGACCATTTTTGACATTTTCCCAAATTTACCGATCTTTTCCAAAACTTTCTGCGGGCTTTCAATGCACTATTCCTGGGTTGATTTTAAACATTTTCGACCATTTTTGACATTTTCCCAAATTTACCGATCTTTTCCAAAACTTTCTGCGGGCTTTCAATGCACTATTTCTGGGTTGATTTTAACCATTTTCGACCATGTTTAACATTTTTCCAACTTTTTCCACATGTTCCAATGTACGCACTGGGCCGCTATGGAACCCGCAGAACTCTGCCACACTGTGGACATTTTTTTTTACTGCAATTAGGGTCAAATTGCCGGGTCAAAAGTGTCATTTCTTCGGGTAAATCACCCTCCTGGGCCCGGTTTTAATGTTTAAAAAGGTCAAATATTTGTATTAAATATATAATATTTGTATTTGATCGATGAGTGCTGATTTAAAACCAATTTTAGTGCATTTTGGGCACTTTTGAGAATGGTCGTATGTCGTCGTATTTGGTCGCGCCGACGTTTATAGCTGTCTTTTACCCAGGAAAATCACCTCCAGTGCCCGATATTCATGTCTGCACTTTGCCTGGGTTGACCCCAACCCAACCCCTAACTCTAACCCAAACCCAAACCCAAACCCATCTGTGGAGCCCTGTACGCCGCCTAGAGCTAAATAACGTTTTAAAAATTAAAAAAAAAAAAAAAAAATTCTACCCCTGGTAGACCCAAAAAAAATTTCTACCCCTGGTAGACCCAGAAAAAATTTCTAGCGCTGGTAGACCCAGAAAAAATTTCTGCGGTCTTTCGATGCACTATTCCTGGGTTAATTTTAAACATTTTCGACCATTTTTGACATTTTCCCAAATTTACCGATCTTTTCCAAAACTTTCTGCGGGCTTTCAATGCACTATTCCTGGGTTGATTTTAAACATATTTGACCATTTTTGACATTTTCCCAAATTTACCGATCTTTTCCAAAACTTTCTGCGGGCTTTCAATGCACTATTCCTGGGTTGATTTTAAACATTTTTGACCATTTTTGACATTTTCCCAAATTTACCGATCTTTTCCAAAACTTTCTGCGGGCTTTCAATGCACTATTCCTGGGTTGATTTTAAACATTTTCGACCATTTTTGACATTTTCCCAAATTTACCGATCTTTTCCAAAACTTTCTGCGGGCTTTCAATGCACTATTCCTGGGTTGATTTTAAACATTTTCGACCATTTTTGACATTTTCCCAAATTTACCGATCTTTTCCAAAACTTTCTGCGGGCTTTCAATGCACTATTCCTGGGTTGATTTTAAACATTTTCGACCATTTTTGACATTTTCCCAAATATACCGATCTTTTCCAAAACTTTCTGCGGGCTTTCAATGCACTATTCCTGGGTTGATTTTAAACATTTTTGACCATTTTTGACATTTTCCCAAATTTACCGATCTTTTCCAAAACTTTCTGCGGGCTTTCAATGCACTATTCCTGGGTTGATTTTAAACATTTTCGACCATTTTTGACATTTTCCCAAATTTACCGATCTTTTCCAAAACTTTCTGCGGGCTTTCAATGCACTATTCCTGGGTTGATTTTAAACATTTTTGACCATTTTTGACATTTTCCCAAATTTACCGATCTTTTCCAAAACTTTCTGCGGGCTTTCAATGCACTATTCCTGGGTTGATTTTAAACATTTTCGACCATTTTTGACATTTTCCCAAATTTACCGATCTTTTCCAAAACTTTCTGCGGGCTTTCGGTGCACTATTCCTGGGTTGATTTTAAACATTTTCGACCATTTTTGACATTTTCCCAAATTTACCGATCTTTTTCCAAAACTTTCTGCGGGCTTTCGATGCACTATTATCGACAGATACCAGGTTTCATCGTCGAGCTCCGTATATTTTTCGAGTTTCAGCACTTTTAAAATCGGCGGGGGTTCGCCCCGAGTCGATCCGAGAATAGTGCACCGTGAGCGGATTGGGTCGGCTGATGCCCCGCTGAATTTCTGAGCTCCAGAAATTTTTCTAAGTCCCTCCACACTTAGAAAAAAAACGCTTAAATTTAAGCGGATTTTTTCTAAGTCCCTCCACACTTAGAAAAAAAACGCTTAAATTTAAGCGGATTTTTTCTAAGTCCCTCCACACTTAGAAAAAAAACGCTTAAATTTAAGCAGATTTTTTCTAAGTCCCTCCACACTTAGAAAAAAAACGCTTAAATTTAAGCGGATTTTTTCTAAGTCCCTCCACACTTAGAAAAAAAAACGCTTAAATTTAAGCGGATTTTTTCTAAGTCCCTCCACACTTAGAAAAAAAACGCTTAAATTTAAGCGGATTTTTTCTAAGTCCCTCCACACTTAGAAAAAAAACGCTTAAATTTAAATTTACCGATCTTTTCCAAAACTTTCTGCGGGCTTTCGGTGCACTATTCCTGGGTTGATTTTAAACATTTTCGACCATTTTTGACATTTTCCCAAATTTACCGATCTTTTCCAAAACTTTCTGCGGGCTTTCAATGCACTATTCCTGGGTTGATTTTAAACATTTTTGACCATTTTTGACATTTTCCCAAATTTACCGATCTTTTCCAAAACTTTCTGCGGGCTTTCAATGCACTATTCCTGGGTTGATTTTAAACATTTTCGACCATTTTTGACATTTTCCCAAATTTACCGATCTTTTCCAAAACTTTCTGCGGGCTTTCAATGCACTATTCCTGGGTTGATTTTAAACATTTTTGACCATTTTTGACATTTTCCCAAATTTACCGATCTTTTCCAAAACTTTCTGCGGGCTTTCAATGCACTATTCCTGGGTTGATTTTAAACATTTTCGACCATTTTTGACATTTTCCCAAATTTACCGATCTTTTCCAAAACTTTCTGCGGGCTTTCAATGCACTATTTCTGGGTTGATTTTAACCATTTTCGACCATGTTTAACATTTTTCCAACTTTTTCCACATGTTCCAATGTACGCACTGGGCCGCTATGGAACCCGCAGAACTCTGCCACACTGTGGACATTTTTTTTTACTGCAATTAGGGTCAAATTGCCGGGTCAAAAGTGTCATTTCTTCGGGTAAATCACCCTCCTGGGCCCGGTTTTAATGTTTAAAAAGGTCAAATATTTGTATTAAATATATAATATTTGTATTTGATCGATGAGTGCTGATTTAAAACCAATTTTAGTGCATTTTGGGCACTTTTGAGAATGGTCGTATGTCGTCGTATTTGGTCGCGCCGACGTTTATAGCTGTCTTTTACCCAGGAAAATCACCTCCAGTGCCCGATATTCATGTCTGCACTTTGCCTGGGTTGACCCCAACCCAACCCCTAACTCTAACCCAAACCCAAACCCAAACCCATCTGTGGAGCCCTGTACGCCGCCTAGAGCTAAATAACGTTTTAAAAATTAAAAAAAAAAAAAAAAAAATTCTACCCCTGGTAGACCCAAAAAAAATTTCTACCCCTGGTAGACCCAGAAAAAAATTCTAGCGCTGGTAGACCCAGAAAAAATTTCTGCGGTCTTTCGATGCACTATTCCTGGGTTAATTTTAAACATTTTCGACCATTTTTGACATTTTCCCAAATTTACTGATCTTTTCCAAAACTTTCTGCGGGCTTTCAATGCACTATTCCTGGGTTGATTTTAAACATATTTGACCATTTTTGACATTTTCCCAAATTTACCGATCTTTTCCAAAACTTTCTGCGGGCTTTCAATGCACTATTCCTGGGTTGATTTTAAACATTTTCGACCATTTTTGACATTTTCCCAAATATACCGATCTTTTCCAAAACTTTCTGCGGGCTTTCAATGCACTATTCCTGGGTTGATTTTAAACATTTTTGACCATTTTTGACATTTTCCCAAATTTACCGATCTTTTCCAAAACTTTCTGCGGGCTTTCAATGCACTATTCCTGGGTTGATTTTAAACATTTTCGACCATTTTTGACATTTTCCCAAATTTACCGATCTTTTCCAAAACTTTCTGCGGGCTTTCGGTGCACTATTCCTGGGTTGATTTTAAACATTTTCGACCATTTTTGACATTTTCCCAAATTTACCGATCTTTTTCCAAAACTTTCTGCGGGCTTTCGATGCACTATTATCGACAGATACCAGGTTTCATCGTCGAGCTCCGTATATTTTTCGAGTTTCAGCACTTTTAAAATCGGCGGGGGTTCGCCCCGAGTCGATCCGAGAATAGTGCACCGTGAGCGGATTGGGTCGGCTGATGCCCCGCTGAATTTCTGAGCTCCAGAAATTTTTCTAAGTCCCTCCACACTTAGAAAAAAAACACTTAAATTTAAGCGGATTTTTTCTAAGTCCCTCCACACTTAGAAAAAAAACGCTTAAATTTAAGCGGATTTTTTCTAAGTCCCTCCACACTTAGAAAAAAAACGCTTAAATTTAAGCGGATTTTTTCTAAGTCCCTCCACACTTAGAAAAAAAACGCTTAAATTTAAGCGGATTTTTTCTAAGTCCCTCCACACTTAGAAAAAAAAACGCTTAAATTTAAGCGGATTTTTTCTAAGTCCCTCCACACTTAGAAAAAAAACGCTTAAATTTAAGCGGATTTTTTCTAAGTCCCTCCACACTTAGAAAAAAAACGCTTAAATTTAAATTTACCGATCTTTTCCAAAACTTTCTGCGGGCTTTCGGTGCACTATTCCTGGGTTGATTTTAAACATTTTCGACCATTTTTGACATTTTCCCAAATTTACCGATCTTTTCCAAAACTTTCTGCGGGCTTTCAATGCACTATTCCTGGGTTGATTTTAAACATTTTTGACCATTTTTGACATTTTCCCAAATTTACCGATCTTTTCCAAAACTTTCTGCGGGCTTTCAATGCACTATTCCTGGGTTGATTTTAAACATTTTCGACCATTTTTGACATTTTCCCAAATTTACCCATCTTTTCCAAAACTTTCTGCGGGCTTTCAATGCACTATTCCTGGGTTGATTTTAAACATTTTTGACCATTTTTGACATTTTCCCAAATTTACCGATCTTTTCCAAAACTTTCTGCGGGCTTTCAATGCACTATTCCTGGGTTGATTTTAAACATTTTTGACCATTTTTGACATTTTCCCAAATTTACCCATCTTTTCCAAAACTTTCTGCGGGCTTTCAATGCACTATTCCTGGGTTGATTTTAAACATTTTTGACCATTTTTGACATTTTCCCAAATTTACCGATCTTTTCCAAAACTTTCTGCGGGCTTTCAATGCACTATTCCTGGGTTGATTTTAAACATTTTCGACCATTTTTGACATTTTCCCAAATTTACCGATCTTTTCCAAAACTTTCTGCGGGCTTTCAATGCACTATTCCTGGGTTGATTTTAAACATTTTCGACCATTTTTGACATTTTCCCAAATTTACCGATCTTTTCCAAAACTTTCTGCGGGCTTTCAATGCACTATTCCTGGGTTTATTTTAAACATTTTTGACCATTTTTGACATTTTCCCAAATTTACCGATCTTTTCCAAAACTTTCTGCGGGCTTTCAATGCACTATTCCTGGGTTGATTTTAAACATTTTCGACCATTTTTGACATTTTCCCAAATTTACCGATCTTTTCCAAAACTTTCTGCGGGCTTTCGGTGCACTATTCCTGGGTTGATTTTAAACATTTTCGACCATTTTTGACATTTTCCCAAATTTACCGATCTTTTTCCAAAACTTTCTGCGGGCTTTCGATGCACTATTATCGACAGATACCAGGTTTCATCGTCGAGCTCCGTATATTTTTCGAGTTTCAGCACTTTTAAAATCGGCGGGGGTTCGCCCCGAGTCGATCCGAGAATAGTGCACCGTGAGCGGATTGGGTCGGCTGATGCCCCGCTGAATTTCTGAGCTCCAGAAATTTTTCTAAGTCCCTCCACACTTAGAAAAAAAACGCTTAAATTTAAGCGGATTTTTTCTAAGTCCCTCCACACTTAGAAAAAAAACGCTTAAATTTAAGCGGATTTTTTCTAAGTCCCTCCACACTTAGAAAAAAAACGCTTAAATTTAAGCAGATTTTTTCTAAGTCCCTCCACACTTAGAAAAAAAAACGCTTAAATTTAAGCGGATTTTTTCTAAGTCCCTCCACACTTAGAAAAAAAAACGCTTAAATTTAAGCGGATTTTTTCTAAGTCCCTCCACACTTAGAAAAAAAACGCTTAAATTTAAGCGGATTTTTTCTAAGTCCCTCCACACTTAGAAAAAAAACGCTTAAATTTAAATTTACCGATCTTTTCCAAAACTTTCTGCGGGCTTTCGGTGCACTATTCCTGGGTTGATTTTAAACATTTTCGACCATTTTTGACATTTTCCCAAATTTACCGATCTTTTCCAAAACTTTCTGCGGGCTTTCAATGCACTATTCCTGGGTTGATTTTAAACATTTTTGACCATTTTTGACATTTTCCCAAATTTACCGATCTTTTCCAAAACTTTCTGCGGGCTTTCAATGCACTATTCCTGGGTTGATTTTAAACATTTTCGACCATTTTTGACATTTTCCCAAATTTACCGATCTTTTCCAAAACTTTCTGCGGGCTTTCAATGCACTATTCCTGGGTTGATTTTAAACATTTTTGACCATTTTTGACATTTTCCCAAATTTACCGATCTTTTCCAAAACTTTCTGCGGGCTTTCAATGCACTATTCCTGGGTTGATTTTAAACATTTTCGACCATTTTTGACATTTTCCCAAATTTACCGATCTTTTCCAAAACTTTCTGCGGGCTTTCAATGCACTATTTCTGGGTTGATTTTAACCATTTTCGACCATGTTTAACATTTTTCCAACTTTTTCCACATGTTCCAATGTACGCACTGGGCCGCTATGGAACCCGCAGAACTCTGCCACACTGTGGACATTTTTTTTTACTGCAATTAGGGTCAAATTGCCGGGTCAAAAGTGTCATTTCTTCGGGTAAATCACCCTCCTGGGCCCGGTTTTAATGTTTAAAAAGGTCAAATATTTGTATTAAATATATAATATTTGTATTTGATCGATGAGTGCTGATTTAAAACCAATTTTAGTGCATTTTGGGCACTTTTGAGAATGGTCGTATGTCGTCGTATTTGGTCGCGCCGACGTTTATAGCTGTCTTTTACCCAGGAAAATCACCTCCAGTGCCCGATATTCATGTCTGCACTTTGCCTGGGTTGACCCCAACCCAACCCCTAACTCTAACCCAAACCCAAACCCAAACCCATCTGTGGAGCCCTGTACGCCGCCTAGAGCTAAATAACGTTTTAAAAATTAAAAAAAAAAAAAAAAAAATTCTACCCCTGGTAGACCCAAAAAAAATTTCTACCCCTGGTAGACCCAGAAAAAATTTCTAGCGCTGGTAGACCCAGAAAAAATTTCTGCGGTCTTTCGATGCACTATTCCTGGGTTAATTTTAAACATTTTCGACCATTTTTGACATTTTCCCAAATTTACCGATCTTTTCCAAAACTTTCTGCGGGCTTTCAATGCACTATTCCTGGGTTGATTTTAAACATATTTGACCATTTTTGACATTTTCCCAAATTTACCGATCTTTTCCAAAACTTTCTGCGGGCTTTCAATGCACTATTCCTGGGTTGATTTTAAACATTTTCGACCATTTTTGACATTTTCCCAAATATACCGATCTTTTCCAAAACTTTCTGCGGGCTTTCAATGCACTATTCCTGGGTTGATTTTAAACATTTTTGACCATTTTTGACATTTTCCCAAATTTACCGATCTTTTCCAAAACTTTCTGCGGGCTTTCAATGCACTATTCCTGGGTTGATTTTAAACATTTTCGACCATTTTTGACATTTTCCCAAATTTACCGATCTTTTCCAAAACTTTCTGCGGGCTTTCAATGCACTATTCCTGGGTTGATTTTAAACATTTTCGACCATTTTTGACATTTTCCCAAATTTACCGATCTTTTCCAAAACTTTCTGCGGGCTTTCAATGCACTATTCCTGGGTTGATTTTAAACATTTTCGACCATTTTTGACATTTTCCCAAATATACCGATCTTTTCCAAAACTTTCTGCGGGCTTTCAATGCACTATTCCTGGGTTGATTTTAAACATTTTTGACCATTTTTGACATTTTCCCAAATTTACCGATCTTTTCCAAAACTTTCTGCGGGCTTTCAATGCACTATTCCTGGGTTGATTTTAAACATTTTCGACCATTTTTGACATTTTCCCAAATTTACCGATCTTTTCCAAAACTTTCTGCGGGCTTTCAATGCACTATTCCTGGGTTGATTTTAAACATTTTCGACCATTTTTGACATTTTCCCAAATTTACCGATCTTTTCCAAAACTTTCTGCGGGCTTTCAATGCACTATTCCTGGGTTGATTTTAAACATTTTCGACCATTTTTGACATTTTCCCAAATTTACCGATCTTTTCCAAAACTTTCTGCGGGCTTTCAATGCACTATTCCTGGGTTGATTTTAAACATTTTCGACCATTTTTGACATTTTCCCAAATTTACCGATCTTTTCCAAAACTTTCTGCGGGCTTTCAATGCACTATTCCTGGGTTGATTTTAAACATTTTCGACCATTTTTGACATTTTCCCAAATTTACCGATCTTTTCCAAAACTTTCTGCGGGCTTTCAATGCACTATTTCTGGGTTGATTTTAACCATTTTCGACCATGTTTAACATTTTTCCAACTTTTTCCACATGTTCCAATGTACGCACTGGGCCGCTATGGAACCCGCAGAACTCTGCCACACTGTGGACATTTTTTTTTACTGCAATTAGGGTCAAATTGCCGGGTCAAAAGTGTCATTTCTTCGGGTAAATCACCCTCCTGGGCCCGGTTTTAATGTTTAAAAAGGTCAAATATTTGTATTAAATATATAATATTTGTATTTGATCGATGAGTGCTGATTTAAAACCAATTTTAGTGCATTTTGGGCACTTTTGAGAATGGTCGTATGTCGTCGTATTTGGTCGCGCCGACGTTTATGGCTGTCTTTTACCCAGGAAAATCACCTCCAGTGCCCGATATTCATGTCTGCACTTTGCCTGGGTTGACCCCAACCCAACCCCTAACTCTAACCCAAACCCAAACCCAAACCCATCTGTGGAGCCCTGTACGCCGCCTAGAGCTAAATAACGTTTTAAAAATTAAAAAAAAAAAAAAAAAAATTCTACCCCTGGTAGACCCAAAAAAAATTTCTAGCGCTGGTAGACCCAGAAAAAATTTCTGCGGTCTTTCGATGCACTATTCCTGGGTTAATTTTAAACATTTTCGACCATTTTTGACATTTTCCCAAATTTACCGATCTTTTCCAAAACTTTCTGCGGGCTTTCAATGCACTATTCCTGGGTTGATTTTAAACATTTTCGACCATTTTTGACATTTTCCCAAATTTACCGATCTTTTCCAAAACTTTCTGCGGGCTTTCAATGCACTATTCCTGGGTTGATTTTAAACATTTTCGACCATTTTTGACATTTTCCCAAATTTACCCATCTTTTCCAAAACTTTCTGCGGGCTTTCAATGCACTATTCCTGGGTTGATTTTAAACATTTTTGACCATTTTTGACATTTTCCCAAATTTACCGATCTTTTCCAAAACTTTCTGCGGGCTTTCAATGCACTATTCCTGGGTTGATTTTAAACATTTTCGACCATTTTTGACATTTTCCCAAATTTACCGATCTTTTCCAAAACTTTCTGCGGGCTTTCAATGCACTATTTCTGGGTTGATTTTAACCATTTTCGACCATGTTTAACATTTTTCCAACTTTTTCCACATGTTCCAATGTACGCACTGGGCCGCTATGGAACCCGCAGAACTCTGCCACACTGTGGACATTTTTTTTTACTGCAATTAGGGTCAAATTGCCAGGTCAAAAGTGGCATTTCTTCGGGTAAATCACCCTCCTGGGCCCGGTTTTAATGTTTAAAAAGGTCAAATATTTGTATTAAATATATAATATTTGTATTTGATCGATGAGTGCTGATTTAAAACCAATTTTAGTGCATTTTGGGCACTTTTGAGAATGGTCGTATGTCGTCGTATTTGGTCGCGCCGACGTTTATAGCTGTCTTTTACCCAGGAAAATCACCTCCAGTGCCCGATATTCATGTCTGCACTTTGCCTGGGTTGACCCCAACCCAACCCCTAACTCTAACCCAAACCCAAACCCAAACCCATCTGTGGAGCCCTGTACGCCGCCTAGAGCTAAATAACGTTTTAAAAATTAAAAAAAAAAAAAAAAAAATTCTACCCCTGGTAGACCCAAAAAAAATTTCTACCCCTGGTAGACCCAGAAAAAATTTCTAGCGCTGGTAGACCCAGAAAAAATTTCTGCGGTCTTTCGATGCACTATTCCTGGGTTAATTTTAAACATTTTCGACCATTTTTGACATTTTCCCAAATTTACCGATCTTTTCCAAAACTTTCTGCGGGCTTTCAATGCACTATTCCTGGGTTGATTTTAAACATATTTGACCATTTTTGACATTTTCCCAAATTTACCGATCTTTTCCAAAACTTTCTGCGGGCTTTCAATGCACTATTCCTGGGTTGATTTTAAACATTTTTGACCATTTTTGACATTTTCCCAAATTTACCGATCTTTTCCAAAACTTTCTGCGGGCTTTCAATGCACTATTCCTGGGTTGATTTTAAACATTTTCGACCATTTTTGACATTTTCCCAAATTTACCGATCTTTTCCAAAACTTTCTGCGGGCTTTCAATGCACTATTCCTGGGTTGATTTTAAACATTTTCGACCATTTTTGACATTTTCCCAAATTTACCGATCTTTTCCAAAACTTTCTGCGGGCTTTCAATGCACTATTCCTGGGTTGATTTTAAACATTTTCGACCATTTTTGACATTTTCCCAAATATACCGATCTTTTCCAAAACTTTCTGCGGGCTTTCAATGCACTATTCCTGGGTTGATTTTAAACATTTTTGACCATTTTTGACATTTTCCCAAATTTACCGATCTTTTCCAAAACTTTCTGCGGGCTTTCAATGCACTATTCCTGGGTTGATTTTAAACATTTTCGACCATTTTTGACATTTTCCCAAATTTACCGATCTTTTCCAAAACTTTCTGCGGGCTTTCAATGCACTATTCCTGGGTTGATTTTAAACATTTTTGACCATTTTTGACATTTTCCCAAATTTACCGATCTTTTCCAAAACTTTCTGCGGGCTTTCAATGCACTATTCCTGGGTTGATTTTAAACATTTTCGACCATTTTTGACATTTTCCCAAATTTACCGATCTTTTCCAAAACTTTCTGCGGGCTTTCAATGCACTATTCCTGGGTTGATTTTAAACATTTTCGACCATTTTTGACATTTTCCCAAATTTACCGATCTTTTCCAAAACTTTCTGCGGGCTTTCAATGCACTATTCCTGGGTTGATTTTAAACATTTTCGACCATTTTTGACATTTTCCCAAATTTACCGATCTTTTCCAAAACTTTCTGCGGGCTTTCAATGCACTATTTCTGGGTTGATTTTAACCATTTTCGACCATGTTTAACATTTTTCCAACTTTTTCCACATGTTCCAATGTACGCACTGGGCCGCTATGGAACCCGCAGAACTCTGCCACACTGTGGACATTTTTTTTTACTGCAATTAGGGTCAAATTGCCGGGTCAAAAGTGTCATTTCTTCGGGTAAATCACCCTCCTGGGCCCGGTTTTAATGTTTAAAAAGGTCAAATATTTGTATTAAATATATAATATTTGTATTTGATCGATGAGTGCTGATTTAAAACCAATTTTAGTGCATTTTGGGCACTTTTGAGAATGGTCGTATGTCGTCGTATTTGGTCGCGCCGACGTTTATGGCTGTCTTTTACCCAGGAAAATCACCTCCAGTGCCCGATATTCATGTCTGCACTTTGCCTGGGTTGACCCCAACCCAACCCCTAACTCTAACCCAAACCCAAACCCAAACCCAAACCCATCTGTGGAGCCCTGTACGCCGCCTAGAGCTAAATAACGTTTTAAAAATTAAAAAAAAAAAAAAAAAAATTCTACCCCTGGTAGACCCAAAAAAAATTTCTAGCGCTGGTAGACCCAGAAAAAATTTCTGCGGTCTTTCGATGCACTATTCCTGGGTTAATTTTAAACATTTTCGACCATTTTTGACATTTTCCCAAATTTACCGATCTTTTCCAAAACTTTCTGCGGGCTTTCAATGCACTATTCCTGGGTTGATTTTAAACATTTTTGACCATTTTTGACATTTTCCCAAATTTACCGATCTTTTCCAAAACTTTCTGCCGGCTTTCAATGCACTATTCCTGGGTTGATTTTAAACATTTTTGACCATTTTTGACATTTTCCCAAATTTACCGATCTTTTCCAAAACTTTCTGCGGGCTTTCAATGCACTATTCCTGGGTTGATTTTAAACATTTTCGACCATTTTTGACATTTTCCCAAATATACCGATCTTTTCCAAAACTTTCTGCGGGCTTTCAATGCACTATTCCTGGGTTGATTGTAAACATTTTTGACCATTTTTGACATTTTCCCAAATTTACCGATCTTTTCCAAAACTTTCTGCGGGCTTTCAATGCACTATTCCTGGGTTGATTTTAAACATTTTCGACCATTTTTGACATTTTCCCAAATTTACCGATCTTTTCCAAAACTTTCTGCGGGCTTTCAATGCACTATTCCTGGGTTGATTTTAAACATTTTCGACCATTTTTGACATTTTCCCAAATTTACCGATCTTTTCCAAAACTTTCTGCGGGCTTTCAATGCACTATTCCTGGGTTGATTTTAAACATTTTCGACCATTTTTGACATTTTCCCAAATTTACCGATCTTTTCCAAAACTTTCTGCGGGCTTTCAATGCACTATTCCTGGGTTGATTTTAAACATTTTCGACCATTTTTGACATTTTCCCAAATTTACCGATCTTTTCCAAAACTTTCTGCGGGCTTTCAATGCACTATTCCTGGGTTGATTTTAAACATTTTCGACCATTTTTGACATTTTCCCAAATTTACCGATCTTTTCCAAAACTTTCTGCGGGCTTTCAATGCACTATTTCTGGGTTGATTTTAACCATTTTCGACCATGTTTAACATTTTTCCAACTTTTTCCACATGTTCCAATGTACGCACTGGGCCGCTATGGAACCCGCAGAACTCTGCCACACTGTGGACATTTTTTTTTACTGCAATTAGGGTCAAATTGCCGGGTCAAAAGTGTCATTTCTTCGGGTAAATCACCCTCCTGGGCCCGGTTTTAATGTTTAAAAAGGTCAAATATTTGTATTAAATATATAATATTTGTATTTGATCGATGAGTGCTGATTTAAAACCAATTTTAGTGCATTTTGGGCACTTTTGAGAATGGTCGTATGTCGTCGTATTTGGTCGCGCCGACGTTTATGGCTGTCTTTTACCCAGGAAAATCACCTCCAGTGCCCGATATTCATGTCTGCACTTTGCCTGGGTTGACCCCAACCCAACCCCTAACTCTAACCCAAACCCAAACCCAAACCCATCTGTGGAGCCCTGTACGCCGCCTAGAGCTAAATAACGTTTTAAAAATTAAAAAAAAAAAAACAAATTTCTACCCCTGGTAGACCCAAAAAAAATTTCTAGCGCTGGTAGACCCAGAAAAAATTTCTGCGGGCTTTCGATGCACTATTCCTGGGTTGATTTTAAACATTTTCGACCATTTTTGACATTTTCCCAAATTTACCGATCTTTTCCAAAACTTTCTGCGGGCTTTCAATGCACTATTCCTGGGTTGATTTTAAACATTTTCGACCATTTTTGACATTTTCCCAAATTTACCGATCTTTTCCAAAACTTTCTGCGGGCTTTCAATGCACTATTCCTGGGTTGATTTTAAACATTTTCGACCATTTTTGACATTTTCCCAAATTTACCGATCTTTTCCAAAACTTTCTGCGGGCTTTCAATGCACTATTCCTGGGTTGATTTTAAACATTTTTGACCATTTTTGACATTTTCCCAAATTTACCGATCTTTTCCAAAACTTTCTGCGGGCTTTCAATGCACTATTCCTGGGTTGATTTTAAACATTTTTGACCATTTTTGACATTTTCCCAAATTTACCGATCTTTTCCAAAACTTTCTGCGGGCTTTCAATGCACTATTCCTGGGTTGATTTTAAACATTTTCGACCATTTTTGACATTTTCCCAAATTTACCGATCTTTTCCAAAACTTTCTGCGGGCTTTCAATGCACTATTCCTGGGTTGATTTTAAACATTTTCGACCATTTTTGACATTTTCCCAAATTTACCGATCTTTTCCAAAACTTTCTGCGGGCTTTCAATGCACTATTCCTGGGTTGATTTTAAACATTTTCGACCATTTTTGACATTTTCCCAAATTTACCGATCTTTTCCAAAACTTTCTGCGGGCTTTCAATGCACTATTTCTGGGTTGATTTTAACCATTTTCGACCATGTTTAACATTTTTCCAACTTTTTCCACATGTTCCAATGTACGCACTGGGCCGCTATGGAACCCGCAGAACTCTGCCACACTGTGGACATTTTTTTTTACTGCAATTAGGGTCAAATTGCCGGGTCAAAAGTGTCATTTCTTCGGGTAAATCACCCTCCTGGGCCCGGTTTTAATGTTTAAAAAGGTCAAATATTTGTATTAAATATATAATATTTGTATTTGATCGATGAGTGCTGATTTAAAACCAATTTTAGTGCATTTTGGGCACTTTTGAGAATAAAAAAAAAAAAAAAAAAATTCTACCCCTGGTAGACCCAAAAAAAATTTCTAGCGCTGGTAGACCCAGAAAAAATTTCTGCGGTCTTTCGATGCACTATTCCTGGGTTAATTTTAAACATTTTCGACCATTTTTGACATTTTCCCAAATTTACCGATCTTTTCCAAAACTTTCTGCGGGCTTTCAATGCACTATTCCTGGGTTGATTTTAAACATTTTTGACCATTTTTGACATTTTCCCAAATTTACCGATCTTTTCCAAAACTTTCTGCGGGCTTTCAATGCACTATTCCTGGGTTGATTTTAAACATTTTCGACCATTTTTGACATTTTCCCAAATTTACCGATCTTTTCCAAAACTTTCTGCGGGCTTTCAATGCACTATTCCTGGGTTGATTTTAAACATTTTTGACCATTTTTGACATTTTCCCAAATTTACCGATCTTTTCCAAAACTTTCTGCGGGCTTTCAATGCACTATTCCTGGGTTGATTTTAAACATTTTCGACCATTTTTGACATTTTCCCAAATATACCGATCTTTTCCAAAACTTTCTGCGGGCTTTCAATGCACTATTCCTGGGTTGATTTTAAACATTTTCGACCATTTTTGACATTTTCCCAAATTTACCGATCTTTTCCAAAACTTTCTGCGGGCTTTCAATGCACTATTCCTGGGTTGATTTTAAACATTTTCGACCATTTTTGACATTTTCCCAAATTTACCGATCTTTTCCAAAACTTTCTGCGGGCTTTCAATGCACTATTCCTGGGTTGATTTTAAACATTTTCGACCATTTTTGACATTTTCCCAAATTTACCGATCTTTTCCAAAACTTTCTGCGGGCTTTCAATGCACTATTCCTGGGTTGATTTTAAACATTTTTGACCATTTTTGACATTTTCCCAAATTTACCGATCTTTTCCAAAACTTTCTGCGGGCTTTCAATGCACTATTCCTGGGTTGATTTTAAACATTTTTGACCATTTTTGACATTTTCCCAAATTTACCGATCTTTTCCAAAACTTTCTGCGGGCTTTCAATGCACTATTCCTGGGTTGATTTTAAACATTTTCGACCATTTTTGACATTTTCCCAAATATACCGATCTTTTCCAAAACTTTCTGCGGGCTTTCAATGCACTATTCCTGGGTTGATTTTAAACATTTTCGACCATTTTTGACATTTTCCCAAATTTACCGATCTTTTCCAAAACTTTCTGCGGGCTTTCAATGCACTATTCCTGGGTTGATTTTAAACATTTTCGACCATTTTTGACATTTTCCCAAATTTACCGATCTTTTCCAAAACTTTCTGCGGGCTTTCAATGCACTATTCCTGGGTTGATTTTAAACATTTTTGACCATTTTTGACATTTTCCCAAATTTACCGATCTTTTCCAAAACTTTCTGCGGGCTTTCAATGCACTATTCCTGGGTTGATTTTAAACATTTTCGACCATTTTTGACATTTTCCCAAATTTACCGATCTTTTCCAAAACTTTCTGCGGGCTTTCAATGCACTATTCCTGGGTTGATTTTAAACATTTTCGACCATTTTTGACATTTTCCCAAATTTACCGATCTTTTCCAAAACTTTCTGCGGGCTTTCAATGCACTATTTCTGGGTTGATTTTAACCATTTTCGACCATTTTTAACATTTTTCCAACTTTTTCCACATGTTCCAATGTACGCACTGGGCCGCTATGGAACCCGCAGAACTCTGCCACACTGTGGACATTTTTTTTTACTGCAATTAGGGTCAAATTGCCGGGTCAAAAGTGTCATTTCTTCGGGTAAATCACCCTCCTGGGCCCGGTTTTAATGTTTAAAAAGGTCAAATATTTGTATTAAATATATAATATTTGTATTTGATCGATGAGTGCTGATTTAAAACCAATTTTAGTGCATTTTGGGCACTTTTGAGAATAAAAAAAAAAAAAAAAAAATTCTACCCCTGGTAGACCCAAAAAAAATTTCTAGCGCTGGTAGACCCAGAAAAAATTTCTGCGGTCTTTCGATGCACTATTCCTGGGTTAATTTTAAACATTTTCGACCATTTTTGACATTTTCCCAAATTTACCGATCTTTTCCAAAACTTTCTGCGGGCTTTCAATGCACTATTCCTGGGTTGATTTTAAACATTTTTGACCATTTTTGACATTTTCCCAAATTTACCGATCTTTTCCAAAACTTTCTGCGGGCTTTCAATGCACTATTCCTGGGTTGATTTTAAACATTTTTGACCATTTTTGACATTTTCCCAAATTTACCGATCTTTTCCAAAACTTTCTGCGGGCTTTCAATGCACTATTCCTGGGTTGATTTTAAACATTTTTGACCATTTTTGACATTTTCCCAAATTTACCGATCTTTTCCAAAACTTTCTGCGGGCTTTCAATGCACTATTCCTGGGTTGATTTTAAACATTTTCGACCATTTTTGACATTTTCCCAAATATACCGATCTTTTCCAAAACTTTCTGCGGGCTTTCAATGCACTATTCCTGGGTTGATTTTAAACATTTTTGACCATTTTTGACATTTTCCCAAATTTACCGATCTTTTCCAAAACTTTCTGCGGGCTTTCAATGCACTATTCCTGGGTTGATTTTAAACATTTTCGACCATTTTTGACATTTTCCCAAATTTACCGATCTTTTCCAAAACTTTCTGCGGGCTTTCAATGCACTATTCCTGGGTTGATTTTAAACATTTTCGACCATTTTTGACATTTTCCCAAATTTACCGATATTTTCCAAAACTTTCTGCGGGCTTTCAATGCACTATTCCTGGGTTGATTTTAAACATTTTCGACCATTTTTGACATTTTCCCAAATTTACCGATCTTTTCCAAAACTTTCTGCGGGCTTTCAATGCACTATTCCTGGGTTGATTTTAAACATTTTCGACCATTTTTGACATTTTCCCAAATTTACCGATCTTTTCCAAAACTTTCTGCGGGCTTTCAATGCACTATTCCTGGGTTGATTTTAAACATTTTCGACCATTTTTGACATTTTCCCAAATTTACCGATCTTTTCCAAAACTTTCTGCGGGCTTTCAATGCACTATTCCTGGGTTGATTTTAAACATTTTCGACCATTTTTGACATTTTCCCAAATTTACCGATCTTTTCCAAAACTTTCTGCGGGCTTTCAATGCACTATTCCTGGGTTGATTTTAAACATTTTCGACCATTTTTGACATTTTCCCAAATTTACCGATCTTTTCCAAAACTTTCTGCGGGCTTTCAATGCACTATTCCTGGGTTGATTTTAAACATTTTCGACCATTTTTGACATTTTCCCAAATTTACCGATCTTTTCCAAAACTTTCTGCGGGCTTTCAATGCACTATTCCTGGGTTGATTTTAAACATTTTCGACCATTTTTGACATTTTCCCAAATTTACCGATCTTTTCCAAAACTTTCTGCGGGCTTTCAATGCACTATTCCTGGGTTGATTTTAAACATTTTTGACCATTTTTGACATTTTCCCAAATTTACCGATCTTTTCCAAAACTTTCTGCGGGCTTTCAATGCACTATTCCTGGGTTGATTTTAAACATTTTCGACCATTTTTGACATTTTCCCAAATATACCGATCTTTTCCAAAACTTTCTGCGGGCTTTCAATGCACTATTCCTGGGTTGATTTTAAACATTTTTGACCATTTTTGACATTTTCCCAAATTTACCGATCTTTTCCAAAACTTTCTGCGGGCTTTCAATGCACTATTCCTGGGTTGATTTTAAACATTTTCGACCATTTTTGACATTTTCCCAAATTTACCGATCTTTTCCAAAACTTTCTGCGGGCTTTCAATGCACTATTCCTGGGTTGATTTTAAACATTTTCGACCATTTTTGACATTTTCCCAAATTTACCGATATTTTCCAAAACTTTCTGCGGGCTTTCAATGCACTATTCCTGGGTTGATTTTAAACATTTTCGACCATTTTTGACATTTTCCCAAATTTACCGATCTTTTCCAAAACTTTCTGCGGGCTTTCAATGCACTATTCCTGGGTTGATTTTAAACATTTTCGACCATTTTTGACATTTTCCCAAATTTACCGATCTTTTCCAAAACTTTCTGCGGGCTTTCAATGCACTATTCCTGGGTTGATTTTAAACATTTTCGACCATTTTTGACATTTTCCCAAATTTACCGATCTTTTCCAAAACTTTCTGCGGGCTTTCAATGCACTATTTCTGGGTTGATTTTAACCATTTTCGACCATTTTTAACATTTTTCCAACTTTTTCCACATGTTCCAATGTACGCACTGGGCCGCTATGGAACCCGCAGAACTCTGCCACACTGTGGACATTTTTTTTTACTGCAATTAGGGTCAAATTGCCAGGTCAAAAGTGGCATTTCTTCGGGTAAATCACCCTCCTGGGCCCGGTTTTAATGTTTAAAAAGGTCAAATATTTGTATTAAATATATAATATTTGTATTTGATCGATGAGTGCTGATTTAAAACCAATTTTAGTGCATTTTGGGCACTTTTGAGAATGGTCGTATGTCGTCGTATTTGGTCGCGCCGACGTTTATGGCTGTCTTTTACCCAGGAAAATCACCTCCAGTGCCCGATATTCATGTCTGCACTTTGCCTGGGTTGACCCCAACCCAACCCCTAACTCTAACCCAAACCCAAACCCAAACCCATCTGTGGAGCCCTGTACGCCGCCTAGAGCTAAATAACGTTTTAAAAATTAAAAAAAAAAAAAAAAAAAATTCTACCCCTGGTAGACCCAAAAAAAATTTCTAGCGCTGGTAGACCCAGAAAAAATTTCTGCGGTCTTTCGATGCACTATTCCTGGGTTAATTTTAAACATTTTCGACCATTTTTGACATTTTCCCAAATTTACCGATCTTTTCCAAAACTTTCTGCGGGCTTTCAATGCACTATTCCTGGGTTGATTTTAAACATTTTCGACCATTTTTGACATTTTCCCAAATTTACCGATCTTTTCCAAAACTTTCTGCGGGCTTTCAATGCACTATTCCTGGGTTGATTTTAAACATTTTCGACCATTTTTGACATTTTCCCAAATTTACCGATCTTTTCCAAAACTTTCTGCGGGCTTTCAATGCACTATTCCTGGGTTGATTTTAAACATTTTTGACCATTTTTGACATTTTCCCAAATTTACCGATCTTTTCCAAAACTTTCTGCGGGCTTTCAATGCACTATTCCTGGGTTGATTTTAAACATTTTCGACCATTTTTGACATTTTCCCAAATTTACCGATCTTTTCCAAAACTTTCTGCGGGCTTTCAATGCACTATTCCTGGGTTGATTTTAAACATTTTTGACCATTTTTGACATTTTCCCAAATTTACCGATCTTTTCCAAAACTTTCTGCGGGCTTTCAATGCACTATTCCTGGGTTGATTTTAAACATTTTCGACCATTTTTGACATTTTCCCAAATATACCGATCTTTTCCAAAACTTTCTGCGGGCTTTCAATGCACTATTTCTGGGTTGATTTTAACCATTTTCGACCATTTTTAACATTTTTCCAACTTTTTCCACATGTTCCAATGTACGCACTGGGCCGCTATGGAACCCGCAGAACTCTGCCACACTGTGGACATTTTTTTTTACTGCAATTAGGGTCAAATTGCCGGGTCAAAAGTGTCATTTCTTCGGGTAAATCACCCTCCTGGGCCCGGTTTTAATGTTTAAAAAGGTCAAATATTTGTATTAAATATATAATATTTGTATTTGATCGATGAGTGCTGATTTAAAACCAATTTTAGTGCATTTTGGGCACTTTTGAGAATGGTCGTATGTCGTCGTATTTGGTCGCGCCGACGTTTATGGCTGTCTTTTACCCAGGAAAATCACCTCCAGTGCCCGATATTCATGTCTGCACTTTGCCTGGGTTGACCCCAACCCAACCCCTAACTCTAACCCAAACCCAAACCCATCTGTGGAGCCCTGTACGCCGCCTAGAGCTAAATAACGTTTTAAAAATTAAAAAAAAAAAAAAAAAAATTCTACCCCTGGTAGACCCAAAAAAAATTTCTAGCGCTGGTAGACCCAGAAAAAATTTCTGCGGTCTTTCGATGCACTATTCCTGGGTTAATTTTAAACATTTTCGACCATTTTTGACATTTTCCCAAATTTACCGATCTTTTCCAAAACTTTCTGCGGGCTTTCAATGCACTATTCCTGGGTTGATTTTAAACATTTTCGACCATTTTTGACATTTTCCCAAATTTACCGATCTTTTCCAAAACTTTCTGCGGGCTTTCAATGCACTATTCCTGGGTTGATTTTAAACATTTTTGACCATTTTTGACATTTTCCCAAATTTACCGATCTTTTCCAAAACTTTCTGCGGGCTTTCAATGCACTATTCCTGGGTTGATTTTAAACATTTTCGACCATTTTTGACATTTTCCCAAATTTACCGATCTTTTCCAAAACTTTCTGCGGGCTTTCGGTGCACTATTCCTGGGTTGATTTTAAACATTTTCGACCATTTTTGACATTTTCCCAAATTTACCGATCTTTTTCCAAAACTTTCTGCGGGCTTTCGATGCACTATTATCGACAGATACCAGGTTTCATCGTCGAGCTCCGTATATTTTTCGAGTTTCAGCACTTTTAAAATCGGCGGGGGTTCGCCCCGAGTCGATCCGAGAATAGTGCACCGTGAGCGGATTGGGTCGGCTGATGCCCCGCTGAATTTCTGAGCTCCAGAAATTTTTCTAAGTCCCTCCACACTTAGAAAAAAAACACTTAAATTTAAGCGGATTTTTTCTAAGTCCCTCCACACTTAGAAAAAAAACGCTTAAATTTAAGCGGATTTTTTCTAAGTCCCTCCACACTTAGAAAAAAAACGCTTAAATTTAAGCGGATTTTTTCTAAGTCCCTCCACACTTAGAAAAAAAACGCTTAAATTTAAGCGGATTTTTTCTAAGTCCCTCCACACTTAGAAAAAAAACGCTTAAATTTAAGCGGATTTTTTCTAAGTCCCTCCACACTTAGAAAAAAAACGCTTAAATTTAAGCGGATTTTTTCTAAGTCCCTCCACACTTAGAAAAAAAACGCTTACATTTAAATTTACCGATCTTTTCCAAAACTTTCTGCGGGCTTTCGGTGCACTATTCCTGGGTTGATTTTAAACATTTTCGACCATTTTTGACATTTTCCCAAATTTACCGATCTTTTCCAAAACTTTCTGCGGGCTTTCAATGCACTATTCCTGGGTTGATTTTAAACATTTTTGACCATTTTTGACATTTTCCCAAATTTACCGATCTTTTCCAAAACTTTCTGCGGGCTTTCAATGCACTATTCCTGGGTTGATTTTAAACATTTTCGACCATTTTTGACATTTTCCCAAATTTACCGATCTTTTCCAAAACTTTCTGCGGGCTTTCAATGCACTATTTCTGGGTTGATTTTAACCATTTTCGACCATTTTTAACATTTTTCCAACTTTTTCCACATGTTCCAATGTACGCACTGGGCCGCTATGGAACCCGCAGAACTCTGCCACACTGTGGACATTTTTTTTACTGCAATTAGGGTCAAATTGCCGGGTCAAAAGTGTCATTTCTTCGGGTAAATCACCCTCCTGGGCCCGGTTTTAATGTTTAAAAAGGTCAAATATTTGTATTAAATATATAATATTTGTATTTGATCGATGAGTGCTGATTTAAAACCAATTTTAGTGCATTTTGGGCACTTTTGAGAATGGTCGTATGTCGTCGTATTTGGTCGCGCCGACGTTTATGGCTGTCTTTTACCCAGGAAAATCACCTCCAGTGCCCGATATTCATGTCTGCACTTTGCCTGGGTTGACCCCAACCCAACCCCTAACTCTAACCCAAACCCAAACCCAAACCCATCTGTGGAGCCCTGTACGCCGCCTAGAGCTAAATAACGTTTTAAAAATTAAAAAAAAAAAAAAAAAAATTCTACCCCTGGTAGACCCAAAAAAAATTTCTAGCGCTGGTAGACCCAGAAAAAATTTCTGCGGTCTTTCGATGCACTATTCCTGGGTTAATTTTAAACATTTTCGACCATTTTTGACATTTTCCCAAATTTACCGATCTTTTCCAAAACTTTCTGCGGGCTTTCAATGCACTATTCCTGGGTTGATTTTAAACATTTTCGACCATTTTTGACATTTTCCCAAATTTACCGATCTTTTCCAAAACTTTCTGCGGGCTTTCAATGCACTATTCCTGGGTTGATTTTAAACATTTTTGACCATTTTTGACATTTTCCCAAATTTACCGATCTTTTCCAAAACTTTCTGCGGGCTTTCAATGCACTATTCCTGGGTTGATTTTAAACATTTTCGACCATTTTTGACATTTTCCCAAATTTACCGATCTTTTCCAAAACTTTCTGCGGGCTTTCGGTGCACTATTCCTGGGTTGATTTTAAACATTTTCGACCATTTTTGACATTTTCCCAAATTTACCGATCTTTTTCCAAAACTTTCTGCGGGCTTTCGATGCACTATTATCGACAGATACCAGGTTTCATCGTCGAGCTCCGTATATTTTTCGAGTTTCAGCACTTTTAAAATCGGCGGGGGTTCGCCCCGAGTCGATCCGAGAATAGTGCACCGTGAGCGGATTGGGTCGGCTGATGCCCCGCTGAATTTCTGAGCTCCAGAAATTTTTCTAAGTCCCTCCACACTTAGAAAAAAAACACTTAAATTTAAGCGGATTTTTTCTAAGTCCCTCCACACTTAGAAAAAAAACGCTTAAATTTAAGCGGATTTTTTCTAAGTCCCTCCACACTTAGAAAAAAAACGCTTAAATTTAAATTTACCGATCTTTTCCAAAACTTTCTGCGGGCTTTCAATGCACTATTCCTGGGTTGATTTTAAACATTTTCGACCATTTTTGACATTTTCCCAAATTTACCGATCTTTTCCAAAACTTTCTGCGGGCTTTCAATGCACTATTCCTGGGTTGATTTTAAACATTTTTGACCATTTTTGACATTTTCCCAAATTTACCGATCTTTTCCAAAACTTTCTGCGGGCTTTCAATGCACTATTCCTGGGTTGATTTTAAACATTTTCGACCATTTTTGACATTTTCCCAAATTTACCGATCTTTTCCAAAACTTTCTGCGGGCTTTCGGTGCACTATTCCTGGGTTGATTTTAAACATTTTCGACCATTTTTGACATTTTCCCAAATTTACCGATCTTTTTCCAAAACTTTCTGCGGGCTTTCGATGCACTATTATCGACAGATACCAGGTTTCATCGTCGAGCTCCGTATATTTTTCGAGTTTCAGCACTTTTAAAATCGGCGGGGGTTCGCCCCGAGTCGATCCGAGAATAGTGCACCGTGAGCGGATTGGGTCGGCTGATGCCCCGCTGAATTTCTGAGCTCCAGAAATTTTTCGAAGTCCCTCCACACTTAGAAAAAAAACACTTAAATTTAAGCGGATTTTTTCTAAGTCCCTCCACACTTAGAAAAAAAACGCTTAAATTTAAGCGGATTTTTTCTAAGTCCCTCCACACTTAGAAAAAAAAACGCTTAAATTTAAGCGGATTTTTTCTAAGTCCCTCCACACTTAGAAAAAAAACGCTTAAATTTAAGCGGATTTTTTCTAAGTCCCTCCACACTTAGAAAAAAAACGCTTAAATTTAAGCGGATTTTTTCTAAGTCCCTCCACACTTAGAAAAAAAACGCTTAAATTTAAGCGGATTTTTTCTAAGTCCCTCCACACTTAGAAAAAAAACGCTTACATTTAAATTTACCGATCTTTTCCAAAACTTTCTGCGGGCTTTCGGTGCACTATTCCTGGGTTGATTTTAAACATTTTCGACCATTTTTGACATTTTCCCAAATTTACCGATCTTTTCCAAAACTTTCTGCGGGCTTTCAATGCACTATTCCTGGGTTGATTTTAAACATTTTTGACCATTTTTGACATTTTCCCAAATTTACCGATCTTTTCCAAAACTTTCTGCGGGCTTTCAATGCACTATTCCTGGGTTGATTTTAAACATTTTCGACCATTTTTGACATTTTCCCAAATTTACCGATCTTTTCCAAAACTTTCTGCGGGCTTTCAATGCACTATTCCTGGGTTGATTTTAAACATTTTTGACCATTTTTGACATTTTCCCAAATTTACCGATCTTTTCCAAAACTTTCTGCGGGCTTTCAATGCACTATTCCTGGGTTGATTTTAAACATTTTCGACCATTTTTGACATTTTCCCAAATTTACCGATCTTTTCCAAAACTTTCTGCGGGCTTTCAATGCACTATTTCTGGGTTGATTTTAACCATTTTCGACCATGTTTAACATTTTTCCAACTTTTTCCACATGTTCCAATGTACGCACTGGGCCGCTATGGAACCCGCAGAACTCTGCCACACTGTGGACATTTTTTTTTACTGCAATTAGGGTCAAATTGCCGGGTCAAAAGTGTCATTTCTTCGGGTAAATCACCCTCCTGGGCCCGGTTTTAATGTTTAAAAAGGTCAAATATTTGTATTAAATATATAATATTTGTATTTGATCGATGAGTGCTGATTTAAAACCAATTTTAGTGCATTTTGGGCACTTTTGAGAATGGTCGTATGTCGTCGTATTTGGTCGCGCCGACGTTTATGGCTGTCTTTTACCCAGGAAAATCACCTCCAGTGCCCGATATTCATGTCTGCACTTTGCCTGGGTTGACCCCAACCCAACCCCTAACTCTAACCCAAACCCAAACCCAAACCCATCTGTGGAGCCCTGTACGCCGCCTAGAGCTAAATAACGTTTTAAAAATTAAAAAAAAAAAAAAAAATTCTACCCCTGGTAGACCCAAAAAAAATTTCTAGCGCTGGTAGACCCAGAAAAAATTTCTGCGGTCTTTCGATGCACTATTCCTGGGTTAATTTTAAACATTTTCGACCATTTTTGACATTTTCCCAAATTTACCGATCTTTTCCAAAACTTTCTGCGGGCTTTCAATGCACTATTCCTGGGTTGATTTTAAACATTTTCGACCATTTTTGACATTTTCCCAAATTTACCGATCTTTTCCAAAACTTTCTGCGGGCTTTCAATGCACTATTCCTGGGTTGATTTTAAACATTTTTGACCATTTTTGACATTTTCCCAAATTTACCGATCTTTTCCAAAACTTTCTGCGGGCTTTCAATGCACTATTCCTGGGTTGATTTTAAACATTTTCGACCATTTTTGACATTTTCCCAAATTTACCGATCTTTTCCAAAACTTTCTGCGGGCTTTCGGTGCACTATTCCTGGGTTGATTTTAAACATTTTCGACCATTTTTGACATTTTCCCAAATTTACCGATCTTTTTCCAAAACTTTCTGCGGGCTTTCGATGCACTATTATCGACAGATACCAGGTTTCATCGTCGAGCTCCGTATATTTTTCGAGTTTCAGCACTTTTAAAATCGGCGGGGGTTCGCCCCGAGTCGATCCGAGAATAGTGCACCGTGAGCGGATTGGGTCGGCTGATGCCCCGCTGAATTTCTGAGCTCCAGAAATTTTTCTAAGTCCCTCCACACTTAGAAAAAAAACGCTTAAATTTAAGCGGATTTTTTCTAAGTCCCTCCACACTTAGAAAAAAAACGCTTAAATTTAAGCGGATTTTTTCTAAGTCCCTCCACACTTAGAAAAAAAAAGCTTAAATTTAAGCGGATTTTTTCTAAGTCCCTCCACACTTAGAAAAAAAACGCTTAAATTTAAGCGGATTTTTTCTAAGTCCCTCCACACTTAGAAAAAAAACGCTTAAATTTAAGCGGATTTTTTCTAAGTCCCTCCACACTTAGAAAAAAAACGCTTAAATTTAAGCGGATTTTTTCTAAGTCCCTCCACACTTAGAAAAAAAACGCTTAAATTTAAATTTACCGATCTTTTCCAAAACTTTCTGCGGGCTTTCGGTGCACTATTCCTGGGTTGATTTTAAACATTTTCGACCATTTTTGACATTTTCCCAAATTTACCGATCTTTTCCAAAACTTTCTGCGGGCTTTCAATGCACTATTCCTGGGTTGATTTTAAACATTTTTGACCATTTTTGACATTTTCCCAAATTTACCGATCTTTTCCAAAACTTTCTGCGGGCTTTCAATGCACTATTCCTGGGTTGATTTTAAACATTTTCGACCATTTTTGACATTTTCCCAAATTTACCGATCTTTTCCAAAACTTTCTGCGGGCTTTCAATGCACTATTCCTGGGTTGATTTTAAACATTTTTGACCATTTTTGACATTTTCCCAAATTTACCGATCTTT
Source organism: Stigmatopora argus (assembly GCF_051989625.1). Lineage (NCBI taxonomy): Eukaryota > Metazoa > Chordata > Actinopteri > Syngnathiformes > Syngnathidae > Stigmatopora > Stigmatopora argus. The sequence goes on from NW_027520043.1 coordinate 947,479, forward strand.
TCCAAAACTTTCTGCGGGCTTTCAATGCACTATTCCTGGGTTGATTTTAAACATTTTCGACCATTTTTGACATTTTCCCAAATTTACCGATCTTTTCCAAAACTTTCTGCGGGCTTTCAATGCACTATTTCTGGGTTGATTTTAACCATTTTCGACCATGTTTAACATTTTTCCAACTTTTTCCACATGTTCCAATGTACGCACTGGGCCGCTATGGAACCCGCAGAACTCTGCCACACTGTGGACATTTTTTTTTACTGCAATTAGGGTCAAATTGCCGGGTCAAAAGTGTCATTTCTTCGGGTAAATCACCCTCCTGGGCCCGGTTTTAATGTTTAAAAAGGTCAAATATTTGTATTAAATATATAATATTTGTATTTGATCGATGAGTGCTGATTTAAAACCAATTTTAGTGCATTTTGGGCACTTTTGAGAATGGTCGTATGTCGTCGTATTTGGTCGCGCCGACGTTTATGGCTGTCTTTTACCCAGGAAAATCACCTCCAGTGCCCGATATTCATGTCTGCACTTTGCCTGGGTTGACCCCAACCCAACCCCTAACTCTAACCCAAACCCAAACCCAAACCCATCTGTGGAGCCCTGTACGCCGCCTAGAGCTAAATAACGTTTTAAAAATTAAAAAAAAAAAAAAAAAAATTCTACCCCTGGTAGACCCAAAAAAAATTTCTACCCCTGGTAGACCCAGAAAAAATTTCTAGCGCTGGTAGACCCAGAAAAAATTTCTGCGGTCTTTCGATGCACTATTCCTGGGTTAATTTTAAACATTTTCGACCATTTTTGACATTTTCCCAAATTTACCGATCTTTTCCAAAACTTTCTGCGGGCTTTCAATGCACTATTCCTGGGTTGATTTTAAACATTTTCGACCATTTTTGACATTTTCCCAAATTTACCGATCTTTTCCAAAACTTTCTGCGGGCTTTCAATGCACTATTCCTGGGTTGATTTTAAACATTTTTGACCATTTTTGACATTTTCCCAAATTTACCGATCTTTTCCAAAACTTTCTGCGGGCTTTCAATGCACTATTCCTGGGTTGATTTTAAACATTTTCGACCATTTTTGACATTTTCCCAAATATACCGATCTTTTCCAAAACTTTCTGCGGGCTTTCAATGCACTATTCCTGGGTTGATTTTAAACATTTTTGACCATTTTTGACATTTTCCCAAATTTACCGATCTTTTCCAAAACTTTCTGCGGGCTTTCAATGCACTATTCCTGGGTTGATTTTAAACATTTTCGACCATTTTTGACATTTTCCCAAATTTACCGATCTTTTCCAAAACTTTCTGCGGGCTTTCAATGCACTATTCCTGGGTTGATTTTAAACATTTTCGACCATTTTTGACATTTTCCCAAATTTACCGATCTTTTCCAAAACTTTCTGCGGGCTTTCAATGCACTATTCCTGGGTTGATTTTAAACATTTTCGACCATTTTTGACATTTTCCCAAATTTACCGATCTTTTCCAAAACTTTCTGCGGGCTTTCGGTGCACTATTCCTGGGTTGATTTTAAACATTTTCGACCATTTTTGACATTTTCCCAAATTTACCGATCTTTTCCAAAACTTTCTGCGGGCTTTCAATGCACTATTCCTGGGTTGATTTTAAACATTTTTGACCATTTTTGACATTTTCCCAAATTTACCGATCTTTTCCAAAACTTTCTGCGGGCTTTCAATGCACTATTCCTGGGTTGATTTTAAACATTTTCGACCATTTTTGACATTTTCCCAAATTTACCGATCTTTTCCAAAACTTTCTGCGGGCTTTCAATGCACTATTCCTGGGTTGATTTTAAACATTTTTGACCATTTTTGACATTTTCCCAAATTTACCGATCTTTTCCAAAACTTTCTGCGGGCTTTCAATGCACTATTCCTGGGTTGATTTTAAACATTTTCGACCATTTTTGACATTTTCCCAAATTTACCGATCTTTTCCAAAACTTTCTGCGGGCTTTCGGTGCACTATTCCTGGGTTGATTTTAAACATTTTCGACCATTTTTGACATTTTCCCAAATTTACCGATCTTTTTCCAAAACTTTCTGCGGGCTTTCGATGCACTATTATCGACAGATACCAGGTTTCATCGTCGAGCTCCGTATATTTTTCGAGTTTCAGCACTTTTAAAATCGGCGGGGGTTCGCCCCGAGTCGATCCGAGAATAGTGCACCGTGAGCGGATTGGGTCGGCTGATGCCCCGCTGAATTTCTGAGCTCCAGAAATTTTTCTAAGTCCCTCCACACTTAGAAAAAAAACGCTTAAATTTAAGCGGATTTTTTCTAAGTCCCTCCACACTTAGAAAAAAAACGCTTAAATTTAAGCGGATTTTTTCTAAGTCCCTCCACACTTAGAAAAAAAACGCTTAAATTTAAGCGGATTTTTTCTAAGTCCCTCCACACTTAGAAAAAAAACGCTTAAATTTAAGCGGATTTTTTCTAAGTCCCTCCACACTTAGAAAAAAAACGCTTAAATTTAAGCGGATTTTTTCTAAGTCCCTCCACACTTAGAAAAAAAACGCTTAAATTTAAGCGGATTTTTTCTAAGTCCCTCCACACTTAGAAAAAAAACGCTTAAATTTAAATTTACCGATCTTTTCCAAAACTTTCTGCGGGCTTTCGGTGCACTATTCCTGGGTTGATTTTAAACATTTTCGACCATTTTTGACATTTTCCCAAATTTACCGATCTTTTCCAAAATTTTCTGCGGGCTTTCAATGCACTATTCCTGGGTTGATTTTAAACATTTTTGACCATTTTTGACATTTTCCCAAATTTACCGATCTTTTCCAAAACTTTCTGCGGGCTTTCAATGCACTATTCCTGGGTTGATTTTAAACATTTTCGACCATTTTTGACATTTTCCCAAATTTACCGATCTTTTCCAAAACTTTCTGCGGGCTTTCAATGCACTATTCCTGGGTTGATTTTAAACATTTTTGACCATTTTTGACATTTTCCCAAATTTACCGATCTTTTCCAAAACTTTCTGCGGGCTTTCAATGCACTATTCCTGGGTTGATTTTAAACATTTTCGACCATTTTTGACATTTTCCCAAATTTACCGATCTTTTCCAAAACTTTCTGCGGGCTTTCAATGCACTATTCCTGGGTTGATTTTAAACATTTTCGACCATTTTTGACATTTTCCCAAATTTACCGATCTTTTCCAAAACTTTCTGCGGGCTTTCAATGCACTATTTCTGGGTTGATTTTAACCATTTTCGACCATTTTTAACATTTTTCCAACTTTTTCCACATGTTCCAATGTACGCACTGGGCCGCTATGGAACCCGCAGAACTCTGCCACACTGTGGACATTTTTTTTTACTGCAATTAGGGTCAAATTGCCGGGTCAAAAGTGTCATTTCTTCGGGTAAATCACCCTCCTGGGCCCGGTTTTAATGTTTAAAAAGGTCAAATATTTGTATTAAATATATAATATTTGTATTTGATCGATGAGTGCTGATTTAAAACCAATTTTAGTGCATTTTGGGCACTTTTGAGAATGGTCGTATGTCGTCGTATTTGGTCGCGCCGACGTTTATGGCTGTCTTTTACCCAGGAAAATCACCTCCAGTGCCCGATATTCATGTCTGCACTTTGCCTGGGTTGACCCCAACCCAACCCCTAACTCTAACCCAAACCCAAACCCAAACCCATCTGTGGAGCCCTGTATGCCGCCTAGAGCTAAATAACGTTTTAAAAATTAAAAAAAAAAAAAAAAAAATTCTACCCCTGGTAGACCCAAAAAAAATTTCTAGCGCTGGTAGACCCAGAAAAAATTTCTGCGGTCTTTCGATGCACTATTCCTGGGTTAATTTTAAACATTTTCGACCATTTTTGACATTTTCCCAAATTTACCGATCTTTTCCAAAACTTTCTGCGGGCTTTCAATGCACTATTCCTGGGTTGATTTTAAACATTTTCGACCATTTTTGACATTTTCCCAAATTTACCGATCTTTTCCAAAACTTTCTGCGGGCTTTCAATGCACTATTCCTGGGTTGATTTTAAACATTTTTGACCATTTTTGACATTTTCCCAAATTTACCGATCTTTTCCAAAACTTTCTGCGGGCTTTCAATGCACTATTCCTGGGTTGATTTTAAACATTTTCGACCATTTTTGACATTTTCCCAAATTTACCGATCTTTTCCAAAACTTTCTGCGGGCTTTCGGTGCACTATTCCTGGGTTGATTTTAAACATTTTCGACCATTTTTGACATTTTCCCAAATTTACCGATCTTTTTCCAAAACTTTCTGCGGGCTTTCGATGCACTATTATCGACAGATACCAGGTTTCATCGTCGAGCTCCGTATATTTTTCGAGTTTCAGCACTTTTAAAATCGGCGGGGGTTCGCCCCGAGTCGATCCGAGAATAGTGCACCGTGAGCGGATTGGGTCGGCTGATGCCCCGCTGAATTTCTGAGCTCCAGAATTTTTTCTAAGTCCCTCCACACTTAGAAAAAAAACACTTAAATTTAAGCGGATTTTTTCTAAGTCCCTGCACACTTAGAAAAAAAACGCTTAAATTTAAGCAGATTTTTTCTAAGTCCCTCCACACTTAGAAAAAAAACGCTTAAATTTAAGCGGATTTTTTCTAAGTCCCTCCACACTTAGAAAAAAAAACGCTTAAATTTAAGCGGATTTTTTCTAAGTCCCTCCACACTTAGAAAAAAAACGCTTAAATTTAAGCGGATTTTTTCTAAGTCCCTCCACACTTAGAAAAAAAACGCTTAAATTTAAATTTACCGATCTTTTCCAAAACTTTCTGCGGGCTTTCGGTGCACTATTCCTGGGTTGATTTTAAACATTTTCGACCATTTTTGACATTTTCCCAAATTTACCGATCTTTTTCCAAAACTTTCTGCGGGCTTTCGATGCACTATTATCGACAGATACCAAGTTTCATCGTCGAGCTCCGTATATTTTTCGAGTTTTAGCACTTTTAAAATCGGCGGGGGTTCGCCCCGAGTCGATCCGAGAATAGTGCACCGTGAGCGGATTGGGTCGGCTGATGCCCCGCTGAATTTCTGAGCTCCAGAAATTTTTCTAAGTCCCTCCACACTTAGAAAAAAAACGCTTAAATTTAAGCGGATTTTTTCGAAGTCCCTCCACACTTAGAAAAAAAACGCTTAAATTTAAGCGGATTTTTTCTAAGTCCCTCCACACTTAGAAAAAAAACGCTTAAATTTAAATTTACCGATCTTTTCCAAAACTTTCTGCGGGCTTTCGGTGCACTATTCCTGGGTTGATTTTAAACATTTTCGACCATTTTTGACATTTTCCCAAATTTACCGATCTTTTCCAAAACTTTCTGCGGGCTTTCGGTGCACTATTCCTGGGTTGATTTTAAACATTTTCGACCATTTTTGACATTTTCCCAAATTTACCTATCTTTTTCCAAAACTTTCTGCGGGCTTTCGATGCACTATTATCGACAGATACCAGGTTTCATCGTCGAGCTCCGTATATTTTTCGAGTTTCAGCACTTTTAAAATCGGCGGGGGTTCGCCCCGAGTCGATCCGAGAATAGTGCACCGTGAGCGGATTGGGTCGGCTGATGCCCCGCTGAATTTCTGAGCTCCAGAAATTTTTCTAAGTCCCTCCACACTTAGAAAAAAAAACGCTTAAATTTAAGCGGATTTTTTCTAAGTCCCTCCACACTTAGAAAAAAAACGCTTAAATTTAAGCGGATTTTTTCTAAGTCCCTCCACACTTAGAAAAAAAACGCTTAAATTTAAGCGGATTTTTTCTAAGTCCCTCCACACTTAGAAAAAAAAACGCTTAAATTTAAGCGGATTTTTTCTAAGTCCCTCCACACTTAGAAAAAAAACGCTTAAATTTAAGCGGATTTTTTCTAAGTCCCTCCACACTTAGAAAAAAAACGCTTAAATTTAAATTTACCGATCTTTTCCAAAACTTTCTGCGGGCTTTCGGTGCACTATTCCTGGGTTGATTTTAAACATTTTCGACCATTTTTGACATTTTCCCAAATTTACCGATCTTTTCCAAAACTTTCTGCGGGCTTTCAATGCACTATTCCTGGGTTGATTTTAAACATTTTCGACCATTTTTGACATTTTCCCAAATTTACCGATCTTTTCCAAAACTTTCTGCGGGCTTTCAATGCACTATTCCTGGGTTGATTTTAAACATTTTTGACCATTTTTGACATTTTCCCAAATTTACCGATCTTTTCCAAAACTTTCTGCGGGCTTTCAATGCACTATTCCTGGGTTGATTTTAAACATTTTCGACCATTTTTGACATTTTCCCAAATTTACCGATCTTTTCCAAAACTTTCTGCGGGCTTTCAATGCACTATTTCTGGGTTGATTTTAACCATTTTCGACCATGTTTAACATTTTTCCAACTTTTTCCACATGTTCCAATGTACGCACTGGGCCGCTATGGAACCCGCAGAACTCTGCCACACTGTGGACATTTTTTTTTACTGCAATTAGGGTCAAATTGCCGGGTCAAAAGTGTTATTTCTTCGGGTAAATCACCCTCCTGGGCCCGGTTTTAATGTTTAAAAAGGTCAAATATTTGTATTAAATATATAATATTTGTATTTGATCGATGAGTGCTGATTTAAAACCAATTTTAGTGCATTTTGGGCACTTTTGAGAATGGTCGTATGTCGTCGTATTTGGTCGCGCCGACGTTTATGGCTGTCTTTTACCCAGGAAAATCACCTCCAGTGCCCGATATTCATGTCTGCACTTTGCCTGGGTTGACCCCAACCCAACCCCTAACTCTAACCCAAACCCAAACCCAAACCCATCTGTGGAGCCCTGTACGCCGCCTAGAGCTAAATAACGTTTTAAAAATTAAAAAAAAAAAAAAAAAAATTCTACCCCTGGTAGACCCAAAAAAAATTTCTAGCGCTGGTAGACCCAGAAAAAATTTCTGCGGTCTTTCGATGCACTATTCCTGGGTTAATTTTAAACATTTTCGACCATTTTTGACATTTTCCCAAATTTACCGATCTTTTCCAAAACTTTCTGCGGGCTTTCAATGCACTATTCCTGGGTTGATTTTAAACATTTTCGACCATTTTTGACATTTTCCCAAATTTACCGATCTTTTCCAAAACTTTCTGCGGGCTTTCAATGCACTATTCCTGGGTTGATTTTAAACATTTTTGACCATTTTTGACATTTTCCCAAATTTACCGATCTTTTCCAAAACTTTCTGCGGGCTTTCAATGCACTATTCCTGGGTTGATTTTAAACATTTTCGACCATTTTGACATTTTCCCAAATTTACCGATCTTTTCCAAAACTTTCTGCGGGCTTTCGGTGCACTATTCCTGGGTTGATTTTAAACATTTTCGACCATTTTTGACATTTTCCCAAATTTACCGATCTTTTTCCAAAACTTTCTGCGGGCTTTCGATGCACTATTATCGACAGATACCAGGTTTCATCGTCGAGCTCCGTATATTTTTCGAGTTTCAGCACTTTTAAAATCGGCGGGGGTTCGCCCCGAGTCGATCCGAGAATAGTGCACCGTGAGCGGATTGGGTCGGCTGATGCCCCGCTGAATTTCTGAGCTCCAGAAATTTTTCTAAGTCCCTCCACACTTAGAAAAAAAACGCTTAAATTTAAGCGGATTTTTTCTAAGTCCCTCCACACTTAGAAAAAAAACGCTTAAATTTAAGCGGATTTTTTCTAAGTCCCTCCACACTTAGAAAAAAAAAGCTTAAATTTAAGCGGATTTTTTCTAAGTCCCTCCACACTTAGAAAAAAAACGCTTAAATTTAAGCGGATTTTTTCTAAGTCCCTCCACACTTAGAAAAAAAACGCTTAAATTTAAGCGGATTTTTTCTAAGTCCCTCCACACTTAGAAAAAAAACGCTTAAATTTAAGCGGATTTTTTCTAAGTCCCTCCACACTTAGAAAAAAAACGCTTAAATTTAAATTTACCGATCTTTTCCAAAACTTTCTGCGGGCTTTCGGTGCACTATTCCTGGGTTGATTTTAAACATTTTCGACCATTTTTGACATTTTCCCAAATTTACCGATCTTTTCCAAAATTTTCTGCGGGCTTTCAATGCACTATTCCTGGGTTGATTTTAAACATTTTTGACCATTTTTGACATTTTCCCAAATTTACCGATCTTTTCCAAAACTTTCTGCGGGCTTTCAATGCACTATTCCTGGGTTGATTTTAAACATTTTCGACCATTTTTGACATTTTCCCAAATTTACCGATCTTTTCCAAAACTTTCTGCGGGCTTTCAATGCACTATTCCTGGGTTGATTTTAAACATTTTTGACCATTTTTGACATTTTCCCAAATTTACCGATCTTTTCCAAAACTTTCTGCGGGCTTTCAATGCACTATTCCTGGGTTGATTTTAAACATTTTCGACCATTTTTGACATTTTCCCAAATTTACCGATCTTTTCCAAAACTTTCTGCGGGCTTTCAATGCACTATTCCTGGGTTGATTTTAAACATTTTCGACCATTTTTGACATTTTCCCAAATTTACCGATCTTTTCCAAAAATTTCTGCGGTCTTTCGATGCACTATTCCTGGGTTAATTTTAAACATTTTCGACCATTTTTGACATTTTCCCAAATTTACCGATCTTTTCCAAAACTTTCTGCGGGCTTTCAATGCACTATTCCTGGGTTGATTTTAAACATTTTCGACCATTTTTGACATTTTCCCAAATTTACCGATCTTTTCCAAAACTTTCTGCGGGCTTTCAATGCACTATTCCTGGGTTGATTTTAAACATTTTTGACCATTTTTGACATTTTCCCAAATTTACCGATCTTTTCCAAAACTTTCTGCGGGCTTTCAATGCACTATTCCTGGGTTGATTTTAAACATTTTTGACCATTTTTGACATTTTCCCAAATTTACCCATCTTTTCCAAAACTTTCTGCGGGCTTTCAATGCACTATTCCTGGGTTGATTTTAAACATTTTTGACCATTTTTGACATTTTCCCAAATTTACCGATCTTTTCCAAAACTTTCTGCGGGCTTTCAATGCACTATTCCTGGGTTGATTTTAAACATTTTCGACCATTTTTGACATTTTCCCAAATTTACCGATCTTTTCCAAAACTTTCTGCGGGCTTTCAATGCACTATTTCTGGGTTGATTTTAACCATTTTCGACCATGTTTAACATTTTTCCAACTTTTTCCACATGTTCCAATGTACGCACTGGGCCGCTATGGAACCCGCAGAACTCTGCCACACTGTGGACATTTTTTTTTACTGCAATTAGGGTCAAATTGCCAGGTCAAAAGTGTCATTTCTTCGGGTAAATCACCCTCCTGGGCCCGGTTTTAATGTTTAAAAAGGTCAAATATTTGTATTAAATATATAATATTTGTATTTGATCGATGAGTGCTGATTTAAAACCAATTTTAGTGCATTTTGGGCACTTTTGAGAATGGTCGTATGTCGTCGTATTTGGTCGCGCCGACGTTTATGGCTGTCTTTTACCCAGGAAAATCACCTCCAGTGCCCGATATTCATGTCTGCACTTTGCCTGGGTTGACCCCAACCCAACCCCTAACTCTAACCCAAACCCAAACCCAAACCCATCTGTGGAGCCCTGTACGCCGCCTAGAGCTAAATAACGTTTTAAAAATTAAAAAAAAAAAAAAAAAAAATTCTACCCCTGGTAGACCCAAAAAAAATTTCTAGCGCTGGTAGACCCAGAAAAAATTTCTGCGGTCTTTCGATGCACTATTCCTGGGTTAATTTTAAACATTTTCGACCATTTTTGACATTTTCCCAAATTTACCGATCTTTTCCAAAACTTTCTGCGGGCTTTCAATGCACTATTCCTGGGTTGATTTTAAACATTTTCGACCATTTTTGACATTTTCCCAAATTTACCGATCTTTTCCAAAACTTTCTGCGGGCTTTCAATGCACTATTCCTGGGTTGATTTTAAACATTTTTGACCATTTTTGACATTTTCCCAAATTTACCGATCTTTTCCAAAACTTTCTGCGGGCTTTCAATGCACTATTCCTGGGTTGATTTTAAACATTTTTGACCATTTTTGACATTTTCCCAAATTTACCGATCTTTTCCAAAACTTTCTGCGGGCTTTCAATGCACTATTCCTGGGTTGATTTTAAACATTTTCGACCATTTTTGACATTTTCCCAAATATACCGATCTTTTCCAAAACTTTCTGCGGGCTTTCAATGCACTATTCCTGGGTTGATTTTAAACATTTTCGACCATTTTTGACATTTTCCCAAATTTACCGATCTTTTCCAAAACTTTCTGCGGGCTTTCAATGCACTATTCCTGGGTTGATTTTAAACATTTTCGACCATTTTTGACATTTTCCCAAATTTACCGATCTTTTCCAAAACTTTCTGCGGGCTTTCAATGCACTATTCCTGGGTTGATTTTAAACATTTTTGACCATTTTTGACATTTTCCCAAATTTACCGATCTTTTCCAAAACTTTCTGCGGGCTTTCAATGCACTATTCCTGGGTTGATTTTAAACATTTTCGACCATTTTTGACATTTTCCCAAATTTACCGATCTTTTCCAAAACTTTCTGCGGGCTTTCAATGCACTATTCCTGGGTTGATTTTAAACATTTTCGACCATTTTTGACATTTTCCCAAATTTACCGATCTTTTCCAAAACTTTCTGCGGGCTTTCAATGCACTATTTCTGGGTTGATTTTAACCATTTTCGACCATTTTTAACATTTTTCCAACTTTTTCCACATGTTCCAATGTACGCACTGGGCCGCTATGGAACCCGCAGAACTCTGCCACACTGTGGACATTTTTTTTTACTGCAATTAGGGTCAAATTGCCGGGTCAAAAGTGTCATTTCTTCGGGTAAATCACCCTCCTGGGCCCGGTTTTAATGTTTAAAAAGGTCAAATATTTGTATTAAATATATAATATTTGTATTTGATCGATGAGTGCTGATTTAAAACCAATTTTAGTGCATTTTGGGCACTTTTGAGAATGGTCGTATGTCGTCGTATTTGGTCGCGCCGACGTTTATGGCTGTCTTTTACCCAGGAAAATCACCTCCAGTGCCCGATATTCATGTCTGCACTTTGCCTGGGTTGACCCCAACCCAACCCCTAACTCTAACCCAAACCCAAACCCATCTGTGGAGCCCTGTATGCCGCCTAGAGCTAAATAACGTTTTAAAAATTAAAAAAAAAAAAAAAAAAATTCTACCCCTGGTAGACCCAAAAAAAATTTCTAGCGCTGGTAGACCCAGAAAAAATTTCTGCGGTCTTTCGATGCACTATTCCTGGGTTAATTTTAAACATTTTCGACCATTTTTGACATTTTCCCAAATTTACCGATCTTTTCCAAAACTTTCTGCGGGCTTTCAATGCACTATTCCTGGGTTGATTTTAAACATTTTCGACCATTTTTGACATTTTCCCAAATTTACCGATCTTTTCCAAAACTTTCTGCGGGCTTTCAATGCACTATTCCTGGGTTGATTTTAAACATTTTTGACCATTTTTGACATTTTCCCAAATTTACCGATCTTTTCCAAAACTTTCTGCGGGCTTTCAATGCACTATTCCTGGGTTGATTTTAAACATTTTCGACCATTTTTGACATTTTCCCAAATTTACCGATCTTTTCCAAAACTTTCTGCGGGCTTTCGGTGCACTATTCCTGGGTTGATTTTAAACATTTTCGACCATTTTTGACATTTTCCCAAATTTACCGATCTTTTTCCAAAACTTTCTGCGGGCTTTCGATGCACTATTATCGACAGATACCAGGTTTCATCGTCGAGCTCCGTATATTTTTCGAGTTTCAGCACTTTTAAAATCGGCGGGGGTTCGCCCCGAGTCGATCCGAGAATAGTGCACCGTGAGCGGATTGGGTCGGCTGATGCCCCGCTGAATTTCTGAGCTCCAGAATTTTTTCTAAGTCCCTCCACACTTAGAAAAAAAACACTTAAATTTAAGCGGATTTTTTCTAAGTCCCTCCACACTTAGAAAAAAAACGCTTAAATTTAAGCAGATTTTTTCTAAGTCCCTCCACACTTAGAAAAAAAACGCTTAAATTTAAGCGGATTTTTTCTAAGTCCCTCCACACTTAGAAAAAAAAACGCTTAAATTTAAGCGGATTTTTTCTAAGTCCCTCCACACTTAGAAAAAAAACGCTTAAATTTAAGCGGATTTTTTCTAAGTCCCTCCACACTTAGAAAAAAAACGCTTAAATTTAAATTTACCGATCTTTTCCAAAACTTTCTGCGGGCTTTCGGTGCACTATTCCTGGGTTGATTTTAAACATTTTCGACCATTTTTGACATTTTCCCAAATTTACCGATCTTTTTCCAAAACTTTCTGCGGGCTTTCGATGCACTATTATCGACAGATACCAAGTTTCATCGTCGAGCTCCGTATATTTTTCGAGTTTTAGCACTTTTAAAATCGGCGGGGGTTCGCCCCGAGTCGATCCGAGAATAGTGCACCGTGAGCGGATTGGGTCGGCTGATGCCCCGCTGAATTTCTGAGCTCCAGAAATTTTTCTAAGTCCCTCCACACTTAGAAAAAAAACGCTTAAATTTAAGCGGATTTTTTCTAAGTCCCTCCACACTTAGAAAAAAAAACGCTTAAATTTAAGCGGATTTTTTCTAAGTCCCTCCACACTTAGAAAAAAAACGCTTAAATTTAAATTTACCGATCTTTTCCAAAACTTTCTGCGGGCTTTCGGTGCACTATTCCTGGGTTGATTTTAAACATTTTCGACCATTTTTGACATTTTCCCAAATTTACCGATCTTTTCCAAAACTTTCTGCGGGCTTTCGGTGCACTATTCCTGGGTTGATTTTAAACATTTTCGACCATTTTTGACATTTTCCCAAATTTACCTATCTTTTTCCAAAACTTTCTGCGGGCTTTCGATGCACTATTATCGACAGATACCAGGTTTCATCGTCGAGCTCCGTATATTTTTCGAGTTTCAGCACTTTTAAAATCGGCGGGGGTTCGCCCCGAGTCGATCCGAGAATAGTGCACCGTGAGCGGATTGGGTCGGCTGATGCCCCGCTGAATTTCTGAGCTCCAGAAATTTTTCTAAGTCCCTCCACACTTAGAAAAAAAAACGCTTAAATTTAAGCGGATTTTTTCTAAGTCCCTCCACACTTAGAAAAAAAACGCTTAAATTTAAGCGGATTTTTTCTAAGTCCCTCCACACTTAGAAAAAAAACGCTTAAATTTAAGCGGATTTTTTCTAAGTCCCTCCACACTTAGAAAAAAAACGCTTAAATTTAAGCGGATTTTTTCTAAGTCCCTCCACACTTAGAAAAAAAACGCTTAAATTTAAGCGGATTTTTTCTAAGTCCCTCCACACTTAGAAAAAAAACGCTTAAATTTAAATTTACCGATCTTTTCCAAAACTTTCTGCGGGCTTTCGGTGCACTATTCCTGGGTTGATTTTAAACATTTTCGACCATTTTTGACATTTTCCCAAATTTACCGATCTTTTCCAAAACTTTCTGCGGGCTTTCAATGCACTATTCCTGGGTTGATTTTAAACATTTTTGACCATTTTTGACATTTTCCCAAATTTACCGATCTTTTCCAAAACTTTCTGCGGGCTTTCAATGCACTATTCCTGGGTTGATTTTAAACATTTTCGACCATTTTTGACATTTTCCCAAATTTACCGATCTTTTCCAAAACTTTCTGCGGGCTTTCAATGCACTATTCCTGGGTTGATTTTAAACATTTTTGACCATTTTTGACATTTTCCCAAATTTACCGATCTTTTCCAAAACTTTCTGCGGGCTTTCAATGCACTATTCCTGGGTTGATTTTAAACATTTTCGACCATTTTTGACATTTTCCCAAATTTACCGATCTTTTCCAAAACTTTCTGCGGGCTTTCAATGCACTATTCCTGGGTTGATTTTAAACATTTTCGACCATTTTTGACATTTTCCCAAATTTACCGATCTTTTCCAAAACTTTCTGCGGGCTTTCAATGCACTATTTCTGGGTTGATTTTAACCATTTTCGACCATGTTTAACATTTTTCCAACTTTTTCCACATGTTCCAATGTACGCACTGGGCCGCTATGGAACCCGCAGAACTCTGCCACACTGTGGACATTTTTTTTTACTGCAATTAGGGTCAAATTGCCGGGTCAAAAGTGTCATTTCTTCGGGTAAATCACCCTCCTGGGCCCGGTTTTAATGTTTAAAAAGGTCAAATATTTGTATTAAATATATAATATTTGTATTTGATCGATGAGTGCTGATTTAAAACCAATTTTAGTGCATTTTGGGCACTTTTGAGAATGGTCGTATGTCGTCGTATTTGGTCGCGCCGACGTTTATGGCTGTCTTTTACCCAGGAAAATCACCTCCAGTGCCCGATATTCATGTCTGCACTTTGCCTGGGTTGACCCCAACCCAACCCCTAACTCTAACCCAAACCCAAACCCAAACCCATCTGTGGAGCCCTGTACGCCGCCTAGAGCTAAATAACGTTTTAAAAATTAAAAAAAAAAAAAAAAAAATTCTACCCCTGGTAGACCCAAAAAAAAATTCTAGCGCTGGTAGACCCAGAAAAAATTTCTGCGGTCTTTCGATGCACTATTCCTGGGTTAATTTTAAACATTTTCGACCATTTTTGACATTTTCCCAAATTTACCGATCTTTTCCAAAACTTTCTGCGGGCTTTCAATGCACTATTCCTGGGTTGATTTTAAACATTTTCGACCATTTTTGACATTTTCCCAAATTTACCGATCTTTTCCAAAACTTTCTGCGGGCTTTCAATGCACTATTCCTGGGTTGATTTTAAACATTTTTGACCATTTTTGACATTTTCCCAAATTTACCGATCTTTTCCAAAACTTTCTGCGGGCTTTCAATGCACTATTCCTGGGTTGATTTTAAACATTTTCGACCATTTTTGACATTTTCCCAAATTTACCGATCTTTTCCAAAACTTTCTGCGGGCTTTCAATGCACTATTCCTGGGTTGATTTTAAACATTTTCGACCATTTTTGACATTTTCCCAAATTTACCGATCTTTTCCAAAACTTTCTGCGGGCTTTCAATGCACTATTCCTGGGTTGATTTTAAACATTTTCGACCATTTTTGACATTTTCCCAAATTTACCGATCTTTTCCAAAACTTTCTGCGGGCTTTCAATGCACTATTCCTGGGTTGATTTTAAACATTTTCGACCATTTTTGACATTTTCCCAAATTTACCGATCTTTTCCAAAACTTTCTGCGGGCTTTCAATGCACTATTCCTGGGTTGATTTTAAACATTTTCGACCATTTTTGACATTTTCCCAAATTTACCGATCTTTTCCAAAACTTTCTGCGGGCTTTCAATGCACTATTTCTGGGTTGATTTTAACCATTTTCGACCATTTTTAACATTTTTCCAACTTTTTCCACATGTTCCAATGTACGCACTGGGCCGCTATGGAACCCGCAGAACTCTGCCACACTGTGGACTTTTTTTTTTTACTGCAATTAGGGTCAAATTGCCAGGTCAAAAGTGTCATTTCTTCGGGTAAATCACCCTCCTGGGCCCGGTTTTAATGTTTAAAAAGGTCAAATATTTGTATTAAATATATAATATTTGTATTTGATCGATGAGTGCTGATTTAAAACCAATTTTAGTGCATTTTGGGCACTTTTGAGAATGGTCGTATGTCGTCGTATTTGGTCGCGCCGACGTTTATGGCTGTCTTTTACCCAGGAAAATCACCTCCAGTGCCCGATATTCATGTCTGCACTTTGCCTGGGTTGACCCCAACCCAACCCCTAACTCTAACCCAAACCCAAACCCAAACCCATCTGTGGAGCCCTGTACGCCGCCTAGAGCTAAATAACGTTTTAAAAATTAAAAAAAAAAAAAAAAAAAATTCTACCCCTGGTAGACCCAAAAAAAATTTCTAGCGCTGGTAGACCCAGAAAAAATTTCTGCGGTCTTTCGATGCACTATTCCTGGGTTAATTTTAAACATTTTCGACCATTTTTGACATTTTCCCAAATTTACCGATCTTTTCCAAAACTTTCTGCGGGCTTTCAATGCACTATTCCTGGGTTGATTTTAAACATTTTCGACCATTTTTGACATTTTCCCAAATTTACCGATCTTTTCCAAAACTTTCTGCGGGCTTTCAATGCACTATTCCTGGGTTGATTTTAAACATTTTTGACCATTTTTGACATTTTCCCAAATTTACCGATCTTTTCCAAAACTTTCTGCGGGCTTTCAATGAACTATTCCTGGGTTGATTTTAAACATTTTTGACCATTTTTGACATTTTCCCAAATTTACCGATCTTTTCCAAAACTTTCTGCGGGCTTTCAATGCACTATTCCTGGGTTGATTTTAAACATTTTCGACCATTTTTGACATTTTCCCAAATATACCGATCTTTTCCAAAACTTTCTGCGGGCTTTCAATGCACTATTCCTGGGTTGATTTTAAACATTTTCGACCATTTTTGACATTTTCCCAAATTTACCGATCTTTTCCAAAACTTTCTGCGGGCTTTCAATGCACTATTCCTGGGTTGATTTTAAACATTTTCGACCATTTTTGACATTTTCCCAAATTTACCGATCTTTTCCAAAACTTTCTGCGGGCTTTCAATGCACTATTCCTGGGTTGATTTTAAACATTTTTGACCATTTTTGACATTTTCCCAAATTTACCGATCTTTTCCAAAACTTTCTGCGGGCTTTCAATGCACTATTCCTGGGTTGATTTTAAACATTTTCGACCATTTTTGACATTTTCCCAAATTTACCGATCTTTTCCAAAACTTTCTGCGGGCTTTCAATGCACTATTCCTGGGTTGATTTTAAACATTTTCGACCATTTTTGACATTTTCCCAAATTTACCGATCTTTTCCAAAACTTTCTGCGGGCTTTCAATGCACTATTTCTGGGTTGATTTTAACCATTTTCGACCATTTTTAACATTTTTCCAACTTTTTCCACATGTTCCAATGTACGCACTGGGCCGCTATGGAACCCGCAGAACTCTGCCACACTGTGGACATTTTTTTTTACTGCAATTAGGGTCAAATTGCCGGGTCAAAAGTGTCATTTCTTCGGGTAAATCACCCTCCTGGGCCCGGTTTTAATGTTTAAAAAGGTCAAATATTTGTATTAAATATATAATATTTGTATTTGATCGATGAGTGCTGATTTAAAACCAATTTTAGTGCATTTTGGGCACTTTTGAGAATAAAAAAAAAAAAAAAAAAATTCTACCCCTGGTAGACCCAAAAAAAATTTCTAGCGCTGGTAGACCCAGAAAAAATTTCTGCGGTCTTTCGATGCACTATTCCTGGGTTAATTTTAAACATTTTCGACCATTTTTGACATTTTCCCAAATTTACCGATCTTTTCCAAAACTTTCTGCGGGCTTTCAATGCACTATTCCTGGGTTGATTTTAAACATTTTCGACCATTTTTGACATTTTCCCAAATTTACCGATCTTTTCCAAAACTTTCTGCGGGCTTTCAATGCACTATTCCTGGGTTGATTTTAAACATTTTCGACCATTTTTAACATTTTTCCAACTTTTTCCACATGTTCCAATGTACGCACTGGGCCGCTATGGAACCCGCAGAACTCTGCCACACTGTGGACATTTTTTTTTACTGCAATTAGGGTCAAATTGCCAGGTCAAAAGTGTCATTTCTTCGGGTAAATCACCCTCCTGGGCCCGGTTTTAATGTTTAAAAAGGTCAAATATTTGTATTAAATATATAATATTTGTATTTGATCGATGAGTGCTGATTTAAAACCAATTTTAGTGCATTTTGGGCACTTTTGAGAATGGTCGTATGTCGTCGTATTTGGTCGCGCCGACGTTTATGGCTGTCTTTTACCCAGGAAAATCACCTCCAGTGCCCGATATTCATGTCTGCACTTTGCCTGGGTTGACCCCAACCCAACCCCTAACTCTAACCCAAACCCAAACCCAAACCCATCTGTGGAGCCCTGTACGCCGCCTAGAGCTAAATAACGTTTTAAAAATTAAAAAAAAAAAAAAAAAATTTCTACCCCTGGTAGACCCAAAAAAAATTTCTAGCGCTGGTAGACCCAGAAAAAATTTCTGCGGGCTTTCAATGCACTATTCCTGGGTTGATTTTAAACATTTTCGACCATTTTTGACATTTTCCCAAATTTACCGATCTTTTCCAAAACTTTCTGCGGGCTTTCAATGCACTATTCCTGGGTTGATTTTAAACATTTTCGACCATTTTTGACATTTTCCCAAATTTACCGATCTTTTCCAAAACTTTCTGCGGGCTTCCAATGCACTATTCCTGGGTTGATTTTAAACATTTTTGACCATTTTTGACATTTTCCCAAATTTACCGATCTTTTCCAAAACTTTCTGCGGGCTTTCAATGCACTATTCCTGGGTTGATTTTAAACATTTTCGACCATTTTTGACATTTTCCCAAATTTACCGATCTTTTCCAAAACTTTCTGCGGGCTTTCAATGCACTATTCCTGGGTTGATTTTAAACATTTTTGACCATTTTTGACATTTTCCCAAATTTACCGATCTTTTCCAAAACTTTCTGCGGGCTTTCAATGCACTATTCCTGGGTTGATTTTAAACATTTTCGACCATTTTTGACATTTTCCCAAATTTACCGATATTTTCCAAAACTTTCTGCGGGCTTTCAATGCACTATTCCTGGGTTGATTTTAAACATTTTCGACCATTTTTGACATTTTCCCAAATTTACCGATCTTTTCCAAAACTTTCTGCGGGCTTTCAATGCACTATTCCTGGGTTGATTTTAAACATTTTCGACCATTTTTGACATTTTCCCAAATTTACCGATCTTTTCCAAAACTTTCTGCGGGCTTTCAATGCACTATTCCTGGGTTGATTTTAAACATTTTCGACCATTTTTGACATTTTCCCAAATTTACCGATCTTTTCCAAAACTTTCTGCGGGCTTTCAATGCACTATTCCTGGGTTGATTTTAAACATTTTCGACCATTTTTGACATTTTCCCAAATTTACCGATCTTTTCCAAAACTTTCTGCGGGCTTTCAATGCACTATTCCTGGGTTGATTTTAAACATTTTTGACCATTTTTGACATTTTCCCAAATTTACCGATCTTTTCCAAAACTTTCTGCGGGCTTTCAATGCACTATTCCTGGGTTGATTTTAAACATTTTCGACCATTTTTGACATTTTCCCAAATATACCGATCTTTTCCAAAACTTTCTGCGGGCTTTCAATGCACTATTCCTGGGTTGATTTTAAACATTTTTGACCATTTTTGACATTTTCCCAAATTTACCGATCTTTTCCAAAACTTTCTGCGGGCTTTCAATGCACTATTCCTGGGTTGATTTTAAACATTTTCGACCATTTTTGACATTTTCCCAAATTTACCGATCTTTTCCAAAACTTTCTGCGGGCTTTCAATGCACTATTCCTGGGTTGATTTTAAACATTTTCGACCATTTTTGACATTTTCCCAAATTTACCGATATTTTCCAAAACTTTCTGCGGGCTTTCAATGCACTATTCCTGGGTTGATTTTAAACATTTTCGACCATTTTTGACATTTTCCCAAATTTACCGATCTTTTCCAAAACTTTCTGCGGGCTTTCAATGCACTATTCCTGGGTTGATTTTAAACATTTTTGACCATTTTTGACATTTTCCCAAATTTACCGATCTTTTCCAAAACTTTCTGCGGGCTTTCAATGCACTATTCCTGGGTTGATTTTAAACATTTTCGACCATTTTTGACATTTTCCCAAATTTACCGATCTTTTCCAAAACTTTCTGCGGGCTTTCAATGCACTATTCCTGGGTTGATTTTAAACATTTTTGACCATTTTTGACATTTTCCCAAATTTACCGATCTTTTCCAAAACTTTCTGCGGGCTTTCAATGCACTATTCCTGGGTTGATTTTAAACATTTTCGACCATTTTTGACATTTTCCCAAATTTACCGATCTTTTCCAAAACTTTCTGCGGGCTTTCAATGCACTATTTCTGGGTTGATTTTAACCATTTTCGACCATGTTTAACATTTTTCCAACTTTTTCCACATGTTCCAATGTACGCACTGGGCCGCTATGGAACCCGCAGAACTCTGCCACACTGTGGACATTTTTTTTTACTGCAATTAGGGTCAAATTGCCAGGTCAAAAGTGTCATTTCTTCGGGTAAATCACCCTCCTGGGCCCGGTTTTAATGTTTAAAAAGGTCAAATATTTGTATTAAATATATAATATTTGTATTTGATCGATGAGTGCTGATTTAAAACCAATTTTAGTGCATTTTGGGCACTTTTGAGAATGGTCGTATGTCGTCGTATTTGGTCGCGCCGACGTTTATGGCTGTCTTTTACCCAGGAAAATCACCTCCAGTGCCCGATATTCATGTCTGCACTTTGCCTGGGTTGACCCCAACCCAACCCCTAACTCTAACCCAAACCCAAACCCAAACCCATCTGTGGAGCCCTGTACGCCGCCTAGAGCTAAATAACGTTTTAAAAATTAAAAAAAAAAAAAAAAAAATTCTACCCCTGGTAGACCCAAAAAAAATTTCTAGCGCTGGTAGACCCAGAAAAAATTTCTGCGGTCTTTCGATGCACTATTCCTGGGTTAATTTTAAACATTTTCGACCATTTTTGACATTTTCCCAAATTTACCGATCTTTTCCAAAACTTTCTGCGGGCTTTCAATGCACTATTCCTGGGTTGATTTTAAACATTTTCGACCATTTTTGACATTTTCCCAAATTTACCGATCTTTTCCAAAACTTTCTGCGGGCTTTCAATGCACTATTCCTGGGTTGATTTTAAACATTTTTGACCATTTTTGACATTTTCCCAAATTTACCGATCTTTTCCAAAACTTTCTGCGGGCTTTCAATGCACTATTCCTGGGTTGATTTTAAACATTTTTGACCATTTTTGACATTTTCCCAAATTTACCGATCTTTTCCAAAACTTTCTGCGGGCTTTCAATGCACTATTCCTGGGTTGATTTTAAACATTTTCGACCATTTTTGACATTTTCCCAAATATACCGATCTTTTCCAAAACTTTCTGCGGGCTTTCAATGCACTATTCCTGGGTTGATTTTAAACATTTTCGACCATTTTTGACATTTTCCCAAATTTACCGATCTTTTCCAAAACTTTCTGCGGGCTTTCAATGCACTATTCCTGGGTTGATTTTAAACATTTTCGACCATTTTTGACATTTTCCCAAATTTACCGATCTTTTCCAAAACTTTCTGCGGGCTTTCAATGCACTATTCCTGGGTTGATTTTAAACATTTTTGACCATTTTTGACATTTTCCCAAATTTACCGATCTTTTCCAAAACTTTCTGCGGGCTTTCAATGCACTATTCCTGGGTTGATTTTAAACATTTTCGACCATTTTTGACATTTTCCCAAATTTACCGATCTTTTCCAAAACTTTCTGCGGGCTTTCAATGCACTATTCCTGGGTTGATTTTAAACATTTTCGACCATTTTTGACATTTTCCCAAATTTACCGATCTTTTCCAAAACTTTCTGCGGGCTTTCAATGCACTATTTCTGGGTTGATTTTAACCATTTTCGACCATTTTTAACATTTTTCCAACTTTTTCCACATGTTCCAATGTACGCACTGGGCCGCTATGGAACCCGCAGAACTCTGCCACACTGTGGACATTTTTTTTTACTGCAATTAGGGTCAAATTGCCGGGTCAAAAGTGTCATTTCTTCGGGTAAATCACCCTCCTGGGCCCGGTTTTAATGTTTAAAAAGGTCAAATATTTGTATTAAATATATAATATTTGTATTTGATCGATGAGTGCTGATTTAAAACCAATTTTAGTGCATTTTGGGCACTTTTGAGAATGGTCGTATGTCGTCGTATTTGGTCGCGCCGACGTTTATGGCTGTCTTTTACCCAGGAAAATCACCTCCAGTGCCCGATATTCATGTCTGCACTTTGCCTGGGTTGACCCCAACCCAACCCCTAACTCTAACCCAAACCCAAACCCATCTGTGGAGCCCTGTATGCCGCCTAGAGCTAAATAACGTTTTAAAAATTAAAAAAAAAAAAAAAAAAATTCTACCCCTGGTAGACCCAAAAAAAATTTCTAGCGCTGGTAGACCCAGAAAAAATTTCTGCGGTCTTTCGATGCACTATTCCTGGGTTAATTTTAAACATTTTCGACCATTTTTGACATTTTCCCAAATTTACCGATCTTTTCCAAAACTTTCTGCGGGCTTTCAATGCACTATTCCTGGGTTGATTTTAAACATTTTCGACCATTTTTGACATTTTCCCAAATTTACCGATCTTTTCCAAAACTTTCTGCGGGCTTTCAATGCACTATTCCTGGGTTGATTTTAAACATTTTTGACCATTTTTGACATTTTCCCAAATTTACCGATCTTTTCCAAAACTTTCTGCGGGCTTTCAATGCACTATTCCTGGGTTGATTTTAAACATTTTCGACCATTTTTGACATTTTCCCAAATTTACCGATCTTTTCCAAAACTTTCTGCGGGCTTTCGGTGCACTATTCCTGGGTTGATTTTAAACATTTTCGACCATTTTTGACATTTTCCCAAATTTACCGATCTTTTTCCAAAACTTTCTGCGGGCTTTCGATGCACTATTATCGACAGATACCAGGTTTCATCGTCGAGCTCCGTATATTTTTCGAGTTTCAGCACTTTTAAAATCGGCGGGGGTTCGCCCCGAGTCGATCCGAGAATAGTGCACCGTGAGCGGATTGGGTCGGCTGATGCCCCGCTGAATTTCTGAGCTCCAGAATTTTTTCTAAGTCCCTCCACACTTAGAAAAAAAACACTTAAATTTAAGCGGATTTTTTCTAAGTCCCTCCACACTTAGAAAAAAAACGCTTAAATTTAAGCAGATTTTTTCTAAGTCCCTCCACACTTAGAAAAAAAACGCTTAAATTTAAGCGGATTTTTTCTAAGTCCCTCCACACTTAGAAAAAAAACGCTTAAATTTAAGCGGATTTTTTCTAAGTCCCTCCACACTTAGAAAAAAAACGCTTAAATTTAAGCGGATTTTTTCTAAGTCCCTCCACACTTAGAAAAAAAACGCTTAAATTTAAATTTACCGATCTTTTCCAAAACTTTCTGCGGGCTTTCGGTGCACTATTCCTGGGTTGATTTTAAACATTTTCGACCATTTTTGACATTTTCCCAAATTTACCGATCTTTTTCCAAAACTTTCTGCGGGCTTTCGATGCACTATTATCGACAGATACCAAGTTTCATCGTCGAGCTCCGTATATTTTTCGAGTTTTAGCACTTTTAAAATCGGCGGGGGTTCGCCCCGAGTCGATCCGAGAATAGTGCACCGTGAGCGGATTGGGTCGGCTGATGCCCCGCTGAATTTCTGAGCTCCAGAAATTTTTCTAAGTCCCTCCACACTTAGAAAAAAAACGCTTAAATTTAAGCGGATTTTTTCTAAGTCCCTCCACACTTAGAAAAAAAACGCTTAAATTTAAGCGGATTTTTTCTAAGTCCCTCCACACTTAGAAAAAAAACGCTTAAATTTAAATTTACCGATCTTTTCCAAAACTTTCTGCGGGCTTTCGGTGCACTATTCCTGGGTTGATTTTAAACATTTTCGACCATTTTTGACATTTTCCCAAATTTACCGATCTTTTCCAAAACTTTCTGCGGGCTTTCGGTGCACTATTCCTGGGTTGATTTTAAACATTTTCGACCATTTTTGACATTTTCCCAAATTTACCTATCTTTTTCCAAAACTTTCTGCGGGCTTTCGATGCACTATTATCGACAGATACCAAGTTTCATCGTCGAGCTCCGTATATTTTTCGAGTTTTAGCACTTTTAAAATCGGCGGGGGTTCGCCCCGAGTCGATCCGAGAATAGTGCACCGTGAGCGGATTGGGTCGGCTGATGCCCCGCTGAATTTCTGAGCTCCAGAAATTTTTCTAAGTCCCTCCACACTTAGAAAAAAAACGCTTAAATTTAAGCGGATTTTTTCTAAGTCCCTCCACACTTAGAAAAAAAACGCTTAAATTTAAGCGGATTTTTTCTAAGTCCCTCCACACTTAGAAAAAAAACGCTTAAATTTAAATTTACCGATCTTTTCCAAAACTTTCTGCGGGCTTTCGGTGCACTATTCCTGGGTTGATTTTAAACATTTTCGACCATTTTTGACATTTTCCCAAATTTACCGATCTTTTCCAAAACTTTCTGCGGGCTTTCGGTGCACTATTCCTGGGTTGATTTTAAACATTTTCGACCATTTTTGACATTTTCCCAAATTTACCTATCTTTTTCCAAAACTTTCTGCGGGCTTTCGATGCACTATTATCGACAGATACCAGGTTTCATCGTCGAGCTCCGTATATTTTTCGAGTTTCAGCACTTTTAAAATCGGCGGGGGTTCGCCCCGAGTCGATCCGAGAATAGTGCACCGTGAGCGGATTGGGTCGGCTGATGCCCCGCTGAATTTCTGAGCTCCAGAAATTTTTCTAAGTCCCTCCACACTTAGAAAAAAAAACGCTTAAATTTAAGCGGATTTTTTCTAAGTCCCTCCACACTTAGAAAAAAAACGCTTAAATTTAAGCGGATTTTTTCTAAGTCCCTCCACACTTAGAAAAAAAACGCTTAAATTTAAGCGGATTTTTTCTAAGTCCCTCCACACTTAGAAAAAAAACGCTTAAATTTAAGCGGATTTTTTCTAAGTCCCTCCACACTTAGAAAAAAAACGCTTAAATTTAAGCGGATTTTTTCTAAGTCCCTCCACACTTAGAAAAAAAACGCTTAAATTTAAATTTACCGATCTTTTCCAAAACTTTCTGCGGGCTTTCGGTGCACTATTCCTGGGTTGATTTTAAACATTTTCGACCATTTTTGACATTTTCCCAAATTTACCGATCTTTTCCAAAACTTTCTGCGGGCTTTCAATGCACTATTCCTGGGTTGATTTTAAACATTTTTGACCATTTTTGACATTTTCCCAAATTTACCGATCTTTTCCAAAACTTTCTGCGGGCTTTCAATGCACTATTCCTGGGTTGATTTTAAACATTTTCGACCATTTTTGACATTTTCCCAAATTTACCGATCTTTTCCAAAACTTTCTGCGGGCTTTCAATGCACTATTCCTGGGTTGATTTTAAACATTTTTGACCATTTTTGACATTTTCCCAAATTTACCGATCTTTTCCAAAACTTTCTGCGGGCTTTCAATGCACTATTCCTGGGTTGATTTTAAACATTTTCGACCATTTTTGACATTTTCCCAAATTTACCGATCTTTTCCAAAACTTTCTGCGGGCTTTCAATGCACTATTCCTGGGTTGATTTTAAACATTTTCGACCATTTTTGACATTTTCCCAAATTTACCGATCTTTTCCAAAACTTTCTGCGGGCTTTCAATGCACTATTTCTGGGTTGATTTTAACCATTTTCGACCATGTTTAACATTTTTCCAACTTTTTCCACATGTTCCAATGTACGCACTGGGCCGCTATGGAACCCGCAGAACTCTGCCACACTGTGGACATTTTTTTTTACTGCAATTAGGGTCAAATTGCCGGGTCAAAAGTGTCATTTCTTCGGGTAAATCACCCTCCTGGGCCCGGTTTTAATGTTTAAAAAGGTCAAATATTTGTATTAAATATATAATATTTGTATTTGATCGATGAGTGCTGATTTAAAACCAATTTTAGTGCATTTTGGGCACTTTTGAGAATGGTCGTATGTCGTCGTATTTGGTCGCGCCGACGTTTATGGCTGTCTTTTACCCAGGAAAATCACCTCCAGTGCCCGATATTCATGTCTGCACTTTGCCTGGGTTGACCCCAACCCAACCCCTAACTCTAACCCAAACCCAAACCCAAACCCATCTGTGGAGCCCTGTACGCCGCCTAGAGCTAAATAACGTTTTAAAAATTAAAAAAAAAAAAAAAAAAATTCTACCCCTGGTAGACCCAAAAAAAAATTCTAGCGCTGGTAGACCCAGAAAAAATTTCTGCGGTCTTTCGATGCACTATTCCTGGGTTAATTTTAAACATTTTCGACCATTTTTGACATTTTCCCAAATTTACCGATCTTTTCCAAAACTTTCTGCGGGCTTTCAATGCACTATTCCTGGGTTGATTTTAAACATTTTCGACCATTTTTGACATTTTCCCAAATTTACCGATCTTTTCCAAAACTTTCTGCGGGCTTTCAATGCACTATTCCTGGGTTGATTTTAAACATTTTTGACCATTTTTGACATTTTCCCAAATTTACCGATCTTTTCCAAAACTTTCTGCGGGCTTTCAATGCACTATTCCTGGGTTGATTTTAAACATTTTCGACCATTTTTGACATTTTCCCAAATTTACCGATCTTTTCCAAAACTTTCTGCGGGCTTTCAATGCACTATTCCTGGGTTGATTTTAAACATTTTCGACCATTTTTGACATTTTCCCAAATTTACCGATCTTTTCCAAAACTTTCTGCGGGCTTTCAATGCACTATTCCTGGGTTGATTTTAAACATTTTCGACCATTTTTGACATTTTCCCAAATTTACCGATCTTTTCCAAAACTTTCTGCGGGCTTTCAATGCACTATTCCTGGGTTGATTTTAAACATTTTCGACCATTTTTGACATTTTCCCAAATTTACCGATCTTTTCCAAAACTTTCTGCGGGCTTTCAATGCACTATTCCTGGGTTGATTTTAAACATTTTCGACCATTTTTGACATTTTCCCAAATTTACCGATCTTTTCCAAAACTTTCTGCGGGCTTTCAATGCACTATTTCTGGGTTGATTTTAACCATTTTCGACCATTTTTAACATTTTTCCAACTTTTTCCACATGTTCCAATGTACGCACTGGGCCGCTATGGAACCCGCAGAACTCTGCCACACTGTGGACTTTTTTTTTTTACTGCAATTAGGGTCAAATTGCCAGGTCAAAAGTGTCATTTCTTCGGGTAAATCACCCTCCTGGGCCCGGTTTTAATGTTTAAAAAGGTCAAATATTTGTATTAAATATATAATATTTGTATTTGATCGATGAGTGCTGATTTAAAACCAATTTTAGTGCATTTTGGGCACTTTTGAGAATGGTCGTATGTCGTCGTATTTGGTCGCGCCGACGTTTATGGCTGTCTTTTACCCAGGAAAATCACCTCCAGTGCCCGATATTCATGTCTGCACTTTGCCTGGGTTGACCCCAACCCAACCCCTAACTCTAACCCAAACCCAAACCCAAACCCATCTGTGGAGCCCTGTACGCCGCCTAGAGCTAAATAACGTTTTAAAAATTAAAAAAAAAAAAAAAAAAAATTCTACCCCTGGTAGACCCAAAAAAAATTTCTAGCGCTGGTAGACCCAGAAAAAATTTCTGCGGTCTTTCGATGCACTATTCCTGGGTTAATTTTAAACATTTTCGACCATTTTTGACATTTTCCCAAATTTACCGATCTTTTCCAAAACTTTCTGCGGGCTTTCAATGCACTATTCCTGGGTTGATTTTAAACATTTTCGACCATTTTTGACATTTTCCCAAATTTACCGATCTTTTCCAAAACTTTCTGCGGGCTTTCAATGCACTATTCCTGGGTTGATTTTAAACATTTTTGACCATTTTTGACATTTTCCCAAATTTACCGATCTTTTCCAAAACTTTCTGCGGGCTTTCAATGAACTATTCCTGGGTTGATTTTAAACATTTTTGACCATTTTTGACATTTTCCCAAATTTACCGATCTTTTCCAAAACTTTCTGCGGGCTTTCAATGCACTATTCCTGGGTTGATTTTAAACATTTTCGACCATTTTTGACATTTTCCCAAATATACCGATCTTTTCCAAAACTTTCTGCGGGCTTTCAATGCACTATTCCTGGGTTGATTTTAAACATTTTCGACCATTTTTGACATTTTCCCAAATTTACCGATCTTTTCCAAAACTTTCTGCGGGCTTTCAATGCACTATTCCTGGGTTGATTTTAAACATTTTCGACCATTTTTGACATTTTCCCAAATTTACCGATCTTTTCCAAAACTTTCTGCGGGCTTTCAATGCACTATTCCTGGGTTGATTTTAAACATTTTTGACCATTTTTGACATTTTCCCAAATTTACCGATCTTTTCCAAAACTTTCTGCGGGCTTTCAATGCACTATTCCTGGGTTGATTTTAAACATTTTCGACCATTTTTGACATTTTCCCAAATTTACCGATCTTTTCCAAAACTTTCTGCGGGCTTTCAATGCACTATTCCTGGGTTGATTTTAAACATTTTCGACCATTTTTGACATTTTCCCAAATTTACCGATCTTTTCCAAAACTTTCTGCGGGCTTTCAATGCACTATTTCTGGGTTGATTTTAACCATTTTCGACCATTTTTAACATTTTTCCAACTTTTTCCACATGTTCCAATGTACGCACTGGGCCGCTATGGAACCCGCAGAACTCTGCCACACTGTGGACATTTTTTTTTACTGCAATTAGGGTCAAATTGCCGGGTCAAAAGTGTCATTTCTTCGGGTAAATCACCCTCCTGGGCCCGGTTTTAATGTTTAAAAAGGTCAAATATTTGTATTAAATATATAATATTTGTATTTGATCGATGAGTGCTGATTTAAAACCAATTTTAGTGCATTTTGGGCACTTTTGAGAATAAAAAAAAAAAAAAAAAAATTCTACCCCTGGTAGACCCAAAAAAAATTTCTAGCGCTGGTAGACCCAGAAAAAATTTCTGCGGTCTTTCGATGCACTATTCCTGGGTTAATTTTAAACATTTTCGACCATTTTTGACATTTTCCCAAATTTACCGATCTTTTCCAAAACTTTCTGCGGGCTTTCAATGCACTATTCCTGGGTTGATTTTAAACATTTTCGACCATTTTTGACATTTTCCCAAATTTACCGATCTTTTCCAAAACTTTCTGCGGGCTTTCAATGCACTATTCCTGGGTTGATTTTAAACATTTTCGACCATTTTTAACATTTTTCCAACTTTTTCCACATGTTCCAATGTACGCACTGGGCCGCTATGGAACCCGCAGAACTCTGCCACACTGTGGACATTTTTTTTTACTGCAATTAGGGTCAAATTGCCAGGTCAAAAGTGTCATTTCTTCGGGTAAATCACCCTCCTGGGCCCGGTTTTAATGTTTAAAAAGGTCAAATATTTGTATTAAATATATAATATTTGTATTTGATCGATGAGTGCTGATTTAAAACCAATTTTAGTGCATTTTGGGCACTTTTGAGAATGGTCGTATGTCGTCGTATTTGGTCGCGCCGACGTTTATGGCTGTCTTTTACCCAGGAAAATCACCTCCAGTGCCCGATATTCATGTCTGCACTTTGCCTGGGTTGACCCCAACCCAACCCCTAACTCTAACCCAAACCCAAACCCAAACCCATCTGTGGAGCCCTGTACGCCGCCTAGAGCTAAATAACGTTTTAAAAATTAAAAAAAAAAAAAAAAAAATTTCTACCCCTGGTAGACCCAAAAAAAATTTCTAGCGCTGGTAGACCCAGAAAAAATTTCTGCGGGCTTTCAATGCACTATTCCTGGGTTGATTTTAAACATTTTCGACCATTTTTGACATTTTCCCAAATTTACCGATCTTTTCCAAAACTTTCTGCGGGCTTTCAATGCACTATTCCTGGGTTGATTTTAAACATTTTCGACCATTTTTGACATTTTCCCAAATTTACCGATCTTTTCCAAAACTTTCTGCGGGCTTCCAATGCACTATTCCTGGGTTGATTTTAAACATTTTTGACCATTTTTGACATTTTCCCAAATTTACCGATCTTTTCCAAAACTTTCTGCGGGCTTTCAATGCACTATTCCTGGGTTGATTTTAAACATTTTCGACCATTTTTGACATTTTCCCAAATTTACCGATCTTTTCCAAAACTTTCTGCGGGCTTTCAATGCACTATTCCTGGGTTGATTTTAAACATTTTTGACCATTTTTGACATTTTCCCAAATTTACCGATCTTTTCCAAAACTTTCTGCGGGCTTTCAATGCACTATTCCTGGGTTGATTTTAAACATTTTCGACCATTTTTGACATTTTCCCAAATTTACCGATATTTTCCAAAACTTTCTGCGGGCTTTCAATGCACTATTCCTGGGTTGATTTTAAACATTTTCGACCATTTTTGACATTTTCCCAAATTTACCGATCTTTTCCAAAACTTTCTGCGGGCTTTCAATGCACTATTCCTGGGTTGATTTTAAACATTTTCGACCATTTTTGACATTTTCCCAAATTTACCGATCTTTTCCAAAACTTTCTGCGGGCTTTCAATGCACTATTCCTGGGTTGATTTTAAACATTTTCGACCATTTTTGACATTTTCCCAAATTTACCGATCTTTTCCAAAACTTTCTGCGGGCTTTCAATGCACTATTCCTGGGTTGATTTTAAACATTTTCGACCATTTTTGACATTTTCCCAAATTTACCGATCTTTTCCAAAACTTTCTGCGGGCTTTCAATGCACTATTCCTGGGTTGATTTTAAACATTTTTGACCATTTTTGACATTTTCCCAAATTTACCGATCTTTTCCAAAACTTTCTGCGGGCTTTCAATGCACTATTCCTGGGTTGATTTTAAACATTTTCGACCATTTTTGACATTTTCCCAAATATACCGATCTTTTCCAAAACTTTCTGCGGGCTTTCAATGCACTATTCCTGGGTTGATTTTAAACATTTTTGACCATTTTTGACATTTTCCCAAATTTACCGATCTTTTCCAAAACTTTCTGCGGGCTTTCAATGCACTATTCCTGGGTTGATTTTAAACATTTTCGACCATTTTTGACATTTTCCCAAATTTACCGATCTTTTCCAAAACTTTCTGCGGGCTTTCAATGCACTATTCCTGGGTTGATTTTAAACATTTTCGACCATTTTTGACATTTTCCCAAATTTACCGATATTTTCCAAAACTTTCTGCGGGCTTTCAATGCACTATTCCTGGGTTGATTTTAAACATTTTCGACCATTTTTGACATTTTCCCAAATTTACCGATCTTTTCCAAAACTTTCTGCGGGCTTTCAATGCACTATTCCTGGGTTGATTTTAAACATTTTTGACCATTTTTGACATTTTCCCAAATTTACCGATCTTTTCCAAAACTTTCTGCGGGCTTTCAATGCACTATTCCTGGGTTGATTTTAAACATTTTCGACCATTTTTGACATTTTCCCAAATTTACCGATCTTTTCCAAAACTTTCTGCGGGCTTTCAATGCACTATTCCTGGGTTGATTTTAAACATTTTTGACCATTTTTGACATTTTCCCAAATTTACCGATCTTTTCCAAAACTTTCTGCGGGCTTTCAATGCACTATTCCTGGGTTGATTTTAAACATTTTCGACCATTTTTGACATTTTCCCAAATTTACCGATCTTTTCCAAAACTTTCTGCGGGCTTTCAATGCACTATTTCTGGGTTGATTTTAACCATTTTCGACCATGTTTAACATTTTTCCAACTTTTTCCACATGTTCCAATGTACGCACTGGGCCGCTATGGAACCCGCAGAACTCTGCCACACTGTGGACATTTTTTTTTACTGCAATTAGGGTCAAATTGCCGGGTCAAAAGTGTCATTTCTTCGGGTAAATCACCCTCCTGGGCCCGGTTTTAATGTTTAAAAAGGTCAAATATTTGTATTAAATATATAATATTTGTATTTGATCGATGAGTGCTGATTTAAAACCAATTTTAGTGCATTTTGGGCACTTTTGAGAATGGTCGTATGTCGTCGTATTTGGTCGCGCCGACGTTTATGGCTGTCTTTTACCCAGGAAAATCACCTCCAGTGCCCGATATTCATGTCTGCACTTTGCCTGGGTTGACCCCAACCCAACCCCTAACTCTAACCCAAACCCAAACCCAAACCCATCTGTGGAGCCCTGTACGCCGCCTAGAGCTAAATAACGTTTTAAAAATTAAAAAAAAAAAAAAAAAAATTCTACCCCTGGTAGACCCAAAAAAAATTTCTAGCGCTGGTAGACCCAGAAAAAATTTCTA
Organism: Stigmatopora argus; assembly: GCF_051989625.1. NCBI lineage: Eukaryota > Metazoa > Chordata > Actinopteri > Syngnathiformes > Syngnathidae > Stigmatopora > Stigmatopora argus. The sequence goes on from NW_027520043.1 coordinate 979,587, forward strand.
GCGCTGGTAGACCCAGAAAAAATTTCTGCGGTCTTTCGATGCACTATTCCTGGGTTAATTTTAAACATTTTCGACCATTTTTGACATTTTCCCAAATTTACCGATCTTTTCCAAAACTTTCTGCGGGCTTTCAATGCACTATTCCTGTGTTGATTTTAAACATTTTCGACCATTTTTGACATTTTCCCAAATTTACCGATCTTTTCCAAAACTTTCTGCGGGCTTTCAATGCACTATTCCTGGGTTGATTTTAAACATTTTTGACCATTTTTGACATTTTCCCAAATTTACCGATCTTTTCAAAAACTTTCTGCGGGCTTTCAATGCACTATTCCTGGGTTGATTTTAAACATTTTTGACCATTTTTGACATTTTCCCAAATTTACCGATCTTTTCCAAAACTTTCTGCGGGCTTTCAATGCACTATTCCTGGGTTGATTTTAAACATTTTCGACCATTTTTGACATTTTCCCAAATATACCGATCTTTTCCAAAACTTTCTGCGGGCTTTCAATGCACTATTCCTGGGTTGATTTTAAACATTTTTGACCATTTTTGACATTTTCCCAAATTTACCGATCTTTTCCAAAACTTTCTGCGGGCTTTCAATGCACTATTCCTGGGTTGATTTTAAACATTTTCGACCATTTTTGACATTTTCCCAAATTTACCGATCTTTTCCAAAACTTTCTGCGGGCTTTCAATGCACTATTCCTGGGTTGATTTTAAACATTTTCGACCATTTTTGACATTTTCCCAAATTTACCGATCTTTTCCAAAACTTTCTGCGGGCTTTCAATGCACTATTCCTGGGTTGATTTTAAACATTTTCGACCATTTTTGACATTTTCCCAAATTTACCGATCTTTTCCAAAACTTTCTGCGGGCTTTCAATGCACTATTCCTGGGTTGATTTTAAACATTTTTGACCATTTTTGACATTTTCCCAAATTTACCGATCTTTTCCAAAAATTTCTGCGGTCTTTCGATGCACTATTCCTGGGTTAATTTTAAACATTTTCGACCATTTTTGACATTTTCCCAAATTTACCGATCTTTTCCAAAACTTTCTGCGGGCTTTCAATGCACTATTCCTGGGTTGATTTTAAACATTTTCGACCATTTTTGACATTTTCCCAAATTTACCGATCTTTTCCAAAACTTTCTGCGGGCTTTCAATGCACTATTCCTGGGTTGATTTTAAACATTTTTGACCATTTTTGACATTTTCCCAAATTTACCGATCTTTTCCAAAACTTTCTGCGGGCTTTCAATGCACTATTCCTGGGTTGATTTTAAACATTTTCGACCATTTTTGACATTTTCCCAAATTTACCGATCTTTTCCAAAACTTTCTGCGGGCTTTCGGTGCACTATTCCTGGGTTGATTTTAAACATTTTCGACCATTTTTGACATTTTCCCAAATTTACCGATCTTTTTCCAAAACTTTCTGCGGGCTTTCGATGCACTATTATCGACAGATACCAGGTTTCATCGTCGAGCTCCGTATATTTTTCGAGTTTCAGCACTTTTAAAATCGGCGGGGGTTCGCCCCGAGTCGATCCGAGAATAGTGCACCGTGAGCGGATTGGGTCGGCTGATGCCCCGCTGAATTTCTGAGCTCCAGAATTTTTTCTAAGTCCCTCCACACTTAGAAAAAAAACACTTAAATTTAAGCGGATTTTTTCTAAGTCCCTCCACACTTAGAAAAAAAACGCTTAAATTTAAGCAGATTTTTTCTAAGTCCCTCCACACTTAGAAAAAAAACGCTTAAATTTAAGCGGATTTTTTCTAAGTCCCTCCACACTTAGAAAAAAAACGCTTAAATTTAAGCGGATTTTTTCTAAGTCCCTCCACACTTAGAAAAAAAACGCTTAAATTTAAGCGGATTTTTTCTAAGTCCCTCCACACTTAGAAAAAAAACGCTTAAATTTAAATTTACCGATCTTTTCCAAAACTTTCTGCGGGCTTTCGGTGCACTATTCCTGGGTTGATTTTAAACATTTTCGACCATTTTTGACATTTTCCCAAATTTACCGATCTTTTTCCAAAACTTTCTGCGGGCTTTCGATGCACTATTATCGACAGATACCAAGTTTCATCGTCGAGCTCCGTATATTTTTCGAGTTTTAGCACTTTTAAAATCGGCGGGGGTTCGCCCCGAGTCGATCCGAGAATAGTGCACCGTGAGCGGATTGGGTCGGCTGATGCCCCGCTGAATTTCTGAGCTCCAGAAATTTTTCTAAGTCCCTCCACACTTAGAAAAAAAACGCTTAAATTTAAGCGGATTTTTTCTAAGTCCCTCCACACTTAGAAAAAAAACGCTTAAATTTAAGCGGATTTTTTCTAAGTCCCTCCACACTTAGAAAAAAAACGCTTAAATTTAAATTTACCGATCTTTTCCAAAACTTTCTGCGGGCTTTCGGTGCACTATTCCTGGGTTGATTTTAAACATTTTCGACCATTTTTGACATTTTCCCAAATTTACCGATCTTTTTCCAAAACTTTCTGCGGGCTTTCGATGCACTATTATCGACAGATACCAAGTTTCATCGTCGAGCTCCGTATATTTTTCGAGTTTTAGCACTTTTAAAATCGGCGGGGGTTCGCCCCGAGTCGATCCGAGAATAGTGCACCGTGAGCGGATTGGGTCGGCTGATGCCCCGCTGAATTTCTGAGCTCCAGAAATTTTTCTAAGTCCCTCCACACTTAGAAAAAAAACGCTTAAATTTAAGCGGATTTTTTCTAAGTCCCTCCACACTTAGAAAAAAAACGCTTAAATTTAAGCGGATTTTTTCTAAGTCCCTCCACACTTAGAAAAAAAACGCTTAAATTTAAATTTACCGATCTTTTCCAAAACTTTCTGCGGGCTTTCGGTGCACTATTCCTGGGTTGATTTTAAACATTTTCGACCATTTTTGACATTTTCCCAAATTTACCGATCTTTTCCAAAACTTTCTGCGGGCTTTCGGTGCACTATTCCTGGGTTGATTTTAAACATTTTCGACCATTTTTGACATTTTCCCAAATTTACCTATCTTTTTCCAAAACTTTCTGCGGGCTTTCGATGCACTATTATCGACAGATACCAGGTTTCATCGTCGAGCTCCGTATATTTTTCGAGTTTCAGCACTTTTAAAATCGGCGGGGGTTCGCCCCGAGTCGATCCGAGAATAGTGCACCGTGAGCGGATTGGGTCGGCTGATGCCCCGCTGAATTTCTGAGCTCCAGAAATTTTTCTAAGTCCCTCCACACTTAGAAAAAAAAACGCTTAAATTTAAGCGGATTTTTTCTAAGTCCCTCCACACTTAGAAAAAAAACGCTTAAATTTAAGCGGATTTTTTCTAAGTCCCTCCACACTTAGAAAAAAAACGCTTAAATTTAAGCGGATTTTTTCTAAGTCCCTCCACACTTAGAAAAAAAACGCTTAAATTTAAGCGGATTTTTTCTAAGTCCCTCCACACTTAGAAAAAAAACGCTTAAATTTAAGCGGATTTTTTCTAAGTCCCTCCACACTTAGAAAAAAAACGCTTAAATTTAAATTTACCGATCTTTTCCAAAACTTTCTGCGGGCTTTCGGTGCACTATTCCTGGGTTGATTTTAAACATTTTCGACCATTTTTGACATTTTCCCAAATTTACCGATCTTTTCCAAAACTTTCTGCGGGCTTTCAATGCACTATTCCTGGGTTGATTTTAAACATTTTTGACCATTTTTGACATTTTCCCAAATTTACCGATCTTTTCCAAAACTTTCTGCGGGCTTTCAATGCACTATTCCTGGGTTGATTTTAAACATTTTCGACCATTTTTGACATTTTCCCAAATTTACCGATCTTTTCCAAAACTTTCTGCGGGCTTTCAATGCACTATTCCTGGGTTGATTTTAAACATTTTTGACCATTTTTGACATTTTCCCAAATTTACCGATCTTTTCCAAAACTTTCTGCGGGCTTTCAATGCACTATTCCTGGGTTGATTTTAAACATTTTCGACCATTTTTGACATTTTCCCAAATTTACCGATCTTTTCCAAAACTTTCTGCGGGCTTTCAATGCACTATTCCTGGGTTGATTTTAAACATTTTCGACCATTTTTGACATTTTCCCAAATTTACCGATCTTTTCCAAAACTTTCTGCGGGCTTTCAATGCACTATTTCTGGGTTGATTTTAACCATTTTCGACCATGTTTAACATTTTTCCAACTTTTTCCACATGTTCCAATGTACGCACTGGGCCGCTATGGAACCCGCAGAACTCTGCCACACTGTGGACATTTTTTTTTACTGCAATTAGGGTCAAATTGCCGGGTCAAAAGTGTCATTTCTTCGGGTAAATCACCCTCCTGGGCCCGGTTTTAATGTTTAAAAAGGTCAAATATTTGTATTAAATATATAATATTTGTATTTGATCGATGAGTGCTGATTTAAAACCAATTTTAGTGCATTTTGGGCACTTTTGAGAATGGTCGTATGTCGTCGTATTTGGTCGCGCCGACGTTTATGGCTGTCTTTTACCCAGGAAAATCACCTCCAGTGCCCGATATTCATGTCTGCACTTTGCCTGGGTTGACCCCAACCCAACCCCTAACTCTAACCCAAACCCAAACCCAAACCCATCTGTGGAGCCCTGTACGCCGCCTAGAGCTAAATAACGTTTTAAAAATTAAAAAAAAAAAAAAAAAAATTCTACCCCTGGTAGACCCAAAAAAAAATTCTAGCGCTGGTAGACCCAGAAAAAATTTCTGCGGTCTTTCGATGCACTATTCCTGGGTTAATTTTAAACATTTTCGACCATTTTTGACATTTTCCCAAATTTACCGATCTTTTCCAAAACTTTCTGCGGGCTTTCAATGCACTATTCCTGGGTTGATTTTAAACATTTTCGACCATTTTTGACATTTTCCCAAATTTACCGATCTTTTCCAAAACTTTCTGCGGGCTTTCAATGCACTATTCCTGGGTTGATTTTAAACATTTTTGACCATTTTTGACATTTTCCCAAATTTACCGATCTTTTCCAAAACTTTCTGCGGGCTTTCAATGCACTATTCCTGGGTTGATTTTAAACATTTTCGACCATTTTTGACATTTTCCCAAATTTACCGATCTTTTCCAAAACTTTCTGCGGGCTTTCAATGCACTATTCCTGGGTTGATTTTAAACATTTTTGACCATTTTTGACATTTTCCCAAATTTACCGATCTTTTCCAAAACTTTCTGCGGGCTTTCAATGCACTATTCCTGGGTTGATTTTAAACATTTTCGACCATTTTTGACATTTTCCCAAATTTACCGATCTTTTCCAAAACTTTCTGCGGGCTTTCAATGCACTATTCCTGGGTTGATTTTAAACATTTTCGACCATTTTTGACATTTTCCCAAATTTACCGATCTTTTCCAAAACTTTCTGCGGGCTTTCAATGCACTATTCCTGGGTTGATTTTAAACATTTTCGACCATTTTTGACATTTTCCCAAATTTACCGATCTTTTCCAAAACTTTCTGCGGGCTTTCAATGCACTATTCCTGGGTTGATTTTAAACATTTTCGACCATTTTTGACATTTTCCCAAATTTACCGATCTTTTCCAAAACTTTCTGCGGGCTTTCAATGCACTATTCCTGGGTTGATTTTAAACATTTTCGACCATTTTTGACATTTTCCCAAATTTACCGATCTTTTCCAAAACTTTCTGCGGGCTTTCAATGCACTATTTCTGGGTTGATTTTAACCATTTTCGACCATTTTTAACATTTTTCCAACTTTTTCCACATGTTCCAATGTACGCACTGGGCCGCTATGGAACCCGCAGAACTCTGCCACACTGTGGACTTTTTTTTTTTACTGCAATTAGGGTCAAATTGCCAGGTCAAAAGTGTCATTTCTTCGGGTAAATCACCCTCCTGGGCCCGGTTTTAATGTTTAAAAAGGTCAAATATTTGTATTAAATATATAATATTTGTATTTGATCGATGAGTGCTGATTTAAAACCAATTTTAGTGCATTTTGGGCACTTTTGAGAATGGTCGTATGTCGTCGTATTTGGTCGCGCCGACGTTTATGGCTGTCTTTTACCCAGGAAAATCACCTCCAGTGCCCGATATTCATGTCTGCACTTTGCCTGGGTTGACCCCAACCCAACCCCTAACTCTAACCCAAACCCAAACCCAAACCCATCTGTGGAGCCCTGTACGCCGCCTAGAGCTAAATAACGTTTTAAAAATTAAAAAAAAAAAAAAAAAAAATTCTACCCCTGGTAGACCCAAAAAAAATTTCTAGCGCTGGTAGACCCAGAAAAAATTTCTGCGGTCTTTCGATGCACTATTCCTGGGTTAATTTTAAACATTTTCGACCATTTTTGACATTTTCCCAAATTTACCGATCTTTTCCAAAACTTTCTGCGGGCTTTCAATGCACTATTCCTGGGTTGATTTTAAACATTTTCGACCATTTTTGACATTTTCCCAAATTTACCGATCTTTTCCAAAACTTTCTGCGGGCTTTCAATGCACTATTCCTGGGTTGATTTTAAACATTTTCGACCATTTTTGACATTTTCCCAAATTTACCGATCTTTTCCAAAACTTTCTGCGGGCTTTCAATGCACTATTCCTGGGTTGATTTTAAACATTTTCGACCATTTTTGACATTTTCCCAAATTTACCCATCTTTTCCAAAACTTTCTGCGGGCTTTCAATGCACTATTCCTGGGTTGATTTTAAACATTTTTGACCATTTTTGACATTTTCCCAAATTTACCGATCTTTTCCAAAACTTTCTGCGGGCTTTCAATGCACTATTCCTGGGTTGATTTTAAACATTTTCGACCATTTTTGACATTTTCCCAAATTTACCGATCTTTTCCAAAACTTTCTGCGGGCTTTCAATGCACTATTTCTGGGTTGATTTTAACCATTTTCGACCATGTTTAACATTTTTCCAACTTTTTCCACATGTTCCAATGTACGCACTGGGCCGCTATGGAACCCGCAGAACTCTGCCACACTGTGGACATTTTTTTTTACTGCAATTAGGGTCAAATTGCCAGGTCAAAAGTGTCATTTCTTCGGGTAAATCACCCTCCTGGGCCCGGTTTTAATGTTTAAAAAGGTCAAATATTTGTATTAAATATATAATATTTGTATTTGATCGATGAGTGCTGATTTAAAACCAATTTTAGTGCATTTTGGGCACTTTTGAGAATGGTCGTATGTCGTCGTATTTGGTCGCGCCGACGTTTATGGCTGTCTTTTACCCAGGAAAATCACCTCCAGTGCCCGATATTCATGTCTGCACTTTGCCTGGGTTGACCCCAACCCAACCCCTAACTCTAACCCAAACCCAAACCCAAACCCATCTGTGGAGCCCTGTACGCCGCCTAGAGCTAAATAACGTTTTAAAAATTAAAAAAAAAAAAAAAAAAAATTCTACCCCTGGTAGACCCAAAAAAAATTTCTAGCGCTGGTAGACCCAGAAAAAATTTCTGCGGTCTTTCGATGCACTATTCCTGGGTTAATTTTAAACATTTTCGACCATTTTTGACATTTTCCCAAATTTACCGATCTTTTCCAAAACTTTCTGCGGGCTTTCAATGAACTATTCCTGGGTTGATTTTAAACATTTTTGACCATTTTTGACATTTTCCCAAATTTACCGATCTTTTCCAAAACTTTCTGCGGGCTTTCAATGCACTATTCCTGGGTTGATTTTAAACATTTTCGACCATTTTTGACATTTTCCCAAATATACCGATCTTTTCCAAAACTTTCTGCGGGCTTTCAATGCACTATTCCTGGGTTGATTTTAAACATTTTCGACCATTTTTGACATTTTCCCAAATTTACCGATCTTTTCCAAAACTTTCTGCGGGCTTTCAATGCACTATTCCTGGGTTGATTTTAAACATTTTCGACCATTTTTGACATTTTCCCAAATTTACCGATCTTTTCCAAAACTTTCTGCGGGCTTTCAATGCACTATTCCTGGGTTGATTTTAAACATTTTTGACCATTTTTGACATTTTCCCAAATTTACCGATCTTTTCCAAAACTTTCTGCGGGCTTTCAATGCACTATTCCTGGGTTGATTTTAAACATTTTCGACCATTTTTGACATTTTCCCAAATTTACCGATCTTTTCCAAAACTTTCTGCGGGCTTTCAATGCACTATTCCTGGGTTGATTTTAAACATTTTCGACCATTTTTGACATTTTCCCAAATTTACCGATCTTTTCCAAAACTTTCTGCGGGCTTTCAATGCACTATTTCTGGGTTGATTTTAACCATTTTCGACCATTTTTAACATTTTTCCAACTTTTTCCACATGTTCCAATGTACGCACTGGGCCGCTATGGAACCCGCAGAACTCTGCCACACTGTGGACATTTTTTTTTACTGCAATTAGGGTCAAATTGCCGGGTCAAAAGTGTCATTTCTTCGGGTAAATCACCCTCCTGGGCCCGGTTTTAATGTTTAAAAAGGTCAAATATTTGTATTAAATATATAATATTTGTATTTGATCGATGAGTGCTGATTTAAAACCAATTTTAGTGCATTTTGGGCACTTTTGAGAATAAAAAAAAAAAAAAAAAATTCTACCCCTGGTAGACCCAAAAAAAATTTCTAGCGCTGGTAGACCCAGAAAAAATTTCTGCGGTCTTTCGATGCACTATTCCTGGGTTAATTTTAAACATTTTCGACCATTTTTGACATTTTCCCAAATTTACCGATCTTTTCCAAAACTTTCTGCGGGCTTTCAATGCACTATTCCTGGGTTGATTTTAAACATTTTCGACCATTTTTGACATTTTCCCAAATTTTCCGATCTTTTCCAAAACTTTCTGCGGGCTTTCAATGCACTATTCCTGGGTTGATTTTAAACATTTTCGACCATTTTTAACATTTTTCCAACTTTTTCCACATGTTCCAATGTACGCACTGGGCCGCTATGGAACCCGCAGAACTCTGCCACACTGTGGACATTTTTTTTTACTGCAATTAGGGTCAAATTGCCAGGTCAAAAGTGTCATTTCTTCGGGTAAATCACCCTCCTGGGCCCGGTTTTAATGTTTAAAAAGGTCAAATATTTGTATTAAATATATAATATTTGTATTTGATCGATGAGTGCTGATTTAAAACCAATTTTAGTGCATTTTGGGCACTTTTGAGAATGGTCGTATGTCGTCGTATTTGGTCGCGCCGACGTTTATGGCTGTCTTTTACCCAGGAAAATCACCTCCAGTGCCCGATATTCATGTCTGCACTTTGCCTGGGTTGACCCCAACCCAACCCCTAACTCTAACCCAAACCCAAACCCAAACCCATCTGTGGAGCCCTGTACGCCGCCTAGAGCTAAATAACGTTTTAAAAATTAAAAAAAAAAAAAAAAAAATTCTACCCCTGGTAGACCCAAAAAAAAATTCTAGCGCTGGTAGACCCAGAAAAAATTTCTGCGGTCTTTCGATGCACTATTCCTCGGTTAATTTTAAACATTTTCGACCATTTTTGACATTTTCCCAAATTTACCGATCTTTTCCAAAACTTTCTGCGGGCTTTCAATGCACTATTCCTGGGTTGATTTTAAACATTTTCGACCATTTTTGACATTTTCCCAAATTTACCGATCTTTTCCAAAACTTTCTGCGGGCTTTCAATGCACTATTCCTGGGTTGATTTTAAACATTTTCGACCATTTTTGACATTTTCCCAAATTTACCGATCTTTTCCAAAACTTTCTGCGGGCTTTCAATGCACTATTCCTGGGTTGATTTTAAACATTTTTGACCATTTTTGACATTTTCCCAAATTTACCGATCTTTTCCAAAACTTTCTGCGGGCTTTCAATGCACTATTCCTGGGTTGATTTTAAACATTTTCGACCATTTTTGACATTTTCCCAAATTTACCGATCTTTTCCAAAACTTTCTGCGGGCTTTCAATGCACTATTCCTGGGTTGATTTTAAACATTTTTGACCATTTTTGACATTTTCCCAAATTTACCGATCTTTTCCAAAACTTTCTGCGGGCTTTCAATGCACTATTCCTGGGTTGATTTTAAACATTTTCGACCATTTTTGACATTTTCCCAAATTTACCGATCTTTTCCAAAACTTTCTGCGGGCTTTCAATGCACTATTCCTGGGTTGATTTTAAACATTTTCGACCATTTTTGACATTTTCCCAAATTTACCGATCTTTTCCAAAACTTTCTGCGGGCTTTCAATGCACTATTTCTGGGTTGATTTTAACCATTTTCGACCATGTTTAACATTTTTCCAACTTTTTCCACATGTTCCAATGTACGCACTGGGCCGCTATGGAACCCGCAGAACTCTGCCACACTGTGGACATTTTTTTTTACTGCAATTAGGGTCAAATTGCCGGGTCAAAAGTGTCATTTCTTCGGGTAAATCACCCTCCTGGGCCCGGTTTTAATGTTTAAAAAGGTCAAATATTTGTATTAAATATATAATATTTGTATTTGATCGATGAGTGCTGATTTAAAACCAATTTTAGTGCATTTTGGGCACTTTTGAGAATGGTCGTATGTCGTCGTATTTGGTCGCGCCGACGTTTATGGCTGTCTTTTACCCAGGAAAATCACCTCCAGTGCCCGATATTCATGTCTGCACTTTGCCTGGGTTGACCCCAACCCAACCCCTAACTCTAACCCAAACCCAAACCCAAACCCATCTGTGGAGCCCTGTACGCCGCCTAGAGCTAAATAACGTTTTAAAAATTAAAAAAAAAAAAAAAAAAAATTCTACCCCTGGTAGACCCAAAAAAAATTTCTAGCGCTGGTAGACCCAGAAAAAATTTCTGCGGTCTTTCGATGCACTATTCCTGGGTTAATTTTAAACATTTTCGACCATTTTTGACATTTTCCCAAATATACCGATCTTTTCCAAAACTTTCTGCGGGCTTTCAATGCACTATTCCTGGGTTGATTTTAAACATTTTCGACCATTTTTGACATTTTCCCAAATTTACCGATCTTTTCCAAAACTTTCTGCGGGCTTTCAATGCACTATTCCTGGGTTGATTTTAAACATTTTCGACCATTTTTGACATTTTCCCAAATTTACCGATCTTTTCCAAAACTTTCTGCGGGCTTTCAATGCACTATTCCTGGGTTGATTTTAAACATTTTTGACCATTTTTGACATTTTCCCAAATTTACCGATCTTTTCCAAAACTTTCTGCGGGCTTTCAATGCACTATTCCTGGGTTGATTTTAAACATTTTCGACCATTTTTGACATTTTCCCAAATTTACCGATCTTTTCCAAAACTTTCTGCGGGCTTTCAATGCACTATTCCTGGGTTGATTTTAAACATTTTCGACCATTTTTGACATTTTCCCAAATTTACCGATCTTTTCCAAAACTTTCTGCGGGCTTTCAATGCACTATTTCTGGGTTGATTTTAACCATTTTCGACCATTTTTAACATTTTTCCAACTTTTTCCACATGTTCCAATGTACGCACTGGGCCGCTATGGAACCCGCAGAACTCTGCCACACTGTGGACATTTTTTTTTACTGCAATTAGGGTCAAATTGCCGGGTCAAAAGTGTCATTTCTTCGGGTAAATCACCCTCCTGGGCCCGGTTTTAATGTTTAAAAAGGTCAAATATTTGTATTAAATATATAATATTTGTATTTGATCGATGAGTGCTGATTTAAAACCAATTTTAGTGCATTTTGGGCACTTTTGAGAATAAAAAAAAAAAAAAAAAAATTCTACCCCTGGTAGACCCAAAAAAAATTTCTAGCGCTGGTAGACCCAGAAAAAATTTCTGCGGTCTTTCGATGCACTATTCCTGGGTTAATTTTAAAAATTTTCGACCATTTTTGACATTTTCCCAAATTTACCGATCTTTTCCAAAACTTTCTGCGGGCTTTCAATGCACTATTCCTGGGTTGATTTTAAACATTTTCGACCATTTTTGACATTTTCCCAAATTTACCGATCTTTTCCAAAACTTTCTGCGGGCTTTCAATGCACTATTCCTGGGTTGATTTTAAACATTTTCGACCATTTTTAACATTTTTCCAACTTTTTCCACATGTTCCAATGTACGCACTGGGCCGCTATGGAACCCGCAGAACTCTGCCACACTGTGGACATTTTTTTTTACTGCAATTAGGGTCAAATTGCCAGGTCAAAAGTGTCATTTCTTCGGGTAAATCACCCTCCTGGGCCCGGTTTTAATGTTTAAAAAGGTCAAATATTTGTATTAAATATATAATATTTGTATTTGATCGATGAGTGCTGATTTAAAACCAATTTTAGTGCATTTTGGGCACTTTTGAGAATGGTCGTATGTCGTCGTATTTGGTCGCGCCGACGTTTATGGCTGTCTTTTACCCAGGAAAATCACCTCCAGTGCCCGATATTCATGTCTGCACTTTGCCTGGGTTGACCCCAACCCAACCCCTAACTCTAACCCAAACCCAAACCCAAACCCATCTGTGGAGCCCTGTACGCCGCCTAGAGCTAAATAACGTTTTAAAAATTAAAAAAAAAAAAAAAAAATTTCTACCCCTGGTAGACCCAAAAAAAAATTCTAGCGCTGGTAGACCCAGAAAAAATTTCTGCGGTCTTTCGATGCACTATTCCTGGGTTAATTTTAAACATTTTCGACCATTTTTGACATTTTCCCAAATTTACCGATCTTTTCCAAAACTTTCTGCGGGCTTTCAATGCACTATTCCTGGGTTGATTTTAAACATTTTCGACCATTTTTGACATTTTCCCAAATTTACCGATCTTTTCCAAAACTTTCTGCGGGCTTTCAATGCACTATTCCTGGGTTGATTTTAAACATTTTTGACCATTTTTGACATTTTCCCAAATTTACCGATCTTTTCCAAAACTTTCTGCGGGCTTTCAATGCACTATTCCTGGGTTGATTTTAAACATTTTCGCCCATTTTTGACATTTTCCCAAATTTACCGATCTTTTCCAAAACTTTCTGCGGGCTTTCAATGCACTATTCCTGGGTTGATTTTAAACATTTTCGACCATTTTTGACATTTTCCCAAATTTACCGATCTTTTCCAAAACTTTCTGCGGGCTTTCAATGCACTATTTCTGGGTTGATTTTAACCATTTTCGACCATTTTTAACATTTTTCCAACTTTTTCCACATGTTCCAATGTACGCACTGGGCCGCTATGGAACCCGCAGAACTCTGCCACACTGTGGACATTTTTTTTTACTGCAATTAGGGTCAAATTGCCAGGTCAAAAGTGTCATTTCTTCGGGTAAATCACCCTCCTGGGCCCGGTTTTAATGTTTAAAAAGGTCAAATATTTGTATTAAATATATAATATTTGTATTTGATCGATGAGTGCTGATTTAAAACCAATTTTAGTGCATTTTGGGCACTTTTGAGAATGGTCGTATGTCGTCGTATTTGGTCGCGCCGACGTTTATGGCTGTCTTTTACCCAGGAAAATCACCTCCAGTGCCCGATATTCATGTCTGCACTTTGCCTGGGTTGACCCCAACCCAACCCCTAACTCTAACCCAAACCCAAACCCAAACCCATCTGTGGAGCCCTGTACGCCGCCTAGAGCTAAATAACGTTTTAAAAATTAAAAAAAAAAAAAAAAAAATTTCTACCCCTGGTAGACCCAAAAAAAATTTCTAGCGCTGGTAGACCCAGAAAAAATTTCTGCGGGCTTTCAATGCACTATTCCTGGGTTGATTTTAAACATTTTCGACCATTTTTGACATTTTCCCAAATTTACCGATCTTTTCCAAAACTTTCTGCGGGCTTTCAATGCACTATTCCTGGGTTGATTTTAAACATTTTCGACCATTTTTGACATTTTCCCAAATTTACCGATCTTTTCCAAAACTTTCTGCGGGCTTTCAATGCACTATTCCTGGGTTGATTTTAAACATTTTTGACCATTTTTGACATTTTCCCAAATTTACCGATCTTTTCCAAAAATTTCTGCGGTCTTTCGATGCACTATTCCTGGGTTAATTTTAAACATTTTCGACCATTTTTGACATTTTCCCAAATTTACCGATCTTTTCCAAAACTTTCTGCGGGCTTTCAATGCACTATTCCTGGGTTGATTTTAAACATTTTCGACCATTTTTGACATTTTCCCAAATTTACCGATCTTTTCCAAAACTTTCTGCGGGCTTTCAATGCACTATTCCTGGGTTGATTTTAAACATTTTTGACCATTTTTGACATTTTCCCAAATTTACCGATCTTTTCCAAAACTTTCTGCGGGCTTTCAATGCACTATTCCTGGGTTGATTTTAAACATTTTCGACCATTTTTGACATTTTCCCAAATTTACCGATCTTTTCCAAAACTTTCTGCGGGCTTTCGGTGCACTATTCCTGGGTTGATTTTAAACATTTTCGACCATTTTTGACATTTTCCCAAATTTACCGATCTTTTTCCAAAACTTTCTGCGGGCTTTCGATGCACTATTATCGACAGATACCAGGTTTCATCGTCGAGCTCCGTATATTTTTCGAGTTTCAGCACTTTTAAAATCGGCGGGGGTTCGCCCCGAGTCGATCCGAGAATAGTGCACCGTGAGCGGATTGGGTCGGCTGATGCCCCGCTGAATTTCTGAGCTCCAGAATTTTTTCTAAGTCCCTCCACACTTAGAAAAAAAACACTTAAATTTAAGCGGATTTTTTCTAAGTCCCTCCACACTTAGAAAAAAAACGCTTAAATTTAAGCAGATTTTTTCTAAGTCCCTCCACACTTAGAAAAAAAACGCTTAAATTTAAGCGGATTTTTTCTAAGTCCCTCCACACTTAGAAAAAAAACGCTTAAATTTAAGCGGATTTTTTCTAAGTCCCTCCACACTTAGAAAAAAAACGCTTAAATTTAAGCGGATTTTTTCTAAGTCCCTCCACACTTAGAAAAAAAACGCTTAAATTTAAATTTACCGATCTTTTCCAAAACTTTCTGCGGGCTTTCGGTGCACTATTCCTGGGTTGATTTTAAACATTTTCGACCATTTTTGACATTTTCCCAAATTTACCGATCTTTTTCCAAAACTTTCTGCGGGCTTTCGATGCACTATTATCGACAGATACCAAGTTTCATCGTCGAGCTCCGTATATTTTTCGAGTTTTAGCACTTTTAAAATCGGCGGGGGTTCGCCCCGAGTCGATCCGAGAATAGTGCACCGTGAGCGGATTGGGTCGGCTGATGCCCCGCTGAATTTCTGAGCTCCAGAAATTTTTCTAAGTCCCTCCACACTTAGAAAAAAAACGCTTAAATTTAAGCGGATTTTTTCTAAGTCCCTCCACACTTAGAAAAAAAACGCTTAAATTTAAGCGGATTTTTTCTAAGTCCCTCCACACTTAGAAAAAAAACGCTTAAATTTAAATTTACCGATCTTTTCCAAAACTTTCTGCGGGCTTTCGGTGCACTATTCCTGGGTTGATTTTAAACATTTTCGACCATTTTTGACATTTTCCCAAATTTACCGATCTTTTCCAAAACTTTCTGCGGGCTTTCGGTGCACTATTCCTGGGTTGATTTTAAACATTTTCGACCATTTTTGACATTTTCCCAAATTTACCTATCTTTTTCCAAAACTTTCTGCGGGCTTTCGATGCACTATTATCGACAGATACCAAGTTTCATCGTCGAGCTCCGTATATTTTTCGAGTTTTAGCACTTTTAAAATCGGCGGGGGTTCGCCCCGAGTCGATCCGAGAATAGTGCACCGTGAGCGGATTGGGTCGGCTGATGCCCCGCTGAATTTCTGAGCTCCAGAAATTTTTCTAAGTCCCTCCACACTTAGAAAAAAAACGCTTAAATTTAAGCGGATTTTTTCTAAGTCCCTCCACACTTAGAAAAAAAACGCTTAAATTTAAATTTACCGATCTTTTCCAAAACTTTCTGCGGGCTTTCGGTGCACTATTCCTGGGTTGATTTTAAACATTTTCGACCATTTTTGACATTTTCCCAAATTTACCGATCTTTTCCAAAACTTTCTGCGGGCTTTCGGTGCACTATTCCTGGGTTGATTTTAAACATTTTCGACCATTTTTGACATTTTCCCAAATTTACCTATCTTTTTCCAAAACTTTCTGCGGGCTTTCGATGCACTATTATCGACAGATACCAGGTTTCATCGTCGAGCTCCGTATATTTTTCGAGTTTCAGCACTTTTAAAATCGGCGGGGGTTCGCCCCGAGTCGATCCGAGAATAGTGCACCGTGAGCGGATTGGGTCGGCTGATGCCCCGCTGAATTTCTGAGCTCCAGAAATTTTTCTAAGTCCCTCCACACTTAGAAAAAAAAACGCTTAAATTTAAGCGGATTTTTTCTAAGTCCCTCCACACTTAGAAAAAAAAACGCTTAAATTTAAGCGGATTTTTTCTAAGTCCCTCCACACTTAGAAAAAAAACGCTTAAATTTAAGCGGATTTTTTCTAAGTCCCTCCACACTTAGAAAAAAAAACGCTTAAATTTAAGCGGATTTTTTCTAAGTCCCTCCACACTTAGAAAAAAAACGCTTAAATTTAAGCGGATTTTTTCTAAGTCCCTCCACACTTAGAAAAAAAACGCTTAAATTTAAATTTACCGATCTTTTCCAAAACTTTCTGCGGGCTTTCGGTGCACTATTCCTGGGTTGATTTTAAACATTTTCGACCATTTTTGACATTTTCCCAAATTTACCGATCTTTTCCAAAACTTTCTGCGGGCTTTCAATGCACTATTCCTGGGTTGATTTTAAACATTTTTGACCATTTTTGACATTTTCCCAAATTTACCGATCTTTTCCAAAACTTTCTGCGGGCTTTCAATGCACTATTCCTGGGTTGATTTTAAACATTTTCGACCATTTTTGACATTTTCCCAAATTTACCGATCTTTTCCAAAACTTTCTGCGGGCTTTCAATGCACTATTCCTGGGTTGATTTTAAACATTTTTGACCATTTTTGACATTTTCCCAAATTTACCGATCTTTTCCAAAACTTTCTGCGGGCTTTCAATGCACTATTCCTGGGTTGATTTTAAACATTTTCGACCATTTTTGACATTTTCCCAAATTTACCGATCTTTTCCAAAACTTTCTGCGGGCTTTCAATGCACTATTCCTGGGTTGATTTTAAACATTTTCGACCATTTTTGACATTTTCCCAAATTTACCGATCTTTTCCAAAACTTTCTGCGGGCTTTCAATGCACTATTTCTGGGTTGATTTTAACCATTTTCGACCATGTTTAACATTTTTCCAACTTTTTCCACATGTTCCAATGTACGCACTGGGCCGCTATGGAACCCGCAGAACTCTGCCACACTGTGGACATTTTTTTTACTGCAATTAGGGTCAAATTGCCGGGTCAAAAGTGTCATTTCTTCGGGTAAATCACCCTCCTGGGCCCGGTTTTAATGTTTAAAAAGGTCAAATATTTGTATTAAATATATAATATTTGTATTTGATCGATGAGTGCTGATTTAAAACCAATTTTAGTGCATTTTGGGCACTTTTGAGAATGGTCGTATGTCGTCGTATTTGGTCGCGCCGACGTTTATGGCTGTCTTTTACCCAGGAAAATCACCTCCAGTGCCCGATATTCATGTCTGCACTTTGCCTGGGTTGACCCCAACCCAACCCCTAACTCTAACCCAAACCCAAACCCAAACCCATCTGTGGAGCCCTGTACGCCGCCTAGAGCTAAATAACGTTTTAAAAATTAAAAAAAAAAAAAAAAAATTTCTACCCCTGGTAGACCCAAAAAAAAATTCTAGCGCTGGTAGACCCAGAAAAAATTTCTGCGGTCTTTCGATGCACTATTCCTGGGTTAATTTTAAACATTTTCGACCATTTTTGACATTTTCCCAAATTTACCGATCTTTTCCAAAACTTTCTGCGGGCTTTCAATGCACTATTCCTGGGTTGATTTTAAACATTTTTGACCATTTTTGACATTTTCCCAAATTTACCGATCTTTTCCAAAACTTTCTGCGGGCTTTCAATGCACTATTCCTGGGTTGATTTTAAACATTTTCGACCATTTTTGACATTTTCCCAAATTTACCGATCTTTTCCAAAACTTTCTGCGGGCTTTCAATGCACTATTCCTGGGTTGATTTTAAACATTTTCGACCATTTTTGACATTTTCCCAAATTTACCGATCTTTTCCAAAACTTTCTGCGGGCTTTCAATGCACTATTCCTGGGTTGATTTTAAACATTTTCGACCATTTTTGACATTTTCCCAAATTTACCCATCTTTTCCAAAACTTTCTGCGGGCTTTCAATGCACTATTTCTGGGTTGATTTTAACCATTTTCGACCATGTTTAACATTTTTCCAACTTTTTCCACATGTTCCAATGTACGCACTGGGCCGCTATGGAACCCGCAGAACTCTGCCACACTGTGGACATTTTTTTTTACTGCAATTAGGGTCAAATTGCCAGGTCAAAAGTGTCATTTCTTCGGGTAAATCACCCTCCTGGGCCCGGTTTTAATGTTTAAAAAGGTCAAATATTTGTATTAAATATATAATATTTGTATTTGATCGATGAGTGCTGATTTAAAACCAATTTTAGTGCATTTTGGGCACTTTTGAGAATGGTCGTATGTCGTCGTATTTGGTCGCGCCGACGTTTATGGCTGTCTTTTACCCAGGAAAATCACCTCCAGTGCCCGATATTCATGTCTGCACTTTGCCTGGGTTGACCCCAACCCAACCCCTAACTCTAACCCAAACCCAAACCCAAACCCATCTGTGGAGCCCTGTACGCCGCCTAGAGCTAAATAACGTTTTAAAAATTAAAAAAAAAAAAAAAAAAAATTCTACCCCTGGTAGACCCAAAAAAAATTTCTAGCGCTGGTAGACCCAGAAAAAATTTCTGCGGTCTTTCGATGCACTATTCCTGGGTTAATTTTAAACATTTTCGACCATTTTTGACATTTTCCCAAATTTACCGATCTTTTCCAAAACTTTCTGCGGGCTTTCAATGCACTATTCCTGGGTTGATTTTAAACATTTTCGACCATTTTTGACATTTTCCCAAATTTACCGATCTTTTCCAAAACTTTCTGCGGGCTTTCAATGCACTATTCCTGGGTTGATTTTAAACATTTTTGACCATTTTTGACATTTTCCCAAATTTACCGATCTTTTCCAAAACTTTCTGCGGGCTTTCAATGAACTATTCCTGGGTTGATTTTAAACATTTTTGACCATTTTTGACATTTTCCCAAATTTACCGATCTTTTCCAAAACTTTCTGCGGGCTTTCAATGCACTATTCCTGGGTTGATTTTAAACATTTTCGACCATTTTTGACATTTTCCCAAATATACCGATCTTTTCCAAAACTTTCTGCGGGCTTTCAATGCACTATTCCTGGGTTGATTTTAAACATTTTCGACCATTTTTGACATTTTCCCAAATTTACCGATCTTTTCCAAAACTTTCTGCGGGCTTTCAATGCACTATTCCTGGGTTGATTTTAAACATTTTCGACCATTTTTGACATTTTCCCAAATTTACCGATCTTTTCCAAAACTTTCTGCGGGCTTTCAATGCACTATTCCTGGGTTGATTTTAAACATTTTTGACCATTTTTGACATTTTCCCAAATTTACCGATCTTTTCCAAAACTTTCTGCGGGCTTTCAATGCACTATTCCTGGGTTGATTTTAAACATTTTCGACCATTTTTGACATTTTCCCAAATTTACCGATCTTTTCCAAAACTTTCTGCGGGCTTTCAATGCACTATTCCTGGGTTGATTTTAAACATTTTCGACCATTTTTGACATTTTCCCAAATTTACCGATCTTTTCCAAAACTTTCTGCGGGCTTTCAATGCACTATTTCTGGGTTGATTTTAACCATTTTCGACCATTTTTAACATTTTTCCAACTTTTTCCACATGTTCCAATGTACGCACTGGGCCGCTATGGAACCCGCAGAACTCTGCCACACTGTGGACATTTTTTTTTACTGCAATTAGGGTCAAATTGCCGGGTCAAAAGTGTCATTTCTTCGGGTAAATCACCCTCCTGGGCCCGGTTTTAATGTTTAAAAAGGTCAAATATTTGTATTAAATATATAATATTTGTATTTGATCGATGAGTGCTGATTTAAAACCAATTTTAGTGCATTTTGGGCACTTTTGAGAATAAAAAAAAAAAAAAAAAAATTCTACCCCTGGTAGACCCAAAAAAAATTTCTAGCGCTGGTAGACCCAGAAAAAATTTCTGCGGTCTTTCGATGCACTATTCCTGGGTTAATTTTAAACATTTTCGACCATTTTTGACATTTTCCCAAATTTACCGATCTTTTCCAAAACTTTCTGCGGGCTTTCAATGCACTATTCCTGGGTTGATTTTAAACATTTTCGACCATTTTTGACATTTTCCCAAATTTACCGATCTTTTCCAAAACTTTCTGCGGGCTTTCAATGCACTATTCCTGGGTTGATTTTAAACATTTTCGACCATTTTTAACATTTTTCCAACTTTTTCCACATGTTCCAATGTACGCACTGGGCCGCTATGGAACCCGCAGAACTCTGCCACACTGTGGACATTTTTTTTTACTGCAATTAGGGTCAAATTGCCAGGTCAAAAGTGTCATTTCTTCGGGTAAATCACCCTCCTGGGCCCGGTTTTAATGTTTAAAAAGGTCAAATATTTGTATTAAATATATAATATTTGTATTTGATCGATGAGTGCTGATTTAAAACCAATTTTAGTGCATTTTGGGCACTTTTGAGAATGGTCGTATGTCGTCGTATTTGGTCGCGCCGACGTTTATGGCTGTCTTTTACCCAGGAAAATCACCTCCAGTGCCCGATATTCATGTCTGCACTTTGCCTGGGTTGACCCCAACCCAACCCCTAACTCTAACCCAAACCCAAACCCAAACCCATCTGTGGAGCCCTGTACGCCGCCTAGAGCTAAATAACGTTTTAAAAATTAAAAAAAAAAAAAAAAAATTTCTACCCCTGGTAGACCCAAAAAAAAATTCTAGCGCTGGTAGACCCAGAAAAAATTTCTGCGGTCTTTCGATGCACTATTCCTGGGTTAATTTTAAACATTTTCGACCATTTTTGACATTTTCCCAAATTTACCGATCTTTTCCAAAACTTTCTGCGGGCTTTCAATGCACTATTCCTGGGTTGATTTTAAACATTTTCGACCATTTTTGACATTTTCCCAAATTTACCGATCTTTTCCAAAACTTTCTGCGGGCTTTCAATGCACTATTCCTGGGTTGATTTTAAACATTTTTGACCATTTTTGACATTTTCCCAAATTTACCGATCTTTTCCAAAACTTTCTGCGGGCTTTCAATGCACTATTCCTGGGTTGATTTTAAACATTTTCGACCATTTTTGACATTTTCCCAAATTTACCGATCTTTTCCAAAACTTTCTGCGGGCTTTCAATGCACTATTCCTGGGTTGATTTTAAACATTTTCGACCATTTTTGACATTTTCCCAAATTTACCGATCTTTTCCAAAACTTTCTGCGGGCTTTCAATGCACTATTCCTGGGTTGATTTTAAACATTTTCGACCATTTTTGACATTTTCCCAAATTTACCGATCTTTTCCAAAACTTTCTGCGGGCTTTCAATGCACTATTCCTGGGTTGATTTTAAACATTTTCGACCATTTTTGACATTTTCCCAAATTTACCGATCTTTTCCAAAACTTTCTGCGGGCTTTCAATGCACTATTCCTGGGTTGATTTTAAACATTTTCGACCATTTTTGACATTTTCCCAAATTTACCGATCTTTTCCAAAACTTTCTGCGGGCTTTCAATGCACTATTTCTGGGTTGATTTTAACCATTTTCGACCATTTTTAACATTTTTCCAACTTTTTCCACATGTTCCAATGTACGCACTGGGCCGCTATGGAACCCGCAGAACTCTGCCACACTGTGGACATTTTTTTTTACTGCAATTAGGGTCAAATTGCCAGGTCAAAAGTGTCATTTCTTCGGGTAAATCACCCTCCTGGGCCCGGTTTTAATGTTTAAAAAGGTCAAATATTTGTATTAAATATATAATATTTGTATTTGATCGATGAGTGCTGATTTAAAACCAATTTTAGTGCATTTTGGGCACTTTTGAGAATGGTCGTATGTCGTCGTATTTGGTCGCGCCGACGTTTATGGCTGTCTTTTACCCAGGAAAATCACCTCCAGTGCCCGATATTCATGTCTGCACTTTGCCTGGGTTGACCCCAACCCAACCCCTAACTCTAACCCAAACCCAAACCCAAACCCATCTGTGGAGCCCTGTACGCCGCCTAGAGCTAAATAACGTTTTAAAAATTAAAAAAAAAAAAAAAAAAATTTCTACCCCTGGTAGACCCAAAAAAAATTTCTAGCGCTGGTAGACCCAGAAAAAATTTCTGCGGGCTTTCAATGCACTATTCCTGGGTTGATTTTAAACATTTTCGACCATTTTTGACATTTTCCCAAATTTACCGATCTTTTCCAAAACTTTCTGCGGGCTTTCAATGCACTATTCCTGGGTTGATTTTAAACATTTTCGACCATTTTTGACATTTTCCCAAATTTACCGATCTTTTCCAAAACTTTCTGCGGGCTTTCAATGCACTATTCCTGGGTTGATTTTAAACATTTTTGACCATTTTTGACATTTTCCCAAATTTACCGATCTTTTCCAAAACTTTCTGCGGGCTTTCAATGCACTATTCCTGGGTTGATTTTAAACATTTTCGACCATTTTTGACATTTTCCCAAATTTACCGATCTTTTCCAAAACTTTCTGCGGGCTTTCAATGCACTATTCCTGGGTTGATTTTAAACATTTTTGACCATTTTTGACATTTTCCCAAATTTACCGATCTTTTCCAAAACTTTCTGCGGGCTTTCAATGCACTATTCCTGGGTTGATTTTAAACATTTTCGACCATTTTTGACATTTTCCCAAATTTACCGATATTTTCCAAAACTTTCTGCGGGCTTTCAATGCACTATTCCTGGGTTGATTTTAAACATTTTCGACCATTTTTGACATTTTCCCAAATTTACCGATCTTTTCCAAAACTTTCTGCGGGCTTTCAATGCACTATTCCTGGGTTGATTTTAAACATTTTCGACCATTTTTGACATTTTCCCAAATTTACCGATCTTTTCCAAAACTTTCTGCGGGCTTTCAATGCACTATTCCTGGGTTGATTTTAAACATTTTCGACCATTTTTGACATTTTCCCAAATTTACCGATCTTTTCCAAAACTTTCTGCGGGCTTTCAATGCACTATTCCTGGGTTGATTTTAAACATTTTCGACCATTTTTGACATTTTCCCAAATTTACCGATCTTTTCCAAAACTTTCTGCGGGCTTTCAATGCACTATTCCTGGGTTGATTTTAAACATTTTTGACCATTTTTGACATTTTCCCAAATTTACCGATCTTTTCCAAAACTTTCTGCGGGCTTTCAATGCACTATTCCTGGGTTGATTTTAAACATTTTCGACCATTTTTGACATTTTCCCAAATATACCGATCTTTTCCAAAACTTTCTGCGGGCTTTCAATGCACTATTCCTGGGTTGATTTTAAACATTTTTGACCATTTTTGACATTTTCCCAAATTTACCGATCTTTTCCAAAACTTTCTGCGGGCTTTCAATGCACTATTCCTGGGTTGATTTTAAACATTTTCGACCATTTTTGACATTTTCCCAAATTTACCGATCTTTTCCAAAACTTTCTGCGGGCTTTCAATGCACTATTCCTGGGTTGATTTTAAACATTTTCGACCATTTTTGACATTTTCCCAAATTTACCGATATTTTCCAAAACTTTCTGCGGGCTTTCAATGCACTATTCCTGGGTTGATTTTAAACATTTTCGACCATTTTTGACATTTTCCCAAATTTACCGATCTTTTCCAAAACTTTCTGCGGGCTTTCAATGCACTATTCCTGGGTTGATTTTAAACATTTTTGACCATTTTTGACATTTTCCCAAATTTACCGATCTTTTCCAAAACTTTCTGCGGGCTTTCAATGCACTATTCCTGGGTTGATTTTAAACATTTTTGACCATTTTTGACATTTTCCCAAATTTACCGATCTTTTCCAAAACTTTCTGCGGGCTTTCAATGCACTATTCCTGGGTTGATTTTAAACATTTTCGACCATTTTTGACATTTTCCCAAATTTACCGATCTTTTCCAAAACTTTCTGCGGGCTTTCAATGCACTATTCCTGGGTTGATTTTAAACATTTTCGACCATTTTTGACATTTTCCCAAATTTACCGATCTTTTCCAAAACTTTCTGCGGGCTTTCAATGCACTATTTCTGGGTTGATTTTAACCATTTTCGACCATTTTTAACATTTTTCCAACTTTTTCCACATGTTCCAATGTACGCACTGGGCCGCTATGGAACCCGCAGAACTCTGCCACACTGTGGACATTTTTTTTTACTGCAATTAGGGTCAAATTGCCGGGTCAAAAGTGTCATTTCTTCGGGTAAATCACCCTCCTGGGCCCGGTTTTAATGTTTAAAAAGGTCAAATATTTGTATTAAATATATAATATTTGTATTTGATCGATGAGTGCTGATTTAAAACCAATTTTAGTGCATTTTGGGCACTTTTGAGAATAAAAAAAAAAAAAAAAAAATTCTACCCCTGGTAGACCCAAAAAAAATTTCTAGCGCTGGTAGACCCAGAAAAAATTTCTGCGGTCTTTCGATGCACTATTCCTGGGTTAATTTTAAACATTTTCGACCATTTTTGACATTTTCCCAAATTTACCGATCTTTTCCAAAACTTTCTGCGGGCTTTCAATGCACTATTCCTGGGTTGATTTTAAACATTTTCGACCATTTTTGACATTTTCCCAAATTTACCGATCTTTTCCAAAACTTTCTGCGGGCTTTCAATGCACTATTCCTGGGTTGATTTTAAACATTTTTGACCATTTTTGACATTTTCCCAAATTTACCGATCTTTTCCAAAACTTTCTGCGGGCTTTCAATGCACTATTCCTGGGTTGATTTTAAACATTTTCGACCATTTTTGACATTTTCCCAAATTTACCGATCTTTTCCAAAACTTTCTGCGGGCTTTCAATGCACTATTCCTGGGTTGATTTTAAACATTTTTGACCATTTTTGACATTTTCCCAAATTTACCGATCTTTTCCAAAACTTTCTGCGGGCTTTCAATGCACTATTCCTGGGTTGATTTTAAACATTTTCGACCATTTTTGACATTTTCCCAAATTTACCGATCTTTTCCAAAACTTTCTGCGGGCTTTCAATGCACTATTCCTGGGTTGATTTTAAACATTTTCGACCATTTTTGACATTTTCCCAAATTTACCGATCTTTTCCAAAACTTTCTGCGGGCTTTCAATGCACTATTCCTGGGTTGATTTTAAACATTTTCGACCATTTTTGACATTTTCCCAAATTTACCGATCTTTTCCAAAACTTTCTGCGGGCTTTCAATGCACTATTCCTGGGTTGATTTTAAACATTTTCGACCATTTTTGACATTTTCCCAAATTTACCGATCTTTTCCAAAACTTTCTGCGGGCTTTCAATGCACTATTCCTGGGTTGATTTTAAACATTTTCGACCATTTTTGACATTTTCCCAAATTTACCGATCTTTTCCAAAACTTTCTGCGGGCTTTCAATGCACTATTTCTGGGTTGATTTTAACCATTTTCGACCATTTTTAACATTTTTCCAACTTTTTCCACATGTTCCAATGTACGCACTGGGCCGCTATGGAACCCGCAGAACTCTGCCACACTGTGGACATTTTTTTTTACTGCAATTAGGGTCAAATTGCCAGGTCAAAAGTGTCATTTCTTCGGGTAAATCACCCTCCTGGGCCCGGTTTTAATGTTTAAAAAGGTCAAATATTTGTATTAAATATATAATATTTGTATTTGATCGATGAGTGCTGATTTAAAACCAATTTTAGTGCATTTTGGGCACTTTTGAGAATGGTCGTATGTCGTCGTATTTGGTCGCGCCGACGTTTATGGCTGTCTTTTACCCAGGAAAATCACCTCCAGTGCCCGATATTCATGTCTGCACTTTGCCTGGGTTGACCCCAACCCAACCCCTAACTCTAACCCAAACCCAAACCCAAACCCATCTGTGGAGCCCTGTACGCCGCCTAGAGCTAAATAACGTTTTAAAAATTAAAAAAAAAAAAAAAAAAATTTCTACCCCTGGTAGACCCAAAAAAAATTTCTAGCGCTGGTAGACCCAGAAAAAATTTCTGCGGGCTTTCAATGCACTATTCCTGGGTTGATTTTAAACATTTTCGACCATTTTTGACATTTTCCCAAATTTACCGATCTTTTCCAAAACTTTCTGCGGGCTTTCAATGCACTATTCCTGGGTTGATTTTAAACATTTTCGACCATTTTTGACATTTTCCCAAATTTACCGATCTTTTCCAAAACTTTCTGCGGGCTTTCAATGCACTATTCCTGGGTTGATTTTAAACATTTTCGACCATTTTTGACATTTTCCCAAATTTACCGATCTTTTCCAAAACTTTCTGCGGGCTTTCAATGCACTATTCCTGGGTTGATTTTAAACATTTTCGACCATTTTTGACATTTTCCCAAATTTACCGATCTTTTCCAAAACTTTCTGCGGGCTTTCAATGCACTATTCCTGGGTTGATTTTAAACATTTTCGACCATTTTTGACATTTTCCCAAATTTACCGATCTTTTCCAAAACTTTCTGCGGGCTTTCAATGCACTATTCCTGGGTTGATTTTAAACATTTTTGACCATTTTTGACATTTTCCCAAATTTACCGATCTTTTCCAAAACTTTCTGCGGGCTTTCAATGCACTATTCCTGGGTTGATTTTAAACATTTTCGACCATTTTTGACATTTTCCCAAATATACCGATCTTTTCCAAAACTTTCTGCGGGCTTTCAATGCACTATTCCTGGGTTGATTTTAAACATTTTTGACCATTTTTGACATTTTCCCAAATTTACCGATCTTTTCCAAAACTTTCTGCGGGCTTTCAATGCACTATTCCTGGGTTGATTTTAAACATTTTCGACCATTTTTGACATTTTCCCAAATTTACCGATCTTTTCCAAAACTTTCTGCGGGCTTTCAATGCACTATTCCTGGGTTGATTTTAAACATTTTCGACCATTTTTGACATTTTCCCAAATTTACCGATATTTTCCAAAACTTTCTGCGGGCTTTCAATGCACTATTCCTGGGTTGATTTTAAACATTTTCGACCATTTTTGACATTTTCCCAAATTTACCGATCTTTTCCAAAACTTTCTGCGGGCTTTCAATGCACTATTCCTGGGTTGATTTTAAACATTTTTGACCATTTTTGACATTTTCCCAAATTTACCGATCTTTTCCAAAACTTTCTGCGGGCTTTCAATGCACTATTCCTGGGTTGATTTTAAACATTTTCGACCATTTTTGACATTTTCCCAAATTTACCGATCTTTTCCAAAACTTTCTGCGGGCTTTCAATGCACTATTCCTGGGTTGATTTTAAACATTTTTGACCATTTTTGACATTTTCCCAAATTTACCGATCTTTTCCAAAACTTTCTGCGGGCTTTCAATGCACTATTCCTGGGTTGATTTTAAACATTTTCGACCATTTTTGACATTTTCCCAAATTTACCGATCTTTTCCAAAACTTTCTGCGGGCTTTCAATGCACTATTTCTGGGTTGATTTTAACCATTTTCGACCATGTTTAACATTTTTCCAACTTTTTCCACATGTTCCAATGTACGCACTGGGCCGCTATGGAACCCGCAGAACTCTGCCACACTGTGGACATTTTTTTTTACTGCAATTAGGGTCAAATTGCCGGGTCAAAAGTGTCATTTCTTCGGGTAAATCACCCTCCTGGGCCCGGTTTTAATGTTTAAAAAGGTCAAATATTTGTATTAAATATATAATATTTGTATTTGATCGATGAGTGCTGATTTAAAACCAATTTTAGTGCATTTTGGGCACTTTTGAGAATGGTCGTATGTCGTCGTATTTGGTCGCGCCGACGTTTATGGCTGTCTTTTACCCAGGAAAATCACCTCCAGTGCCCGATATTCATGTCTGCACTTTGCCTGGGTTGACCCCAACCCAACCCCTAACTCTAACCCAAACCCAAACCCAAACCCATCTGTGGAGCCCTGTACGCCGCCTAGAGCTAAATAACGTTTTAAAAATTAAAAAAAAAAAAAAAAAAATTCTACCCCTGGTAGACCCAAAAAAAATTTCTAGCGCTGGTAGACCCAGAAAAAATTTCTAGCGCTGGTAGACCCAGAAAAAATTTCTGCGGTCTTTCGATGCACTATTCCTGGGTTAATTTTAAACATTTTCGACCATTTTTGACATTTTCCCAAATTTACCGATCTTTTCCAAAACTTTCTGCGGGCTTTCAATGCACTATTCCTGTGTTGATTTTAAACATTTTCGACCATTTTTGACATTTTCCCAAATTTACCGATCTTTTCCAAAACTTTCTGCGGGCTTTCAATGCACTATTCCTGGGTTGATTTTAAACATTTTTGACCATTTTTGACATTTTCCCAAATTTACCGATCTTTTCCAAAACTTTCTGCGGGCTTTCAATGCACTATTCCTGGGTTGATTTTAAACATTTTCGACCATTTTTGACATTTTCCCAAATTTACCGATCTTTTCCAAAACTTTCTGCGGGCTTTCAATGCACTATTTCTGGGTTGATTTTAACCATTTTCGACCATTTTTAACATTTTTCCAACTTTTTCCACATGTTCCAATGTACGCACTGGGCCGCTATGGAACCCGCAGAACTCTGCCACACTGTGGACATTTTTTTTTACTGCAATTAGGGTCAAATTGCCAGGTCAAAAGTGTCATTTCTTCGGGTAAATCACCCTCCTGGGCCCGGTTTTAATGTTTAAAAAGGTCAAATATTTGTATTAAATATATAATATTTGTATTTGATCGATGAGTGCTGATTTAAAACCAATTTTAGTGCATTTTGGGCACTTTTGAGAATGGTCGTATGTCGTCGTATTTGGTCGCGCCGACGTTTATGGCTGTCTTTTACCCAGGAAAATCACCTCCAGTGCCCGATATTCATGTCTGCACTTTGCCTGGGTTGACCCCAACCCAACCCCTAACTCTAACCCAAACCCAAACCCAAACCCATCTGTGGAGCCCTGTACGCCGCCTAGAGCTAAATAACGTTTTAAAAATTAAAAAAAAAAAAAAAAATTCTACCCCTGGTAGAACCAAAAAAAATTTCTAGCGCTGGTAGACCCAGAAAAAATTTCTGCGGTCTTTCGATGCACTATTCCTGGGTTAATTTTAAACATTTTCGACCATTTTTGACATTTTCCCAAATTTACCGATCTTTTCCAAAACTTTCTGCGGGCTTTCAATGCACTATTCCTGGGTTGATTTTAAACATTTTCGACCATTTTTGACATTTTCCCAAATTTACCGATCTTTTCCAAAACTTTCTGCGGGCTTTCAATGCACTATTCCTGGGTTGATTTTAAACATTTTTGACCATTTTTGACATTTTCCCAAATTTACCGATCTTTTCCAAAACTTTCTGCGGGCTTTCAATGCACTATTCCTGGGTTGATTTTAAACATTTTCGACCATTTTTGACATTTTCCCAAATTTACCGATCTTTTCCAAAACTTTCTGCGGGCTTTCGGTGCACTATTCCTGGGTTGATTTTAAACATTTTCGACCATTTTTGACATTTTCCCAAATTTACCGATCTTTTTCCAAAACTTTCTGCGGGCTTTCGATGCACTATTATCGACAGATACCAGGTTTCATCGTCGAGCTCCGTATATTTTTCGAGTTTCAGCACTTTTAAAATCGGCGGGGGTTCGCCCCGAGTCGATCCGAGAATAGTGCACCGTGAGCGGATTGGGTCGGCTGATGCCCCGCTGAATTTCTGAGCTCCAGAAATTTTTCTAAGTCCCTCCACACTTAGAAAAAAAACGCTTAAATTTAAGCGGATTTTTTCTAAGTCCCTCCACACTTAGAAAAAAAAACGCTTAAATTTAAGCGGATTTTTTCTAATTCCCTCCACACTTAGAAAAAAAAACGCTTAAATTTAAGCGGATTTTTTCTAAGTCCCTCCACACTTAGAAAAAAAAACGCTTAAATTTAAGCGGATTTTTTCTAAGTCCCTCCACACTTAGAAAAAAAAACGCTTAAATTTAAGCGGATTTTTTCTAAGTCCCTCCACACTTAGAAAAAAAACGCTTAAATTTAAATTTACCGATCTTTTCCAAAACTTTCTGCGGGCTTTCGGTGCACTATTCCTGGGTTGATTTTAAACATTTTCGACCATTTTTGACATTTTCCCAAATTTACCGATCTTTTCCAAAACTTTCTGCGGGCTTTCAATGCACTATTCCTGGGTTGATTTTAAACATTTTTGACCATTTTTGACATTTTCCCAAATTTACCGATCTTTTCCAAAACTTTCTGCGGGCTTTCAATGCACTATTCCTGGGTTGATTTTAAACATTTTCGACCATTTTTGACATTTTCCCAAATTTACCGATCTTTTCCAAAACTTTCTGCGGGCTTTCAATGCACTATTCCTGGGTTGATTTTAAACATTTTTGACCATTTTTGACATTTTCCCAAATTTACCGATCTTTTCCAAAACTTTCTGCGGGCTTTCAATGCACTATTCCTGGGTTGATTTTAAACATTTTCGACCATTTTTGACATTTTCCCAAATTTACCGATCTTTTCCAAAACTTTCTGCGGGCTTTCAATGCACTATTTCTGGGTTGATTTTAACCATTTTCGACCATGTTTAACATTTTTCCAACTTTTTCCACATGTTCCAATGTACGCACTGGGCCGCTATGGAACCCGCAGAACTCTGCCACACTGTGGACATTTTTTTTTACTGCAATTAGGGTCAAATTGCCGGGTCAAAAGTGTCATTTCTTCGGGTAAATCACCCTCCTGGGCCCGGTTTTAATGTTTAAAAAGGTCAAATATTTGTATTAAATATATAATATTTGTATTTGATCGATGAGTGCTGATTTAAAACCAATTTTAGTGCATTTTGGGCACTTTTGAGAATGGTCGTATGTCGTCGTATTTGGTCGCGCCGACGTTTATGGCTGTCTTTTACCCAGGAAAATCACCTCCAGTGCCCGATATTCATGTCTGCACTTTGCCTGGGTTGACCCCAACCCAACCCCTAACTCTAACCCAAACCCAAACCCAAACCCATCTGTGGAGCCCTGTACGCCGCCTAGAGCTAAATAACGTTTTAAAAATTAAAAAAAAAAAAAAAAAAATTCTACCCCTGGTAGACCCAAAAAAAATTTCTACCCCTGGTAGACCCAGAAAAAATTTCTAGCGCTGGTAGACCCAGAAAAAATTTCTGCGGTCTTTCGATGCACTATTCCTGGGTTAATTTTAAACATTTTCGACCATTTTTGACATTTTCCCAAATTTACCGATCTTTTCCAAAACTTTCTGCGGGCTTTCAATGCACTATTCCTGGGTTGATTTTAAACATTTTCGACCATTTTTGACATTTTCCCAAATTTACCGATCTTTTCCAAAACTTTCTGCGGGCTTTCAATGCACTATTCCTGGGTTGATTTTAAACATTTTTGACCATTTTTGACATTTTCCCAAATTTACCGATCTTTTCCAAAACTTTCTGCGGGCTTTCAATGCACTATTCCTGGGTTGATTTTAAACATTTTTGACCATTTTTGACATTTTCCCAAATTTACCGATCTTTTCCAAAACTTTCTGCGGGCTTTCAATGCACTATTCCTGGGTTGATTTTAAACATTTTCGACCATTTTTGACATTTTCCCAAATATACCGATCTTTTCCAAAACTTTCTGCGGGCTTTCAATGCACTATTCCTGGGTTGATTTTAAACATTTTTGACCATTTTTGACATTTTCCCAAATTTACCGATCTTTTCCAAAACTTTCTGCGGGCTTTCAATGCACTATTCCTGGGTTGATTTTAAACATTTTCGACCATTTTTGACATTTTCCCAAATTTACCGATCTTTTCCAAAACTTTCTGCGGGCTTTCAATGCACTATTCCTGGGTTGATTTTAAACATTTTCGACCATTTTTGACATTTTCCCAAATTTACCGATCTTTTCCAAAACTTTCTGCGGGCTTTCAATGCACTATTCCTGGGTTGATTTTAAACATTTTCGACCATTTTTGACATTTTCCCAAATTTACCGATCTTTTCCAAAACTTTCTGCGGGCTTTCGGTGCACTATTCCTGGGTTGATTTTAAACATTTTCGACCATTTTTGACATTTTCCCAAATTTACCGATCTTTTCCAAAACTTTCTGCGGGCTTTCAATGCACTATTCCTGGGTTGATTTTAAACATTTTTGACCATTTTTGACATTTTCCCAAATTTACCGATCTTTTCCAAAACTTTCTGCGGGCTTTCAATGCACTATTCCTGGGTTGATTTTAAACATTTTCGACCATTTTTGACATTTTCCCAAATTTACCGATCTTTTCCAAAACTTTCTGCGGGCTTTCAATGCACTATTCCTGGGTTGATTTTAAACATTTTTGACCATTTTTGACATTTTCCCAAATTTACCGATCTTTTCCAAAACTTTCTGCGGGCTTTCAATGCACTATTCCTGGGTTGATTTTAAACATTTTCGACCATTTTTGACATTTTCCCAAATTTACCGATCTTTTCCAAAACTTTCTGCGGGCTTTCGGTGCACTATTCCTGGGTTGATTTTAAACATTTTCGACCATTTTTGACATTTTCCCAAATTTACCGATCTTTTTCCAAAACTTTCTGCGGGCTTTCGATGCACTATTATCGACAGATACCAGGTTTCATCGTCGAGCTCCGTATATTTTTCGAGTTTCAGCACTTTTAAAATCGGCGGGGGTTCGCCCCGAGTCGATCCGAGAATAGTGCACCGTGAGCGGATTGGGTCGGCTGATGCCCCGCTGAATTTCTGAGCTCCAGAAATTTTTCTAAGTCCCTCCACACTTAGAAAAAAAACGCTTAAATTTAAGCGGATTTTTTCTAAGTCCCTCCACACTTAGAAAAAAAACGCTTAAATTTAAGCGGATTTTTTCTAAGTCCCTCCACACTTAGAAAAAAAACGCTTAAATTTAAGCGGATTTTTTCTAAGTCCCTCCACACTTAGAAAAAAAACGCTTAAATTTAAGCGGATTTTTTCTAAGTCCCTCCACACTTAGAAAAAAAACGCTTAAATTTAAGCGGATTTTTTCTAAGTCCCTCCACACTTAGAAAAAAAACGCTTAAATTTAAGCGGATTTTTTCTAAGTCCCTCCACACTTAGAAAAAAAACGCTTAAATTTAAATTTACCGATCTTTTCCAAAACTTTCTGCGGGCTTTCGGTGCACTATTCCTGGGTTGATTTTAAACATTTTCGACCATTTTTGACATTTTCCCAAATTTACCGATCTTTTCCAAAATTTTCTGCGGGCTTTCAATGCACTATTCCTGGGTTGATTTTAAACATTTTTGACCATTTTTGACATTTTCCCAAATTTACCGATCTTTTCCAAAACTTTCTGCGGGCTTTCAATGCACTATTCCTGGGTTGATTTTAAACATTTTCGACCATTTTTGACATTTTCCCAAATTTACCGATCTTTTCCAAAACTTTCTGCGGGCTTTCAATGCACTATTCCTGGGTTGATTTTAAACATTTTTGACCATTTTTGACATTTTCCCAAATTTACCGATCTTTTCCAAAACTTTCTGCGGGCTTTCAATGCACTATTCCTGGGTTGATTTTAAACATTTTCGACCATTTTTGACATTTTCCCAAATTTACCGATCTTTTCCAAAACTTTCTGCGGGCTTTCAATGCACTATTCCTGGGTTGATTTTAAACATTTTCGACCATTTTTGACATTTTCCCAAATTTACCGATCTTTTCCAAAACTTTCTGCGGGCTTTCAATGCACTATTTCTGGGTTGATTTTAACCATTTTCGACCATTTTTAACATTTTTCCAACTTTTTCCACATGTTCCAATGTACGCACTGGGCCGCTATGGAACCCGCAGAACTCTGCCACACTGTGGACATTTTTTTTTACTGCAATTAGGGTCAAATTGCCGGGTCAAAAGTGTCATTTCTTCGGGTAAATCACCCTCCTGGGCCCGGTTTTAATGTTTAAAAAGGTCAAATATTTGTATTAAATATATAATATTTGTATTTGATCGATGAGTGCTGATTTAAAACCAATTTTAGTGCATTTTGGGCACTTTTGAGAATGGTCGTATGTCGTCGTATTTGGTCGCGCCGACGTTTATGGCTGTCTTTTACCCAGGAAAATCACCTCCAGTGCCCGATATTCATGTCTGCACTTTGCCTGGGTTGACCCCAACCCAACCCCTAACTCTAACCCAAACCCAAACCCAAACCCAAACCCATCTGTGGAGCCCTGTACGCCGCCTAGAGCTAAATAACGTTTTAAAAATAAAAAAAAAAAAAAAAAAAATTCTACCCCTGGTAGACCCAAAAAAAATTTCTAGCGCTGGTAGACCCAGAAAAAATTTCTGCGGTCTTTCGATGCACTATTCCTGGGTTAATTTTAAACATTTTCGACCATTTTTGACATTTTCCCAAATTTACCGATCTTTTCCAAAACTTTCTGCGGGCTTTCAATGCACTATTCCTGGGTTGATTTTAAACATTTTCGACCATTTTTGACATTTTCCCAAATTTACCGATCTTTTCCAAAACTTTCTGCGGGCTTTCAATGCACTATTCCTGGGTTGATTTTAAACATTTTTGACCATTTTTGACATTTTCCCAAATTTACCGATCTTTTCCAAAACTTTCTGCGGGCTTTCAATGCACTATTCCTGGGTTGATTTTAAACATTTTTGACCATTTTTGACATTTTCCCAAATTTACCGATCTTTTCCAAAACTTTCTGCGGGCTTTCAATGCACTATTCCTGGGTTGATTTTAAACATTTTCGACCATTTTTGACATTTTCCCAAATATACCGATCTTTTCCAAAACTTTCTGCGGGCTTTCAATGCACTATTCCTGGGTTGATTTTAAACATTTTCGACCATTTTTGACATTTTCCCAAATTTACCGATCTTTTCCAAAACTTTCTGCGGGCTTTCAATGCACTATTCCTGGGTTGATTTTAAACATTTTCGACCATTTTTGACATTTTCCCAAATTTACCGATCTTTTCCAAAACTTTCTGCGGGCTTTCAATGCACTATTCCTGGGTTGATTTTAAACATTTTTGACCATTTTTGACATTTTCCCAAATTTACCGATCTTTTCCAAAACTTTCTGCGGGCTTTCAATGCACTATTCCTGGGTTGATTTTAAACATTTTCGACCATTTTTGACATTTTCCCAAATTTACCGATCTTTTCCAAAACTTTCTGCGGGCTTTCAATGCACTATTCCTGGGTTGATTTTAAACATTTTCGACCATTTTTGACATTTTCCCAAATTTACCGATCTTTTCCAAAACTTTCTGCGGGCTTTCAATGCACTATTTCTGGGTTGATTTTAACCATTTTCGACCATTTTTAACATTTTTCCAACTTTTTCCACATGTTCCAATGTACGCACTGGGCCGCTATGGAACCCGCAGAACTCTGCCACACTGTGGACATTTTTTTTTACTGCAATTAGGGTCAAATTGCCGGGTCAAAAGTGTCATTTCTTCGGGTAAATCACCCTCCTGGGCCCGGTTTTAATGTTTAAAAAGGTCAAATATTTGTATTAAATATATAATATTTGTATTTGATCGATGAGTGCTGATTTAAAACCAATTTTAGTGCATTTTGGGCACTTTTGAGAATGGTCGTATGTCGTCGTATTTGGTCGCGCCGACGTTTATGGCTGTCTTTTACCCAGGAAAATCACCTCCAGTGCCCGATATTCATGTCTGCACTTTGCCTGGGTTGACCCCAACCCAACCCCTAACTCTAACCCAAACCCAAACCCAAACCCATCTGTGGAGCCCTGTATGCCGCCTAGAGCTAAATAACGTTTTAAAAATTAAAAAAAAAAAAAAAAAAATTCTACCCCTGGTAGACCCAAAAAAAATTTCTAGCGCTGGTAGACCCAGAAAAAATTTCTGCGGTCTTTCGATGCACTATTCCTGGGTTAATTTTAAACATTTTCGACCATTTTTGACATTTTCCCAAATTTACCGATCTTTTCCAAAACTTTCTGCGGGCTTTCAATGCACTATTCCTGGGTTGATTTTAAACATTTTCGACCATTTTTGACATTTTCCCAAATTTACCGATCTTTTCCAAAACTTTCTGCGGGCTTTCAATGCACTATTCCTGGGTTGATTTTAAACATTTTTGACCATTTTTGACATTTTCCCAAATTTACCGATCTTTTCCAAAACTTTCTGCGGGCTTTCAATGCACTATTCCTGGGTTGATTTTAAACATTTTCGACCATTTTTGACATTTTCCCAAATTTACCGATCTTTTCCAAAACTTTCTGCGGGCTTTCGGTGCACTATTCCTGGGTTGATTTTAAACATTTTCGACCATTTTTGACATTTTCCCAAATTTACCGATCTTTTTCCAAAACTTTCTGCGGGCTTTCGATGCACTATTATCGACAGATACCAGGTTTCATCGTCGAGCTCCGTATATTTTTCGAGTTTCAGCACTTTTAAAATCGGCGGGGGTTCGCCCCGAGTCGATCCGAGAATAGTGCACCGTGAGCGGATTGGGTCGGCTGATGCCCCGCTGAATTTCTGAGCTCCAGAATTTTTTCTAAGTCCCTCCACACTTAGAAAAAAAACACTTAAATTTAAGCGGATTTTTTCTAAGTCCCTCCACACTTAGAAAAAAAACGCTTAAATTTAAGCAGATTTTTTCTAAGTCCCTCCACACTTAGAAAAAAAACGCTTAAATTTAAGCGGATTTTTTCTAAGTCCCTCCACACTTAGAAAAAAAACGCTTAAATTTAAGCGGATTTTTTCTAAGTCCCTCCACACTTAGAAAAAAAAACGCTTAAATTTAAGCGGATTTTTTCTAAGTCCCTCCACACTTAGAAAAAAAACGCTTAAATTTAAATTTACCGATCTTTTCCAAAACTTTCTGCGGGCTTTCGGTGCACTATTCCTGGGTTGATTT
The DNA here is from genome assembly GCF_051989625.1 of Stigmatopora argus. Classification (NCBI taxonomy): domain Eukaryota; kingdom Metazoa; phylum Chordata; class Actinopteri; order Syngnathiformes; family Syngnathidae; genus Stigmatopora; species Stigmatopora argus. The sequence continues at coordinate 1,016,761 of NW_027520043.1, forward strand.
TAAACATTTTCGACCATTTTTGACATTTTCCCAAATTTACCGATCTTTTTCCAAAACTTTCTGCGGGCTTTCGATGCACTATTATCGACAGATACCAAGTTTCATCGTCGAGCTCCGTATATTTTTCGAGTTTTAGCACTTTTAAAATCGGCGGGGGTTCGCCCCGAGTCGATCCGAGAATAGTGCACCGTGAGCGGATTGGGTCGGCTGATGCCCCGCTGAATTTCTGAGCTCCAGAAATTTTTCTAAGTCCCTCCACACTTAGAAAAAAAACGCTTAAATTTAAGCGGATTTTTTCTAAGTCCCTCCACACTTAGAAAAAAAACGCTTAAATTTAAGCGGATTTTTTCTAAGTCCCTCCACACTTAGAAAAAAAACGCTTAAATTTAAATTTACCGATCTTTTCCAAAACTTTCTGCGGGCTTTCGGTGCACTATTCCTGGGTTGATTTTAAACATTTTCGACCATTTTTGACATTTTCCCAAATTTACCGATCTTTTCCAAAACTTTCTGCGGGCTTTCGGTGCACTATTCCTGGGTTGATTTTAAACATTTTCGACCATTTTTGACATTTTCCCAAATTTACCTATCTTTTTCCAAAACTTTCTGCGGGCTTTCGATGCACTATTATCGACAGATACCAGGTTTCATCGTCGAGCTCCGTATATTTTTCGAGTTTCAGCACTTTTAAAATCGGCGGGGGTTCGCCCCGAGTCGATCCGAGAATAGTGCACCGTGAGCGGATTGGGTCGGCTGATGCCCCGCTGAATTTCTGAGCTCCAGAAATTTTTCTAAGTCCCTCCACACTTAGAAAAAAAAACGCTTAAATTTAAGCGGATTTTTTCTAAGTCCCTCCACACTTAGAAAAAAAACGCTTAAATTTAAGCGGATTTTTTCTAAGTCCCTCCACACTTAGAAAAAAAACGCTTAAATTTAAGCGGATTTTTTCTAAGTCCCTCCACACTTAGAAAAAAAACGCTTAAATTTAAGCGGATTTTTTCTAAGTCCCTCCACACTTAGAAAAAAAACGCTTAAATTTAAGCGGATTTTTTCTAAGTCCCTCCACACTTAGAAAAAAAACGCTTAAATTTAAATTTACCGATCTTTTCCAAAACTTTCTGCGGGCTTTCGGTGCACTATTCCTGGGTTGATTTTAAACATTTTCGACCATTTTTGACATTTTCCCAAATTTACCGATCTTTTCCAAAACTTTCTGCGGGCTTTCAATGCACTATTCCTGGGTTGATTTTAAACATTTTTGACCATTTTTGACATTTTCCCAAATTTACCGATCTTTTCCAAAACTTTCTGCGGGCTTTCAATGCACTATTCCTGGGTTGATTTTAAACATTTTCGACCATTTTTGACATTTTCCCAAATTTACCGATCTTTTCCAAAACTTTCTGCGGGCTTTCAATGCACTATTCCTGGGTTGATTTTAAACATTTTTGACCATTTTTGACATTTTCCCAAATTTACCGATCTTTTCCAAAACTTTCTGCGGGCTTTCAATGCACTATTCCTGGGTTGATTTTAAACATTTTCGACCATTTTTGACATTTTCCCAAATTTACCGATCTTTTCCAAAACTTTCTGCGGGCTTTCAATGCACTATTCCTGGGTTGATTTTAAACATTTTCGACCATTTTTGACATTTTCCCAAATTTACCGATCTTTTCCAAAACTTTCTGCGGGCTTTCAATGCACTATTTCTGGGTTGATTTTAACCATTTTCGACCATGTTTAACATTTTTCCAACTTTTTCCACATGTTCCAATGTACGCACTGGGCCGCTATGGAACCCGCAGAACTCTGCCACACTGTGGACATTTTTTTTTACTGCAATTAGGGTCAAATTGCCGGGTCAAAAGTGTCATTTCTTCGGGTAAATCACCCTCCTGGGCCCGGTTTTAATGTTTAAAAAGGTCAAATATTTGTATTAAATATATAATATTTGTATTTGATCGATGAGTGCTGATTTAAAACCAATTTTAGTGCATTTTGGGCACTTTTGAGAATGGTCGTATGTCGTCGTATTTGGTCGCGCCGACGTTTATGGCTGTCTTTTACCCAGGAAAATCACCTCCAGTGCCCGATATTCATGTCTGCACTTTGCCTGGGTTGACCCCAACCCAACCCCTAACTCTAACCCAAACCCAAACCCAAACCCATCTGTGGAGCCCTGTACGCCGCCTAGAGCTAAATAACGTTTTAAAAATTAAAAAAAAAAAAAAAAAATTTCTACCCCTGGTAGACCCAAAAAAAAATTCTAGCGCTGGTAGACCCAGAAAAAATTTCTGCGGTCTTTCGATGCACTATTCCTGGGTTAATTTTAAACATTTTCGACCATTTTTGACATTTTCCCAAATTTACCGATCTTTTCCAAAACTTTCTGCGGGCTTTCAATGCACTATTCCTGGGTTGATTTTAAACATTTTCGACCATTTTTGACATTTTCCCAAATTTACCGATCTTTTCCAAAACTTTCTGCGGGCTTTCAATGCACTATTCCTGGGTTGATTTTAAACATTTTTGACCATTTTTGACATTTTCCCAAATTTACCGATCTTTTCCAAAACTTTCTGCGGGCTTTCAATGCACTATTCCTGGGTTGATTTTAAACATTTTCGACCATTTTTGACATTTTCCCAAATTTACCGATCTTTTCCAAAACTTTCTGCGGGCTTTCAATGCACTATTCCTGGGTTGATTTTAAACATTTTTGACCATTTTTGACATTTTCCCAAATTTACCGATCTTTTCCAAAACTTTCTGCGGGCTTTCAATGCACTATTCCTGGGTTGATTTTAAACATTTTCGACCATTTTTGACATTTTCCCAAATTTACCGATCTTTTCCAAAACTTTCTGCGGGCTTTCAATGCACTATTCCTGGGTTGATTTTAAACATTTTCGACCATTTTTGACATTTTCCCAAATTTACCGATCTTTTCCAAAACTTTCTGCGGGCTTTCAATGCACTATTCCTGGGTTGATTTTAAACATTTTCGACCATTTTTGACATTTTCCCAAATTTACCGATCTTTTCCAAAACTTTCTGCGGGCTTTCAATGCACTATTCCTGGGTTGATTTTAAACATTTTCGACCATTTTTGACATTTTCCCAAATTTACCGATCTTTTCCAAAACTTTCTGCGGGCTTTCAATGCACTATTCCTGGGTTGATTTTAAACATTTTCGACCATTTTTGACATTTTCCCAAATTTACCGATCTTTTCCAAAACTTTCTGCGGGCTTTCAATGCACTATTTCTGGGTTGATTTTAAACATTTTCGACCATTTTTGACATTTTCCCAAATATACCGATCTTTTCCAAAACTTTCTGCGGGCTTTCAATGCACTATTCCTGGGTTGATTTTAAACATTTTTGACCATTTTTGACATTTTCCCAAATTTACCGATCTTTTCCAAAACTTTCTGCGGGCTTTCAATGCACTATTCCTGGGTTGATTTTAAACATTTTCGACCATTTTTGACATTTTCCCAAATTTACCGATCTTTTCCAAAACTTTCTGCGGGCTTTCAATGCACTATTCCTGGGTTGATTTTAAACATTTTTGACCATTTTTGACATTTTCCCAAATTTACCGATCTTTTCCAAAACTTTCTGCGGGCTTTCAATGCACTATTCCTGGGTTGATTTTAAACATTTTCGACCATTTTTGACATTTTCCCAAATTTACCGATCTTTTCCAAAACTTTCTGCGGGCTTTCAATGCACTATTCCTGGGTTGATTTTAAACATTTTCGACCATTTTTGACATTTTCCCAAATTTACCGATCTTTTCCAAAACTTTCTGCGGGCTTTCAATGCACTATTTCTGGGTTGATTTTAACCATTTTCGACCATTTTTAACATTTTTCCAACTTTTTCCACATGTTCCAATGTACGCACTGGGCCGCTATGGAACCCGCAGAACTCTGCCACACTGTGGACATTTTTTTTTACTGCAATTAGGGTCAAATTGCCGGGTCAAAAGTGTCATTTCTTCGGGTAAATCACCCTCCTGGGCCCGGTTTTAATGTTTAAAAAGGTCAAATATTTGTATTAAATATATAATATTTGTATTTGATCGATGAGTGCTGATTTAAAACCAATTTTAGTGCATTTTGGGCACTTTTGAGAATAAAAAAAAAAAAAAAAAAATTCTACCCCTGGTAGACCCAAAAAAAATTTCTAGCGCTGGTAGACCCAGAAAAAATTTCTGCGGTCTTTCGATGCACTATTCCTGGGTTAATTTTAAACATTTTCGACCATTTTTGACATTTTCCCAAATTTACCGATCTTTTCCAAAACTTTCTGCGGGCTTTCAATGCACTATTCCTGGGTTGATTTTAAACATTTTCGACCATTTTTGACATTTTCCCAAATTTACCGATCTTTTCCAAAACTTTCTGCGGGCTTTCAATGCACTATTCCTGGGTTGATTTTAAACATTTTCGACCATTTTTGACATTTTCCCAAATTTACCGATCTTTTCCAAAACTTTCTGCGGGCTTTCAATGCACTATTCCTGGGTTGATTTTAAACATTTTCGACCATTTTTGACATTTTCCCAAATTTACCGATCTTTTCCAAAACTTTCTGCGGGCTTTCAATGCACTATTCCTGGGTTGATTTTAAACATTTTCGACCATTTTTGACATTTTCCCAAATTTACCGATCTTTTCCAAAACTTTCTGCGGGCTTTCAATGCACTATTTCTGGGTTGATTTTAACCATTTTCGACCATTTTTAACATTTTTCCAACTTTTTCCACATGTTCCAATGTACGCACTGGGCCGCTATGGAACCCGCAGAACTCTGCCACACTGTGGACATTTTTTTTTACTGCAATTAGGGTCAAATTGCCAGGTCAAAAGTGTCATTTCTTCGGGTAAATCACCCTCCTGGGCCCGGTTTTAATGTTTAAAAAGGTCAAATATTTGTATTAAATATATAATATTTGTATTTGATCGATGAGTGCTGATTTAAAACCAATTTTAGTGCATTTTGGGCACTTTTGAGAATGGTCGTATGTCGTCGTATTTGGTCGCGCCGACGTTTATGGCTGTCTTTTACCCAGGAAAATCACCTCCAGTGCCCGATATTCATGTCTGCACTTTGCCTGGGTTGACCCCAACCCAACCCCTTACTCTAACCCAAACCCAAACCCAAACCCATCTGTGGAGCCCTGTACGCCGCCTAGAGCTAAATAACGTTTTAAAAATTAAAAAAAAAAAAAAAAAATTTCTACCCCTGGTAGACCCAAAAAAAATTTCTAGCGCTGGTAGACCCAGAAAAAATTTCTGCGGGCTTTCAATGCACTATTCCTGGGTTGATTTTAAACATTTTCGACCATTTTTGACATTTTCCCAAATTTACCGATCTTTTCCAAAACTTTCTGCGGGCTTTCAATGCACTATTCCTGGGTTGATTTTAAACATTTTCGACCATTTTTGACATTTTCCCAAATTTACCGATCTTTTCCAAAACTTTCTGCGGGCTTTCAATGCACTATTCCTGGGTTGATTTTAAACATTTTTGACCATTTTTGACATTTTCCCAAATTTACCGATCTTTTCCAAAACTTTCTGCGGGCTTTCAATGCACTATTCCTGGGTTGATTTTAAACATTTTCGACCATTTTTGACATTTTCCCAAATTTACCGATCTTTTCCAAAACTTTCTGCGGGCTTTCAATGCCGGGCTTTC